>NC_134353.1:223959882-224267382 GCF_048569485.1 Anomaloglossus baeobatrachus
GGAGTCAATGGGGTTTAGGGTGAGTTACATCAACCTGGAATCCAAGCCCCATTTTGGCCCTGTCAGCAAGAGATGCTGTGATAAGCAACAGAAGATCATCTGAATGGGTGAGATCTTCCCTGTTTTTTTTTTGCCTAATTTGTGTGTTGATTACAGCCAATAGGTGTTTATATGTATTTTTCGTACCTTCAGTGAAGGAAAAATATATATCCTTTTGCCTGTGTTATTTTATGACTCTGACCTGAGCATAATGGAACTATTGTCGTTATGACTATGTGCTATCCACTGATAGTGTTAACCAGCTCTCAACACATGATTTAGTTGTCCCATTGTCTATCTTGCCCAAGGGACGTATCTGTGGCCCTTTTGAGCTTTATATACAGCTCTGGGCAGTGTGTGATTTGTGACCTGCATGGTCAAACCTTCGGTTTTAATATTGCTTTTTGTGTGTTTTAAGGAATAAAATAAGGGTTAAATTTTAATATTATCTCACTGGTGCTATTCCCTAACAAATTGTGAGCCCATGTCCTGGAAGGAACACCAATCTTTGGTTCCTTTGCTTATTTGCTTAGATTGTGAACCCCCAATGGGGACAGTGGTGCCAATGTATGTAAAGTGCTATGGAATTAATAGTGCTATATAAATGAATAAAATTAAATTATTAATTATACAAGAGAGAAATACCACCATATCGTGACCAAACCACATATTAACATGACATAGTGACCGAATACAACCACATACAAGGGTCAAATACCAACACACCATGACCAGACCACATAGTTACTGAATAATACTACAATAATGATCATAAATAAAAAAACAATACTAATAACACTAATATCACCATCAGTGCCATTATACACAAGAGCTCTATATATAGTGTCAGTGTACAGGTAATACAGTGATCACTGGTGACATTATACACAGGAGCTCTGTATATAGTGTATAGTTTGTGTGTGTGTGTGTGTGTACATGTAACACATTGACTTACTAGTGATGTCTCTAGTTGAAATGATTCACCTTCACTTTTCCTCTTCATCTGGCACTGACCACCATCATTTCTTCCAGCCAGGACACGTCTCTGCAGAAAATAACACACACAGTCAGCTATAGCGGATCACTCCCAGGGCACATTCCACACTTTTCCCCCAATTGTTTTTGTTCCCCCCATGGAAGATAGTATCCTAAAAATGAAACTATATTTCATCAGTAATAATGTCCCCTAACTTGCCCCTACAGTAATTATCTCCACTATTTGACGTCATAAATCAATAATGTATGTTCCTCGCTCTGGCCCCATATACGTAGTAATTATGTCCCCCATCCTGGCTGCCTGTATTTAATAATGTCTCCAATCCTAGCCCCCTTTATTTAATAATGTCTACCTTCCTGGCCCCCTGTATTTAATAATGTCTCCCATCCTAAGCCCCTATGTTTCCCCATCCTGGGCCCCTATGTTCCTCCATCCAAGGCCCCTAAACAGCCTCATCCTGGGTTCCTATGTTCCTCCATCCTGGGCTCCTATATCCACTACTCTGTCCATTCACAGAGGGAGGAACAAAAATATTCTTCTCACCTCCCTGCGCTCCCCTGGCATCCACTTGTGAATTCATATCCCGTGTGGTCAAATGACCACCCCACCCATCCGAGGCCACCCAATGACATCAGAGCGTAGTGCATAGCAGCGATGTTTAAAGATGTGATGTAGGCCCACATACATGCATACACATGCAGACAGACACACACTGACACATGCATGCAGACGGGCACACACACATACGCACTGACATGCAAACGTATGTAGACACATATACATGCACACACACATTTACATACATAGACACACAGCTATACGAAGACAGACAAATGCATGCAGACAGGCAAACAGACATGCAGATAGGTACACAGACACATGTATACAAATGCACACAGACATGAACACTCATGCAGACAAGAACAGACACTCATACATACATACAGGCATGAACACACAAAGACATGCAGATAGACATGAGGACAGGCACACATATTTAGACACAGAAATGCGCACATATACGCTTACATACATAGACACACAGACAAATGTACAGACATGCTGACACACACACAGACAGGCACAAACACATAGGCAGACACATAGATATGCACACATGCAAAAAAATGTACATACATGCAGACAGGTGCACATAGACACACATGCACATATTCAAACAGACGCACATGAATGCAGACATGCACACATACATAACCACGCAGACAGACGCCTGCACATAGACACACACAAGAATGAAGCCAGGCACATGCACGCACACAGATGCCGCACACAGACACGCACACAGACACATGCACACATATGTAAACATACACAAGAATGCAGCCAGGCACCTGCACGCACATGGATACACACACACATGCTAAGACACGCACACATATGTAGAGACAGGCACAAGCCTGCGCACTGTATGTGGTGTGTGTATGTGGAGTGTATGTTGTGTGTGTGTACGTGGACACACATACATAGGCACATACTGTATATACACACAGAACTCAGACAGACACATGCACAGACAAGCACAAATACATAGACACACATACACACATGTACCCAGATATATACTCATTCATACAAAAAAAGTCATATAAACAGACATATAAATATACACACACAAGGAATTTTTACCTTCCCCAGGCTTGTCTCCAGTCCAGCCTACAGGCTCCATTGATGACCCTTTCCGGTGGAAAGCAGGAGTCCAAGGTGCACTGTGTGATGTCACAGCTAGCAGACACGGCCGAGGCAGCACACAAACATCTGAAGGCGCAATGCAGCCCCGACCAACATAGAAATAGGCACAGCCGCTTGTGGAGCTGCATGGGGCCCCCTGCCCTAGCCCAGCCAGCCGATAGCAGCTCGTGATTAACCAGTCATATAGGAAGCACGGAAGGGCCATTGAGGACCCAGGGTCCTCCAGGGAATAACCCGCTGTCCCAGTCTGACCCTGCATACTCACCTCTCCTCGGTCCCCCGCCGCTGCTCCTCGTTCGCTCGCTGTCTGTGCTCTTCACATCTCAACATGGTGGTGGCTGTCGCTTACTGGTGACGTCACCGCTTTGCTGAACTGTCAGAGCACAGTGGGACAATGATAAAAGGCCACACTGCGCTGTGTCTCATCATCGCTTTCAACTGCATCGGCATCTGAAATGCCGATACACTTGAAAGTGCGATCCTGGGGGGGGCACGGTGCTGGAACTGACACCGCAGGCTGCTGCGGCCTCCATGGCCCCCCAGCTCACAGGCCCCATAGCAGTAGCTTGGCCTGCCTCTATTTACGGTACACCACTGGACACAGGACATCAGAACTATCCCAGTACAGCAAAAGTGAACTTTGTCTCATTACAAACAGTTGCACTTGTCCTCTCTTAGTACTAAGTGCCTGAGTGCCTTTGTCAAGTCTGTCAAAGATCACAGGCTCAAAAAGGATACTTTGCACAGATTTTACACAAGCCATGTGACAGATTCCCGTGGAACCCTGTTCTTCATCCTTTAATTTCTGTAGCGGGATCTGGTCTTGCAACATTGTCCACTGGATTCACTCAATGGAAGTGCTGCTATCCGGAGAAAGAATCGGAGGCAGGAAGGGTCATCAAGCAGGGTAAAGGGTTATGTCAGGGATAAAATCTTATAGCAGGTGGGTAGTCAAATGTAAAACCGCGGTCAAAGAAGAGGATAAAACAGGGCAAAACAACAGCAGTACAGCACATAGGCATCTAATACAACAACAACAGCAGATCTAATAACTGGCAGTGAAAGTCAAAGCTTCAAGCGTTTAAATAACTAACTGCACCATCCAGGGCTCGCAGAAATGTTCAAAACGTAGACCAATATTAAACCCATAGCTTTCTTATTAAGCAGAACCAAAAGGTCACAGGGAATAAATTGGAATGTCGCTGTCACGCGTCACAAGCAATAACGGATTCTTTTCCTTGATTGAATTGTTCTTTACATAAAGTCTGTAACTTTTGTCAAGACTTCCTAGAGGCGTGTCAAAGAGCTGATTGTTCTGGAGCCGTCTACCAAACATTCCCAGCTCTAATATTAACAAAGCAAATCGTCTCTGGAGATTGAATTATTTATTCTCCAGAAGGAGGGAAAGTTTCTCCCCATTATGTGTATGTATGTATTTACATGTACAGGCATTTGGTAATCAGGTTGTAATTTTTAAAAACCAACATTGCAAATATTCAGTTCTTCATATTAATATCTGTTCGGTTCATGGAACTTTCTTTACATATTTGGTCAATACTAAAACTCACTGGAATTGATCCATAATAGCGTAATTGATATATCCACTTGTATTCATCTTGCAAATCCCCATATCTATTTTCAGTGGAGTATATGTATATTGTATATATATGAACAACGAAAAAGGCAATATCCAGCAATGACGTGAGGAATCCAGGGTGCTGTTAAAAATGTCTTCACTTTATTAATGAATCCATAAAAATACAATGGTCCAAGTGATTCAGAACAGCAAATTAACGCAGGAAATGAATGCAGACAGGACTGATTTCCTGCGTTAGGCTATGTGCGCACTTACCGGATTTTGCCGCGGATTTTCCGCGGATTTGCTGCTTGTTTCGCTGCAGAAAATGTTCATAACATCTCTGCAGTGAATCACCAGCAAATCCTATGGAGAAAAAAAATCCTGTGCGCACTAGGCAGAATTTGACAGCTGCATGTTTTGCTGCGGAAATCCCGCAGCAAAAACAAGTGCATGTCACTTCTTTTCCGCAGGTAGCTGCGGGTTTTCCCTAATCTAATGTAAAAATCACGCAGGGAACAGCTTGCGGAAAAACCGCACCAAATCCGCACCAATTCCGCACCAAATCCGCAACAAAACGCGACAATCCGCATGCGGATTTTGGTGCGGAATTTGGTGCGGATTTTTTCCGCAGGTGATAACATCTTTGAGAGCCTGCGGAATTTACGCAAGGAAATTTCATTTCCCAGTGCGTACATAGCCTTAATTTGCTTTTCTGAATCACTTGGACCATTGTATTTTTCTGGATTCATGAATAAAGTGAAGACATTTTTAACATCACCCTGTATTCCTCACGTCATTGCTGGATATTGCCTTGCCGTTATTCACATTGACATGGATGGACTCCCAATCGTGATCCGGCCATAACGGAGTTAACCAGGCCGGCTGAGGTTCCAGATGATTCACTCGAGAGAGCTGGTCTGCGCTGGTTGTTTCATATATATATATGCTCAAAAAAATAAAGGGAACACTAAAATACCATTTTGTTGTTTAAGTGTTCCACTTTTTTTTTGAGCAGCATATATATATATATATATCCTTCGAACTCCATTGAAAACAATGGCAGGCAAACACAAACACATAAAAACACATTATACATGTACACATACAGTTAATAAACATTGCCATTACATTTACAGGTCCCCGCGACGTGTCCTGCACTCTGTCTCCCGCCGCTTTTCCTTCTGATAATCGCTGCGTCCTCCCGGTAACCAGCACTGATGATAGGACCTTCCTTGACGTCAAAATAGCATGTGACCAGTCATGTGTGTATTATCTCATTGGCTATGGTCTGATCACATTGCAAGATGTCATGTTAGGTCCTGTCAGTGCATCTCTCCGGTACACGGTGCTCCTTTGTGCATCTCCGTGTACCGGCGAGATGCTCTGGCACATGGTCAGCTTCCCCGTTCTTGCATGTTGGCGCTCTTTACAGAGTCAGCCCACATGCAAGGACTGGCTGCCACAGCCGGTGAATTGCGGCACCAGGAATCACATGATTGGAGCACCGTTGCTATAGTAACCGCCTGTCAGATTACTTGACGTGGGCTTCTCCCAATTTTTGTGTCCAGCCAGGTACAGCTAGGCAGCTGGGGATTGGAATCCGCAGCTCAGAGTGCCCAAGCTTTCTGGGCACCCCTGCTGCAAATTGCAGTCCGCAGCCGCCCCAGAAAATGGCTCTTTCATAGAAGTGCCATCTTCTGGCGCTGTATCCAACTCTTCCAGCTGCCCTGGTGGCGGGTGGCTCGCTGGGTAATAATGGGGTTAGGGCTAGCTGTATATTATCAACTGGCCCTAAGCCCGAAATTCATGGTGTCACGCCAATATTAGACATGGCCACCATGAATTTCTAGTACAGATAAAAAAACACAACACAGAGAAAAATATTTTTATTAGAAATAAAACAACACAATTAGTGACTCCATCTTTATTGAAATAAAGAACCCCCCTCCGCAGTAATCCTGAGTCAAGGGTCCCGAGCTGTCCAACCCGGATCCAATATCATCTGATCGGTTTGCTGGAAGGCAAAGGAATCAGATGATGTGTCAGGTTCAAGGGCCTGAATCACATGACACAGCAGCTGATTGTATAAACGGCTTTTATACAATCAGCTGATGCATCAGTGCAAAAAAAAAAAAAAACTATACACTTCTGTGCAGACTCCTGTCCGACAGCAGCAGTTGATAGTTTAGCCGGCCGGGCGGTAAAAAGCTGGCCTCACCGCTCGACTTATAGTGTCAGCTGATTCCGTCAGGTGACCACATTAGCTGATCTTTGCCAGGTCTGAGAGAGAGAAAGGAGAGAGAAAAGATAGAGAAAAGAGAAGAGAGAGAGGGAGAGAGAAAAGAGAGAGAAAAGAGGAGAGGGAGGGAGAGAGGGAGGGAGAGAGAGAGAAGAGAGAGAGAAAAGAGAGAAGAGAGAGAGAGAAAAGAGAGAAGAGAGAGAGGAGAGAGAAGAGAAGATGAGAGAAGAGAGAGAGAGAAGAGATAGAAGAGAGAGGAGAGAGAGGAGAGAGAGGAGAGAGAGAAGAGGAGAGAAGAGAGAGAGAAGAGAGAGAGAAGAGAGAGAGAAGAGAGTGAGAGAAGAGAGTGAGAGAAGAGAGTGAGAGAAGAGAGTGAGAGAAGAGAGTGAAAGAGAGAAGAGAGAGAAGAGAGAGAAGAGAGAGAAGAGAGAGAAAGAGAGAAAAAGAGAGAAAAAGAGAGAAAAAGAGAGAGAGAAAAAGATGGAGAGTCAGTGAGAGATAGAGATGAGAGAGAAGAGAGAGAGGAGAGAGAGATGAGAGAGAAGAGAGAGAGAAGAGAGAGAAGAGAGAGAGAAGAGAGAGAGAGAAAGAAGAGAGAGAAAGAAGAGAGAGAGAGAAGAGAGAGAGAGAGAGAAGAGAGAGAGAAGAGAGGAGAGAGCAATGCAGCCTCATTCCGTGAACTGCTCCGATTTTAGAGGTGTGTCCCGCAGCTCACAGCTGATGTCTGGCTCCTCCCCTCAGTGCATAATTAAATTAAATTATAATTCTAAATAAATAATAATTATTATTTAACATTAAAAAAAAAACTTGAACTCGTGAACTAATGCTTCCTAGACAGTAGCTCTAACCATTGAGCCACTGCCTCTAATGAGAAACATAGGAAGATTTTGTTATCTTGACCTCTGCATTGCAGAGTGAAGTCCCTGGTGACAGCGCGGCTCACTTCAGGTGCTGCGTGGAGAGGACACAGAGCGCTCGTGTTCTACGGGGCTCCCTGTCATCTTCATGTAGCAGAGTTGACAGCGTCATGTGGATTACTTCGGACCTGGATTGTTGTTTGGGGATTAATAAAGAGGTAAATGAGGGTTTTTTTTGTCTTTTATTCCAAATAAAGAATTTTTCGCTGTGTGTGTTTATTTACTTTCACTTACAGGTTAATCATGGAAGGTATCTCGGGGAGACGCCTGGCATGATTAACTCCTTATTACCCCAATTGCCACCGCACCAGGGCAATTCGGGATGAGCTGGGTAGAGTCCCGGGACTGTCGCATCTAATGGATGTAGCAATTCCGGGCGGCTGCCTGCTGATATTGTTAGGGTGGTGGGCTCCCCATAACGTGGTGCTCCCCATCCTGACAATACCAGCCTTCAGTCGTGTGGCTTTATCCTGGCTGGTATCAAAATTGGGGGAACCGCATTTTTTTTTTATCATTATTATTTATTTATTTTACTGCACGATATAGACCCGCCCACCAGTGGCTCTGATTGGTTGCAGTGAGTCAGCTGTTACTCATCATGGGGGCGTGTCTGACTGCAACCAATCATGGGCACCGGTGGGCGGGGAAGGCACGGAATACCTGATTGAATAATATAATAATATTGAATAATCCATTTTCAAAAGAGGAAAAGCCGCCGGAGATTTGTGACAGCCGTGCTGCGAGGCGCCTGTGATCGGTGAGTAGGAAAGAGAGAGGGATTGTGCTGGGGACGCAGGACGCATGCAGATACACAACGTGCGCACATACTTACTGTGAAAAGCCACGCTTTTGGTGATCGAACCGCTCTCACACTTAACTCGAACTGCCGAACTTTAAGCAAATCGTTCGAGTTCGTCGAACGACTCGAACACCCCCCCCAAAAGCACTCGAACATGAAATTGGCGAACCGTTTGACTCGAACATCGCTCAACTCTAGCTGTCAGGCATGGGGTGTCTCGTACCTGCATTACTCGTCTGGTATTATGATCTGGGATGTCGCGGTGGCCTGCCCGGCTTCGAGCCCTGAGGTGTACACCAATAAGGATGGAAGATGATGGGGGTGGTAGTAGTAGGATGAATGTCGTGGTATGCGGCCAGTAATTTAGCTGCCGCTGCTGTCGCTGTCCTCCAGGGCGGATAGTAGTAGCAACCAAATATTTATACTACTTTTTATATATAAAACCATATACTTTATTATAACAATTGCACAAACATACATGGATTGTTTAAAATCAGGGAGGAAAGGAAGGATAATTGACCCTATTCCTTTTCCTACCTTACGACAGGGGTCGGCGTCCTAATAAGAGAGACGCCCCTGTTCCACGACGACTGACCCTAGGTAATCCCTCCCTGCGTATTCAAAGTGTACTCCCCTCAAGAATGAAACACCCCAACAGTAGTAACACCACAGTGAGGAAAAAAGGGGGTGCTCAGTCAGTAATGGCTAATTTGTCTGTATCACCAATATAACCACTGAGGATTGGGGGTTTAGGGTCAGGAGCTGTCATTTAGGTCTGTGTGCTCAGTATTAGATATAGAGAGTTAGATATTAATAATTCGCTATTCAAGAAATGCCCAAAATTATTTCTAGCCGTATCAAAGACTGCCCGACGCGTTTCGCCCTTTAAACAGTTGAGGGCTCATCAGGGGCTTTGTGACTGGGTCTTGAAGATTTTCTTTTTGGCAATTCTGAAACAACACAGAATAAAAACCCTCATTAGGCTCCAGGAGTAATTTCAATCATTTGAGTGTATGTTAGACCACTCATATTAACCCGTGTTAGTGGACTCCTTTTTTCATCACTTTAAAAGATGGTTGTGATGTGTGGGAGTATTGACTCATTGGAGTTATGTCCCAAAATGTGTAGGTTAAGGACATGTCCTACATGGATATAAATACCCAATTAGTACCCATCATTGATTAATATCCCTATCATACTGTGGTCAATGACTATGGTTTATACCTCCTATGTGGATGCTTGTTTCATCCAGTGTTTAGCACTGATGTGTCCGGAGTATAGCTAAAATCTATCAAGAGGACAGATCACACCTTATTATTCATGATATTAGTGCATGTCAATTGTGAACAGGCATACAAAATAATAATAATTGCATACTTGGTCTCAGGCGTTCCACTTTACTGATATGCGTCTGTCTATTACAATTCTATGGCTCCACAATGCCTTTGACTCTTAGATAGGATTCATTTGATTACCACACTAAGCTTGCCAGCCGTAAAGAGTAACCTATAATAGAGGAAAGAGGGAACACCCTTGATCTAGGTGTTGGCGCTCTATCATATACTACGGTACATAGGCTGATTTGGATAAAATACCTGGCCTAGTTCAGGAATTCAGTGCCTCCAAGTGGGCGATCCCCCGGGTGTCCTGTATTAATTTAGTACTGTCCTCTGTGTTAGCAGACAGTAACCGACATACTCGCAGTCCTGCATATAAATAACATATTACAGGAATATGTACCGTAGTATATGATAGAGCGCCAACACCTAGATCAAGGGTGTTCCCTCTTTCCTCTATTATAGGTTACTCTTTACGGCTGGCAAGCTTAGTGTGGTAATCAAATGAATCCTATCTAAGAGTCAAAGGCATTGTGGAGCCATAGAATTGTAATAGACAGACGCATATCAGTAAAGTGGAACGCCTGAGACCAAGTATGCAATTATTATTATTTTGTATGCCTGTTCACAATTGACATGCACTAATATCATGAATAATAAGGTGTGATCTGTCCTCTTGATAGATTTTAGCTATACTCCGGACACATCGGTGCTAAACACTGGATGAAACAAGCATCCACATAGGAGGTATAAACCATAGTCATTGACCACAGTATGATAGGGATATTAATCAATGATGGGTACTAATTGGGTATTTATATCCATGTAGGACATGTCCTTAACCTACACATTTTGGGACATAACTCCAATGAGTCAATACTCCCACACATCACAACCATCTTTTAAAGTGATGAAAAAAGGAGTCCACTAACACGGGTTAATATGAGTGGTCTAACATACACTCAAATGATTGAAATTACTCCTGGAGCCTAATGAGGGTTTTTATTCTGTGTTGTTTCAGAATTGCCAAAAAGAAAATCTTCAAGACCCAGTCACAAAGCCCCTGATGAGCCCTCAACTGTTTCAAGGGCGAAACGCGTCGGGCAGTCTTTGATACGGCTAGAAATAATTTTGGGCATTTCTTGAATAGCGAATTATTAATATCTAACTCTCTATATCTAATACTGAGCACACAGACCTAAATGACAACTCCTGACCCTAAACCCCCAATCCTCAGTGGTTATATTGGTGATACAGACAAATTAGCCATTACTGACTGAGCACCCCCTTTTTTCCTCACTGTGGTGTTACTACTGTTGGGGTGTTTCATTCTTGAGGGGAGTACACTTTGAATACGCAGGGAGGGATTACCTAGGGTCAGTCGTCGTGGAACAGGGGCGTCTCTCTTATTAGGACGCCGACCCCTGTCGTAAGGTAGGAAAAGGAATAGGGTCAATTATCCTTCCTTTCCTCCCTGATTTTAAACAATCCATGTATGTTTGTGCAATTGTTATAATAAAGTATATGGTTTTATATATAAAAAGTAGTATAAATATTTGGTTGAAAACAATATCTACTTTTAGTTATTGATATTGGTATACAACGGATAGTAGTAGCAGCCTGGAATGGTATCGCTCCCCACAGGTGGAGCGGGCGCCGGGGAAGATGATGAAGGGAGTAGTTATGGTGTTTGCCACCAAGGCGCAGGGCAGCGGCACCGAGGCGCAGGGCAGCGCCGCCGGTAATCAAGAGTCTGTGTCAGTAGCTGCGGTTCCACATGTCTTTACTAACTCTTTGTGCTGTGCCACTCACCCGGATAGTACTGGTCACCCATTGTGATGGGCCCCGTCGAACCCGAATCCCTTCAGAGGTCAGTCCGGTGTGGTGCTCAGTGAGTCCCTTCCTCCTAGCACCCTGAGTGTTGGATCCCCGTGGCTTAAAGCTACTTGGGGACCCCAATTCGTCTTGAGTAGTACTCTTCTTGCTATTTGCAGGTATTCGCGGCTCTACAATTGGACCCGGATTCTATCTGGTACTGTGCTTTCGGAATCATTGTGGCTAGGGAAGCTTGAAACCTCCCTGTCCAGGCAGATTCTGGAAAACTAAATTGGAGAATGATCTTCCCTATGGTCCTGCACCCTGAGTGTGGCGCCAGTTCCGAGGGAGCATTGAAGCTCTCCCTTCGGCAACCGCGTGAACTCCTGTGTCCCACCACAGCACCTGGGAGACATGTCTGCTCCTTTCCTCTCCTGCTGCAGAACTCTCTCTAACTGTTGTGTTGGCTCCTAACTCCCCCTAAGTGGCTGCTCTTCCCCGGGTCCCTGTCACTAGTGGGTGGTGCCCTCCATGTTTGAAGGCTACCTTAAGACCTTACCCTTGCCCGGTCCCCTTTGTGGAGGGCAACGTATGGTTTGTATTGAATGAAATGGATGGGATCCCTGCACCGACCTCCTCTGGACCCTGAATAAGTACTGCACCTTAAGTGAGGTGCAGTACCCTGGGGCGACTGAAGCCTCAGGGGTGCCACATTTGCAGATCGCTAGTGCGATAGTTCACTTTTAGTTTTATATATTCTGGGACTACAACTTAGGCCGGCTTTGCACACTACGACATTGCAGGTGCGATGTCGGTGGGGTCAAATCGTAAGTGACGCACAACCTTTTTGATACGATGAACGAGTGCAAAAGTCTCCGACATTTCCATAATGCCGGTGCAGCGACAGGTACGATGTTGTTCCACTTCCTGCGGCAGCACACATCGCTGTGTGTAAAGCCGCAGGAGCGAGGAACATCAGCTTACCTGCGTCCCGGCTGCTATGAGAAGGAAGGAGGTGGGCGGGATGTTTACATCCTGCTCATCTCCGCCCCTCCGTTGCTATTGGCCGCCTGCCGTGTGACGTCGCTGTGACGCCGCACGGCCCGCCCCCTTAGGAAGGAGGCGGTTCGCAGGCCAGATCGACGTCACAGGACAGGTGAGTGCGTGTGAAGCTGGCATAACGACAATGTTCGCTACGCCAGCAATCACAAGATATCGCACGCACGACGGGGGCGGGGACTATCGCACTCGACATCGCAGCATCGGCATGCGATGTCGTAATGTGCAAATCCGGCCTTACTGTCCCATGGGCTTCATTGTATATATGTCACTATTCATATTGCTTCATCCTAGCTACCTGGTTCCTGTTATTGTGCAGACTCAGGGTAAACAACTTAGTGTGTCACACATTCTACTGCTCAGTGTGACTCATTCTATTTCCTTACTTCCTACCATACTACTGTGCAGACTCAGCAATAATGCTGGCCACACAAACACAGCTGTGAGGCAGGGGAATCATACTTGACTATATACGCAGGCGCTGGCATTTATTCCCCAGCATGGCTACTTATATAGACAGAAGTTTTTACATATGTTTTTTTGTTTAATAATGTCCATATTTATATATACACCTTATGACTTGTGTCCTCACTACCCACTCCCCTAATGAAGCTGTTACTAACAGCGATACGCGTGGGGCTCATGCTGTCCTAGGACATCCTATGTTGTGCCGGTTATATTCTCTCATGGTCTGTTCATGGGGTACCTTCTGATTGACATTTTTTGTGGCCTCTATATACTAACCTTGGGGGCTCTACATTTCTTTATACATGTGACATTTTTTTGTACCTCTGTTTCATTATCGAGGTTTTCTCTACTAAGCTGGTTGGTACAGTCATATGAAAAAGTTTGGGCACCCCTATTAATGTTAACCTTTTTCTTTATAACAATTTGGGTTTTTGCAACAGCTATTTCAGTTTCATATATCTAATAACTGATGGACTGAGTAATATTTCTGGATTGAAATGAGGTTTATTGCACTAACAGAAAATGTGCAATCCGCATTTAAACAAAATTTGACTGGTGCAAAAGTATGGGCACCCTTATCAATTTCTTGATTTGAACACTCCTAACCACTTTTAACTGACTTATTAAAGCACTAAATTGGTTTTGTAACCTCATTGAGCTTTGAACTTCATAGGCAGGTGTATCCAATCATGAGAAAAGGTATTTAAGGTGACCACTTGCAAGTTGTTCTCCTATTTGAATCTCCTATGAAGAGTGGCATCATGGGCTCCTCAAAACAACTCTCAAATGATCTGAAAACAAAGATTATTCAACATAGTTGTTCAGGGGAAGGATACAAAAAGTTGTCTCAGAGATTTAAACTGTCAGTTTCCACTGTGAGGAACATAGTAAGGAAATGGAAGAACACAGGTACAGTTCTTGTTAAGCCCAGAAGTGGCAGGCCAAGAAAAATATCAGAAAGGCAGAAAAGAAAAATGGTGAGAACAGTCAATGACAATCCACAGACCACCTCCAAAGACCTGCAGCATCATCTTGCTGCAGAGGGTGTCAATGTGCATCGGTCAACAATACAGCGCACGTTGCACAAGGAGAAGCTGTATGGGAGAGTGATGCGAAAGAAGCCGTTTCTGCAAGCACGCCTCAAACAGAGTCGCCTGAGGCATGCAAAAGCACATTTGGACAAGCCAGTTACATTTTGGAAGAAGGTCCTGTGGACTGATGAAACAAAGATTGAGTTGTTTGGTCATACAAAAAGGTGTTATGCATGGAGGCAAAAAAACACGGCATTCCAAGAAAAGCACTTGCTACCCACAGTAAAATTTGGTGGAGGTTCCATCATGCTTTAGGGCTGTGTGGCCAATGCCGGCATCGGGAATCTTGTTAAAGTTGAGGGTCGCATGGATTCAACTCAGTATCAGCAGATTCTTAACAATAATGTGCAAGAATCAGTGATGAAGTTGAAGTTACGCAGGGGATGGATATTTCAGCAAGACAATGATCCAAAACACCGCTCCAAATCTACTTAAGCATTCATGCAGAGGAACAATTACAATGTTCTGGAATGGCCATCCCAGTCCCCAGACCTGAATATCATTGAGAATCTGTGGGATGAGTTGAAGCGTGCTGTCCATGCTCGGCGACCATCAAACTTAACTGAACTGGAATTGTTTTGTAAACAGGAATGGTCAAATATACCTTCATCCAGGATCCAGGAACTCATTAAGAGCTACAGGAAGTGACTAGAGGCTGTTATTTTTGCAAAAGGAGGATCTACAAAATATTAATGTCACTTTTATGTTGAGGTGCCCATACTTTTGCACCGGTCAAATTTTGTTTAAATGCGGATTGCACATTTTCTGTTAGTACAATAAACCTCATTTCAATCCAGAAATATTACTCTGTCCATCAGTTATTAGATATATGAAACTGAAATAGCTGTTGCAAAAACCCAAATTGTTATAAAGAAAAAAGGTTAACATTAATAGGGGTGCCCAAACTTTTTCATATGACTGTATATGCACTATTTATTCTATATATGCATACCGTGTTTCCCCGAAAATAATACACTGTCTCATATTATTCTTATTCTTTGGCCCGAAAAATGTACTAGGGCTTAATCTCGGGGAAACACAGTTGGGGGTAAGTTTACCCCCCCAAAAAATGCAGTGGGTGAGCAGACCCCCTGCAAAAGGGAGCATAGTTAACCCGGAAATGTTATTAATAAAAATGTTTTATTTGTATGTGCATGTGTATTGTGTTAGGGTACCCCTAGTGGCCGGGTGGGACGGCTGTCGCCACAGTGGGGAGGAGGAGCCGGCAGAGACAAGGGGAGGAGAGAGCAAGGGTGTGAGGAAAAGATTAGATCAAGGGAGCAGTCGTCTCGGGGACAGGAGCGGAGCAGCAGAGCCGGGGCAGAGTGTGGGAGCTGGAAATCAGGGAAGCCGGTGAGAAAAGGAGCGGGCGGAACCTCATAGTGTGAAGCAGTCCAGTGTGGGTCCGGGCTGTGGGTAGCCAGAAGTGGGAGCCGGGCAAAGTGGAGTAGTCAGGCACATCCCCACTGGAGGGGACGCAAGGACAGGCTTCCCCCAGCTAAGAAAGCGTATCATCACCTTTATTGCTCTGTTTGGGACTTTTGTGAAGAATAAAAGAATGTTTGTTCATTGCATCGAACCCTGCCTGAAGAGTGTTTGTGCGCCGGATAACATCTGCATCACCACCACACTCTGCCCCACCAAGTCATCTCCTGTCCCCATAGTGACGGTGGAACCAGGGGTAAGCCTGATTACAAGGGTCACGACTACAAGGCCAGAGGCACCCCTGGCACCCCGTTACATGTGGCGTAGTCGGCAGGATGCGATTCCCCTGCCAGGAACCCAGGAGGCTGGAGATCGGGTCGTGCCTGAAGCACAGGATCCGGACCGTGATACAAGATTTCCAGTCCTGTGGTGGGAAGAGAACCCAGTACCCGTAGCGTTGGACCGGGTACAAGATGGCGGTAAGGAGGCCGTTATCTGTGAGGAAGAAAAGGCGCGGAAAATTGGCGCCGAAAGAAGAGCCTGGGGCTGGCCGGTGCCGAAGAGAAAGCATGGAGTACTCCGCCCAAAGAGGGGAGGCGCCAGCTCCAGGGCACGGAAGAAGAAAAAGAAGTACCTCAGCGGAGGAGTCAAGATGATGCGTGGGGATGGGGGTGGAGTCTGTTTAAGAGCGGGAAACGAGGACCCGTCTCCACTCTACCCAGTCTCAGCATTGACACCGCCGCCGTTACCAGCAAGATTGTCAGGGGCAGCGACGCCTTCACCACCGAGAGGAGCTGCAGCAGCTGCGCCTGTGGAGCCACCCTACGCCCCTGCGTCCTTCCAGAGGATCCGTCGGCAGCCGGGACAATCCCTGGGGGCATACATCCAGGCCCAAGCGGAGGAATGGAAGAGGGCCTGGCCCCCAGAGTAAGTCACCACTGCTGATCTGTTGTTTAAGTCCGGCGCCGTTTAGCCGGCAGAAGTTCTTTTAAAGTTTCACGGGACGAGCTCCCTTCTGTGTGTTTGTACGGGCAGTCGCCCCATCTAAGACCGGGAGCGCTGTTGCCAAGCCTCCGGGCGCCCATCTAAGACCGGGAGCGCTGTTGAGCCTCCGGGCGCTAGTTGAAAGAAGGACCGGGAGCGCTGCAGAAACCGCCAGGCGCGGGACTGGTGGCCGTCCAGAGGAGGAGAACTGGGCACACTGGTGGCCGTCCAGAGGAGGAGAGCTGCGCACACTGGTGGCCGTCCAGAGGAGGAGTGCTGCGCGGGACTGGTGGCCGTCCAGAGGAGGAGAACTGGGCACACTGCTGGCCGTCCAGAGGAGGAGAGCTGCGCACACTGGTGGCCGTCCAGAGGAGGAGAGCTGCGCACACTGGTGGCCGTCCAGAGGAGGAGAACTGGGCACACTGGAGCCCTCTGTGTGGGTGCTGCGCCTATTGTGGACGGTAGTGCAGACTTTACGTGCTTCTGTGTGTTTTAAGTAAGAGCCGTGCCGGGAGGCTCGGGTTTTAAGAGGGGAGGTATGCAGTGGGTGAGCAGACCCCCTGCAAAAGGGAGCATAGTTAACCCGGAAATGTTATTAATAAAAATGTTTTATTTGTATGTGCATGTGTATTGTGTTAGGGTACCCCTAGTGGCCGGGTGGGACGGCTGTCGCCACAGTGGGGAGGGGGAGCCGGCAGAGACAAGGGGAGGAGAGAGCAAGGGTGTGAGGAAAAGATTAGATCAAGGGAGCAGTCGTCTCGGGGACAGGAGCGGAGCAGCAGAGCCGGGGCAGAGTGTGGGAGCTGGAAATCAGGGAAGCCGGTGAGAAAAGGAGCGGGCGGAACCTCATAGTGTGAAGCAGTCCGGTGTGGGTCCGGGCTGTGGGTAGCCAGAAGTGGGAGCCGGGCGAAGTGGAGTAGTCAGGCACATCCCCACTGGAGGGGACGCAAGGACAGGCTTCCCCCAGCTAAGAAAGCGTATCATCACCTTTATTGCTCTGTTTGGGACTTTTGTGAAGAATAAAAGAATGTTTGTTCATTGCATCGAACCCTGCCTGAAGAGTGTTTGTGCGCCGGATAACATCTGCATCACCACCACACTCTGCCCCACCAAGTCATCTCCTGTCCCCATAGTGACGGTGGAACCAGGGGTAAGCCTGATTACAAGGGTCACGACTACAAGGCCAGAGGCACCCCTGGCACCCCGTTACAAAAAGCAGACCCCCTTCCCAGGAGACTCATACCAGACCTCGGACGTGTGCATTGCTCTCAGGTCCTCCTATGATCTTCGGTGGGTACTTTATTGCATATGGTATGTGTGCACATGATAATTCAGTGTCACTTTTCTTATTCTACTGTCTACTAACACCTGCCTCATTTGATATAGGGCCAGATTTTTTTGATGCTCTATATGCCAGTGACTGGTTCTACCCTGTTTCTGTAAAAATAAGATAGTGTCTTATGTTAATTTTTGCTCCCAAAGATGCGCTAGGTATTTTCCAGGGATGTCTTATTTTTCCATGAAGAAGAGTTCACATTAATTGTTGAACAAAAAAAAATTAACATTTATTATATACTGTACAGTAGTGGTCATCACAAACCAGCATAAACAGACAAATGGTGAATCCTATCAAGAATTTCTTGTTACTAACATTATTTCCATGTACAACATGCCCTGGTGTTCTTTTCAAAGGGCATGCTTCCAAACAAAAACGTTTGCTAGGTCTTACTTTCAGGAGAGGCCTTATATTTAGCAATTCAGCAAAACCTCTACTTGGTCTTATTTTTAGGGAATAAAAAACATGCACAGCGGCACTCAGCTAAAATATGTAAACATGATATACAGTATATGGTAATTTCGGCACTGCACTACTGCTATTGGAAAAAAATGAGATACTTAGTTTACACATTGGCCAATTCATGCAAACCTGGCAGCCGACAAATCGTATTTCTTTTTGCCAGGACCCTAACCTAATACGCCTCTATCTGGGTTAAAAAACCTACATGTAATGGGCAGGGTGGATCCAGCTAAATGAACACGCTGGTGGGTGGAGTGCTCAGACCCTAACCTAATACGCCTCTATCTGGGTTACATCTGGGTTATCCGCCCTTCAGCCAGAGCATGTTCATTTAGCTGGATCCAACCTGCCCATTACATGTAGATTTTTTTAATCCAGATAGAGGTGTATTAGGTTAGGGTCCTGGCAAAAAGAGGTACGCCTTGTTGTTGGCTGTCGGGCTTACACGAATTGGCCAATTTGTAAACTAAATATCTCATTTTTTTCCAATAGCAATAATGCAGTGCCAAAATTACAATATATATCATGTTTACATATTTTAGCTTTTCTGAGTGCCGCTGTGCATATTTTTTGTGACTTTGTTAAATTTTCAGTGTTCACCTGTTCACACCTAGTGGATGTGCTGGTCAGTCTTTATATTACTATTATTTTCAGGGTATGTCTTATTTTCGGGGAAACAGGGTAGGGGACTATTTATTATCTTCAGCCTAGACTGAGAAGGGAGGCATCGTTCCATTGCTCTGACAGAGGAGGACATGACTCCAAACAACTGTATAAGGCATACTTGCACTATTGTGGACTGAAATTGACTGGAGTTAGTGAGCAAGAGTGGAGATAGGGTGGGATTGACCATCTTAGGTGGGACGGCATTTTCTTTAGCACTAGAGTGGAATAAACATTAATGTTTAAGTCCACGTGTTCATGGAGTTTTTTTATAATAGAAGTAGGGGTCTGGGGGCAACACCCCCAGATCGGCGGGTTGAGGGCGAAGCCCCCCTTACATAATTGTGACCCCCATTTCGATTATAAAGAACTCCATGATCACATGAAGTTATGTCCACTATCACTGCTTCTGCCCACTAACTCTGGGCAATCCTTCCCCCTGTCTCAGGGCGGTCCCACCCAGTCACGTCCGGACCCTGATACTGCAAGAATGCCCTGTATAACATATGATTGCCTATTTATTACAAATTGTCAAAGCCAAGGTTTTACACAATGGAAAATATTTTGTGTTCTGGATCTGCTTTCAGGTGGTTGTGCTTTTGGTGTCAATCTTTCATTTGGGGATTTTATAGGTGTGTGGTCTCCTGATTAACTCAAGCCCTGATAAAAAAGAATTGGAATTCTGCTATTTTTGCCCACCCGTATTGTCATTATTTTGGTCACCTGGTACTAGTCCAGCTCTAGCACTCTTTCTTGTACTGTATATACGGTATGTAGTTTTTGTTGACATATTGTTGGTTCTGGATAACGTTCATTCTACTTAAATTGTCTTATCGTAGTCAAAGGAGGGTTGGATCCAGCATCAAAAAATCCTTAGTTAAAAATTCAGCTTTATTGAAAATATATATAAAAATATACAGAAAGTTTGACTATGATTGACTGCAGCTTGGCCTTCTGATGGATCACGAGCACGCCTAGTCCTGTTGCACAGAGCTATATGGTACGCTGGAGTTTTTCTTTTCTTTATACTTAATTTGTCTTATATCTTCCTTTCACGATTTGCTTAACATGCTATAGGCAGTTTAGTTTCTTCGGGTAGGATGGCTGAAAAGTACAAGAGTAATTAGGGTATACAAAGAGCTGGCTTCAGAGGTCCGTGTTTTAGGTACGTGTGACATCCGTTTTTAAAACAGATGTCACACGTACCCATGTTATTATTTGCTGTTACTCACACGGCCGTGTTTTCACACGTACCGTGTGACCTCTCATGATCCCGCACGCACACACGCAGGCATTTCCGTTTTTTATCCGGCAGCACGGGTGTCACACGAATCGCACACTGATGTGATCCGTGTGAGAGCAGTGTGACACTTACTGGAGAAAATAGGGGTCTTTTTAATAAAAAGATTTTCTATATTTATCTCTCTCCAGCGATGCTGTCTCCCGCTCCTGACCCCTGCTCATTATACTCACTGAATATTCAGTGCCCTGTGGAGCTGGAAGCAGGATCAACGCGGCGGGGACTTCAGGTCTGGGGACCGCATCACTGGGTGAGTATACAGCAGAGTGTGTGTGTGTGTGTGTTCAGTGTATACATGCATATGCGCCGTGTGTGTGTGTATGTGCTCGGTGTATCTATGTGTATCTGGTATGTGTGTATACATATGTGTGTATATGTGCTCAATGTATAATTGTGTGTGTGTGCTGGGTGTGGATGTGTGTGTATATGTGCTCAGCGTATACCTGTGTGTGTGTGTGTGTGTGTGTGTAGTGAGAACCTGGAAGCCAGAACATCACGGGGACAGCATCGGGGACTCAGTTCCCAATGAACTCTGATGAACCCGTGAAGCTGTAGCGCGGGTGTCGCGGGTGTCATCAGGTTGTCATCAGAGTTCAATGGGAACTCCAATGACCTCCTGGATGTCACTGTGCTTGCAGAATACTCACCTGTCCTCGTGATGCTGTCCTCGGCGGTGCTGTATCCAGTGCTATCCCCGATGCCCCAGCTTCAAGGTCCTGAGTGTGGTGAATAATCGATGAATGTAATGGGCGGCGGTCAGGAGCGGGAGGCAGCAGAGCTGATGAAAGCAGGTAGATATGGAAAATCTTTTTATTTCACAAACACGTGTTTACTCCGGTACCTCACACGTATGCAAACACGGATGTCACACGTGTGCCCCACGTGTGACACACGTAAGACACACGTGTGACCATAATCATGCGTGTGACTGGTACCTGATTAAACATGGATGTCTGAAACCGGCCTTAACAGCATTATGGGCCCCTGGGCACATCAGTGTGCTTGGGCCCCTATGACAACCACTTACAGAAATAAAAATATTTTGCTAGTTTTAAGGGTGAAGGAGGCAGCACACTACTAGGTTCCCAGCATGAAAAATGCTCAGTTAAATGTGGTCGTTCTTTTATTGTAAAGTTGTTCAAAAGTTTAGGTACACTTTAACACACACATTAGCAGGCATGTGCCCATCGGGCCCGTGCACTAAGATAGCCATGGGAATAATATATTTTATTATTACTTTTTAATATTATTCTGAATAATGTATTATTGCTATCCATTGGATCCTGTGGGACTGGCACCTGAGGTCATTACGTGTATAGCATTTATTCCTTAGTGCTGACTCGTCACTATTTTGTATATACTTTTCCAAATCTATTATAATTCTTATCAACACTAAATAGATGTAATCCTTTATAGTACGTAGCATAGTAATGTTCTCTTAGGCTACTTTCACATTTCCGTCATTTCAAATCCGCCAGGTCCGTCGTCGCGACGGATCCGTCGTTTTTTAGCTGTCAACGGATGCAACGGATGAGTTATTTCACAGGATTCCATTCACAGGAATCCTGTGAAATAACTGATCCTTCACGTCCGTTACATCCGTTCTGTGTCCGTTTTACGACGGATCCTTCGTGATCCGTTTTTTTTTTTGGGACAGCCCAATGGGAGTGCAAGACCTTTTGGAGACCAGGCCATCTGTGACAGTTTGGAGAGAAAGGGGCAGAATGAATGGTGTTATAGCTAAAATTGTGCAGAATTATGTGGATTATTCCTATCAAGCCATTCTGGAGCCTTGCAATGTGATTGTGTACATACTAGGCATGCTCAGTAGAAAGTGACAGAATCAAGCACTGGATTTCGTCGTGCGACGGATTACGGCGGAATCCTGCACCATAGACAACCATTATACCTCTTGACGGATTGCGACGATTCCTGCGCAATGTATCTTTTCGACGCTCCGAAAAACGTTACATCGTCCGTTGCTTCCGCCCGACGGTCAGTCATTCCACGACTGATCCGTCGCGCGATGGATGCAACGCAAGGCCATCAGTCGTAATCCATCCTTAATACAAGTCTACGGGAAAAAACGGAATCCTGCAAATTATTTTGCAGGATTCAGTTTTTTCTCAAAGCAACGGATTTTGACTGAGGGAAAATGATAGAAATGTGAAAGTAGCTGTTACGTCACCACCGGAGTCCGCTCCATCGACTTCTACCCCGAACGCCAGGCAACGCCGTGTTGCTGCCGTGGATAGTGCTGCTGGTGGGAGAGGAGTCAATGCCAACGGCGCCGGTGGGCGCAGGCGCCGCTCATCCACTGGTCTGGGTTTCCTGGGGATCTGTAGTGCCACTGGCTGACTGTAGGTGGCGGGTGTCTCCCAGCTGAAGTACCATCATTCAGCTACAGCCTATGGGAAGACCCTACACACTTTTTAATGCCCCTCCTGTCTGCTGACCTCTGCCAGAGATAGTTCTGACAATACTGGCTCCTGTTTCGTCCTTTTCTGTGATTTTGTGTGCTGATTACCGCTTGTTTCCTGACTACCCTCCTGCCTGCTGTTTTTGTACCTCGCTGCCTGATCCGGTTTTGACCTCTGCTTGTTTCTGATTACGTCCTTGCCTGCCGATTCTGTCCCTCTTCCGCAATTCCTGGTTTGACCCTGCCTGACGACTACTCTCTCGGACTGCAGCCTTCCACAGGTAGTGATCTCCAGGGCCCTGTGTAATTCCAAATCCCTGTATAGGGGTTAAATGGTTTCAGGGTTCTGGGAGTCCTGCTTGGTGAGTGGCTTCCCTCTAGCCTGTTCATTACAGCCGTCTGAGTCTATGGATCCAGGCAGACATTACAGTAGCCCTACCTGTTTAGTCACTCTTCTTTGTACTTATTTTTAATTCCTTACAATATATTTCTAGAAACAATGGTCTCAAATAGAAATGACTGGTTAGATTCATGTCTGCATAACAAGTTACATGTCAAGAGTCTGTGCTTATTGCTTGTGATCTTGTAAACGTTCTACTTATTAACCAGGCCTCTCAGAATCCACTGTCTGCATGGCAGCAATGGGGATATTCAAAGAACTCTGTCATAATCACGAAAGATGTAAATAACTTGCTTTGTTCTTCCTCCTTCTGTAGGTCACACAAATTCTAGAACCTGAAAGTCAGGAAAAGCATATCAATGGCCATGCAGAAACATCATTGGCAAGTATAACAGGAATTTATTGATTCAAATGTATCTAAAGGAATGTGCAAATGTGTCTAAAGATGCCGGCATAACATTTTTTAAGCAGAATACACCAGTGGTGTATTTCCTGAAGTGTCTTCTTTTATATCTTTTTTGACATTTTTACAGCGTCTTTGCCTCTGGAGTTTGTTTTTATTTTCATATAAAATAGTGCTTAAGCTTCCTGAAGAATGGCCAGGTCATTCTTTTAGCAGCTTGACTGCTTTCAAAGGGTGACGAAACTAAAAGAAGTTAAAAAGTCAGAACCTTTGCACAGCAAGTCTTTTTGTCAATGCTGTGCATCTGAATTATTTTAACATTTATTAATCGTTTTTTTAATTGGGTTATAGGCAGAATCCATGTGAAAAAGACATAGTGCACATACCTTAATTCAATCACTGTAAAATATGGTGGGATCATAAAAATTAAAAAAAAAAATCTTGAAAGGAGACTGGAATAAGCAGGGTTGCACAACCTTCGGGTTGCAGACAAACTTGTAAGACGTATGCCTAAAATGTCTCTAATGAGGGTATCAACAGTCAACTTTTAGGTCTCTCCTATTTCAGTCTTTTTTTTATTTTCAGTCTTTCAAGAAATGCTCAGCTGCCCTAATCAGACTGCCCTAGATGCCAGAGACTAGGTCCAGCAGACTTTATCTTCTTTATCCTTTACTAACCAGGGAGACACCGTTTTCCATTGATTTCTTGTAGGGGTCTTCTGTAGAAATGAGTGAACACGAGGTTTGGTGTACGTACCAAACACAGACTTTACAAAAAAACAAAGTTTGGGTTCTGGTGATTTACAAATGCAAACCACTCGTGCGAGCATCGCTGTGCGCGGGTATGTTCAGTGCTCAGCCCAGTGCGAGCCCCTTACAGTGTTTGAATGGTGCACACTGGTGGTAAGAACAGCGTGATTGGATGTAGTGTGCACCAGAAAAATAAGTAGAAAAACCCTGCATAATGCCTCCAGAAGTGTTTATGGCTGGCTGCATGTGGGTGGAGACCTGAACCACCCAATTAGTGATTTTCATTGGTGGCAGGTCAAGTCCAGGTCCCAAACCGAACTTTATCTAAAGTCTGGCTGAACCCGCTGAACCGAACTTCCCCAGGTTAGCTCATCTCTAGTCTTCGGTCCAATTGACTGTATATTGTATTATTGCGCTCTTCTCATTTCCTATGTTTGGCCCTATTGAAGTAAAAAAGCTTATACTGGCCATTGGGCCATCGGTATGCCAGCAGTGCCGATGCTTGTGTTACCGGGGCTTACATGAGGTTCACCATCATTCATCCCCAACTTTTCTTTCTCTGCCTTCAGACATATGAGTAATGAACAGTAAGTGAGAGCTTTAGCTGGCCACTCACTTTCTATTGACTACTCATACGTCCCAAGGCAGAGACAGTGAAGCCAGCAGTGATGGGACGCAGGGCTCGAGTGAAGTAACAACCTCCCATGAGCTCTGGGAATGCAAGAGTCGGCACCACTGCAACAGCGCTGGCACGGATGGTGAGTATATGCTTTTTTTATTTTAATGGGGCTAAACATGGGGATTGTGAAGGGGTTATTCTATTAGTGGACAACCCCTCTAATGAAGGATGTGTGCTCAACACTGAGGAGCCCTAACTCTGTAGCAACAGAAAAGTTAAGGCTCATTAAAATACTCCATTAAAATGTTACAAGATTAGGTGTAGCGATATTTGTATTCAGTAAGAAAATAAGCCAGTTTTCTAAACTTTATCCTATTTTGTTGCTCTATTTTCAATATCCTATATAAAAAACAATGAAAGTAATAATAAAACTGTATGATATATTTATATTTAATATGCCACCTTTGACAAGATAGCTCTGAACATTCATGCATGGAGATGCTAGCAATCAATTGCCTACATTTTTTTTGCATAAGTTTAGCGCTTTAGTAGCACATATGCCAATATTAATTCTTAAAACTGTTCTTTTGTTTGTAATGTCTATAATTTTCTATCCTTTATATTGTAGTATTGATTTCAAATCATGTAACAATAAAAGTATACATTACTCAGAAAAGTTCTGTATATTCATAAAACTTTTGTTTTAAAGTTTACTTATTGTATTAACATTGATTTCCTATGCAGCTGAAATTCAATTGTCTCATTACATTTCCCTTTAAAATGTATACTTTTATAAATGCAAAAAACCCTAATCAGTAGTGATGGGCAGACCCGGACTGTCAAATGTACCAGAGTGCCGAACCCGGAATTCCGGCTAATGATATGGATCCGGCAACTCGGAGAAAATAAAGAAAATAAGAAGCAAGCGGGCTGTAATTACCAAGGCTCCAGCGTGGCTGTAACTGCTCCCGTGGCCGCTCATTCACATCTGAGGCCGCTCACTACCTTCATTGAATATGCACTACTATCCCCGCCCACCAGCGTCTGTGATTGGTTTCAGTCATGCGCACCTCCAGCCTTTGTGACAGCATCTGACTGCAACCAAGCACAGGCACTGTCTGCAGGTCTATAGTACAGTAAAAGTAAATAAGTAAATAAATTGGCATAGGGTCCCCCATATTATGATACCAGCATATGGCTAAAGGTTGCAGCCCTGCACTTATCTTGGCTGTGTATCAAAATAGGAGGAAGCCCATATGTTTTGGGTTTTTTTTTAATTATTTAATTAAATAATTTAAAAAAACAGTGTGCGGCCTCCTCCTTAATTTTGATATCCAGCCATGATAAAGTTTTTTTGTGTTTGTATTTATTTACTTTCACTTACAAATTAGTAAAGTGGGGTATCATAGACCCTCCCCATCACTAATCTAGGGCTTAGTGGCAGCTGTAAGCTGTTATTAACCCCTTATTATCCCGACTGCCACTACAACAAAGCAATCGGGAAGAGCAGAGTAAAATGCTGGGATTGTCGTATCAAATGGATACCACAATTCTGGGTGGCTGCTAGCTGCAATTTTTAGGCTGGAGGGACCCAATAAGCATGGGTCTCCCCAGCCTGAGAATACCAGCCCCCAGCTGTTGGGATTTATCATGAATGGGTATCAAAATTGGGCTGGACCGCACGCTGTTTATTTTTAATTATTTATTTAAATAATTTATAATAAAATATCCGAATGTGGTTCTTCTTATTTTGATACACAGCCAAGATAAGTGCATGGTTTGGGGCTGCAGCCTGTAGCTGTATGCTTTATCTTTGCTGGTATCATAATATGGGGAGGCTGTAAGGTAATTTTTTAACTTTCACTGTACTATAGATTCACAGACAGCACCTGTTATTGGAAGCATCAGATGCTGTCACAAAGGCCAGGGATTCATCTAACTGCAACCAATCACAGACACCAGTGTGAGGGGAAAGCAGTGCATATGCAATGAAGGTAATCAGCGGCCCTGGAAGTGAATGAGCGGCCAAGGGAGCAGTTACAGCTGCGGTGGAGCCTCGGTAAGTATAGCTTGCTTGCTCCTATCCCCCTATTCCTTCTACCACCATTTTTAAACGCCAGATTCTGGTCTCCATAGACGTATATAGGGACCAGCGTACGGTTCGGAACCAGATGTTTTTTTAATCCGGTTAGGTCCGCCGATCCCAGTTATCTGTGAGTCCACTATTACTAATGAGCTATCAAATGTAACAGGAGGCAAAAGTAAGAGCCCTATCACACACAGAGGTAAATCTGCGGCAGATCTGTGGTTGCAGTGAAATTGTAGATAATCAGTGCCAGGTTTGTGGCTGTGTACAAATGAAACAATATGTCCATGATTTCACTGCAACCACAGATCTGCCAAAGATTTATCTCTGCGTGTGACGGGGCCTTAGACTTGCAATGACTCTCACATGGTTTGGTAAAACATCTACTCATTCCTCCCAGGACACATGTAATGAGTTTACACATTTACACAAGGCTGTGAAACCATAACGTGTCATACAACTATCAATATCACTTTGTCATTTTTTTTATTAAAGTGAATCTGGCCTTTGCCCTTTTTAAACTGTTAATATGGGCAAAGTGTTATGGTTATAGAATACGGAAAACAGTCTTACCTGGATGCCTTATAGCAGATGCCTTGTTGTTGAAATATCAACTTTTTTTATTTCATTAACATGAGTTCTTCCAGGATATGGAGAGTCTGCTGCTTGGAAGATAGACCTACAACTAAGGACTGACATCCGAAATGCGTCAGGTGTCCTGTGTTTTATGATGTTTTGAAAAAAAATTCAATAAACTTGAGAGTTTTATCCAAGAAGCCAGCCACGCATTTCCGTGCACCTGAAATTTGTCTGGATCAACACAACAGCTGTTTCGATATTCAACAAACTCTTGGTGAGCTAATTATTTTGCTTTTTTTCTCTGCTCAAAAGATAGCCATGCCTTGCTTCATTAGCATAGTTTTCGCTGTCTGTGATCGTCAGTCTGCCTGTGACGTGTAATTTCTGCTCTGAAATCCTACGCACTAAATGTTGCGATGTTAGCCTGTATTGTTCCACCCTCCTATGGGCATTGGCTTCATGCACTGCTCTGCGCAGGCGCCAGGGAGTCACTGCTGCTTCCGTTCCTGTTCTCCCCAACAAGCTGTGGATAGGTGCTCTCCCTACTACCTTCCTCCCTGGCTGCCTTTATAGTGATTTCCTAGTTAAATAAAATCCAGAAATCTTGCCATGCAGCTAGCTTTAAAAAATGTGAATGTAACTGGCTAACGTTGCAACTTTTAGCGCTCAGGAGCAAGCTTTCAGAGCAGGAACTACATGTCACAGGCATACCATGATGATAATATCAGCGAAAACAATGCTAATGAAGTGCAGAGGCAGGTGCTATATTCCAGGCAGCATATGCCCCATAGTCTGGAAGAACTAATTAGCATAAAGCGATAAAATATATTTCAACAACAAGGCATCTGCTATGAGGAATACAAGTAGGACTTTTCAGCATTGTACTACCTTCATGCCCATATTAACAGTTTGAAAATGTCAAAGTGGTTACAGATACCCTTCAAGATCATGTCCATTATGTAAAAAAATCGAATACTTTACATTGAGATGGATCAATATCAAAACCAAAAGCCAAATAGCCAAATCTTTACACAATGTTTTCACTCTACCATGTTTTAGATATGCTTCATTTGGAGGTCTGTAACTCACGTGCGTGTTCTAGCTGTCATTTTAATGGATAGAACACATGCACATTAAAGTCTAATGGCACTATTCATTCCCTACTGTCCAAATAAAAAAACAGACGTGATTGTATTTCATCCATGTTACGTATCAAAATTACCCATACAAGTCTATGAATCATAGAATGGTAGAGTTGGAAGTTGCGAGTGTAGGTTTTCCTAAATCGTCCCAGCTATATGTTTATCCAGCTTCCGCTTGAAGATTTCCATTGATGGAGAGCTCACCACCTCCCATGGTAGCCTGTTCCACTCTCTGACTGCCCTCACTGTCAGAAAGTTTTCCTAATGTCTAATCTGAATCTTCCTTTTAGTTTCATCCCGTTGCTTCTTTTCTGCCTTGTGCTAATGAGAATAGGGTAGTTTCATCTGCACTGTGATTACCATGAAAAATCACTGACAGCACAGATTTACATCTGGGTACATTCTGTGTGCTGTCAGTTTATAACAGTGTAGTGGATAAGAGAAATGTTACAATTAATTTATTTATTTTTTTCTCATACAACAAAAATCACTGATAAAAACTGAAACGGTAATGAGGTATAAGGGGATTACCTGGAACCGGGGCTCCTAGACTGGCCCTCAAGCTTGGGGGCCCTAGCTGTTCCTTATCCCAAAGATGTACTTCTGATGGTGAAGAGGTCTGGACCACCAACCTAGCCCTGCTTCTAGCCAGCCCTGCTCTAATACTCCCTTCTCCCCCACCCCAGAGGAGGATCGGGAGAGGAGTGGTTAAACCCACACAAATAAACAAATGGGGAAACCAAAACTTTAAATAACAACAATCATACACAGAGGTATTAGACAATACATGATCAGGAGGAAATAAAAAGAACAGGGAGGGAATAAACAGATGACAAGAGAATTCCTACAACACACTAAACAGCACTCAGTAGTTCACCAGCAACTGGATCACAACAGCACATGGACCGATATCCCATAAAGCTATTATCAGCACAAGAAGTCAGAATCCACTATCTTAAAAAGGCTGGGAGAAGCTGTGATAGGTTTCTCATAACATGTGATCCCAGAGGTAACCAGCAGGCTAAGGAAGATTGAGCTCTGTCAGCCCGATCACTAATGAACACATAGCTAGTCAACGCCCGAGCCTGTCTGTGAAACTCAAAAGCTCTAGAGAAACCACAGGGTAGAGTGTCAGAGTCTGCAGTGTGAACAGAGCCAGATACCGCTATGACACTGGGCGAGTTTTGAGCTAAATGTAGTGTGACAGAAACACTGATGAACCTTGGACCATTTTTTGCACAACAGAAAAATCATTGACGTCTGAATTAAGCATAAAAGTACTTTGTAGATTCCAATTAGTCTTTTATAAAGGTAACCTGCGCATAAAACATGCATAAAACATGCCCATAATACCACAGTGTATGTACCTCACACTCATAACTCATTTTATAAACTGACCTTAGTGTGTTTTTTAACTTTACATGAGGAAACTAAATTGCCCATGACCATGTGATAATTCCTTTTTCAAATATTTCAAAATGCTAAATCATAAGATATAATTTACATTTTGAAAACTATAAAAGAATGGTAGTGAATTTGACCTTCAAGGACTATAATAACCTGTGTCAAAAAAATGTTCTAGCACATAAATTCTTCACTATGCGGGTGCACAGAGCTAAAAGTATCACTAAAGATTTCCCGGGGAAAGTTGTGCTTATGTGTCCAATTCCTTTCCTTTACGCTTGATTGTTCTTCCCTCAGGGCCTTAAATAGATGAAAACAAAATATAAATTTTATTAATACTCAACCCCAGCATTAGTTCTGGAAAAGCTCGGCATGGACCATGGCACCCCAGTAAAGTAACCTTTAAAACAGATGTTTAAGACGTTCACCTAGTAGTCACATAAGCCAGCCTGAGCTTTAATCACCAGAAACTGTTTGCTGAGGGCTATATATTTGACTTCTAAAAACTGTGTGGTTGCTCCCATAAGATGTAACCTGGCAGTATAAATAATGCTCATTTTATATCCAGCAGGTGCCGTGTGCACCTGGTGTAAAAGACTTCATTTCCATTTGTCTGTTAATAACAGATGGCCTTAATCTAAAGGGAATTTGCAGGATATAACTTTATTTCAGCTGCAGCTGAGACTTTCATTTACCAGCTGGGTGCCGATTCCTTGCTGAGAAAATTCATCCTATGAAAGAAGGGGAAAAAATAGAGAGAACACTCGAAACATAATTAAAATGGGTTAAGTTGCTCCAATAGAATGAAATACAAGTGTAAACACTTTTGAAACAAGGTGGGGGGTTGAAACGATGCTCTTAAATGGAAAATGTATGTTTCAAAGGGACCATGTAATTATATAATACTATAGCACTGAAACTTCAAGCTCCATTTGTTACATTTGGCTAAGATGAATGAAAAAAAAATTACCTGTTTTACACGTCAGTGAAAAACACAGACGTTTTTCACTGACGTGTTAAAAACGCCTATGTCCCTTCGTGCTCCATGATTCACGGCACACGTGTGTTCTCCATGTGCAATTCGTGATACTTGATCCGTACTCCATGATTGCACATGGAGATAAACTCACCTGCCCCCATTCCTGCTGTCCGTGGTGCTGAACTCTCCAGCTTTGCAGCATCCGGCCGCCGCTGTGTCTCTCACCTCTGCAGCTACTTCCAGGTCGGCTGTGGCTGCATTCCTGAATATGCATGCCATAATGAGCCAGCCAGGAAGCTGCATAGAGCAGAGGCTGAACAGAGCATTACTGGAGCCAGGTAAGTTGAAAATATTTTTTATTTTCAATGTACTTTTTTTCTGGTACGTGTTTCACGGATCACACCATAATGTAGTCCGTGGGACATCAGTGATGCCAGAAAAAAATGGACTTGTCCCCATGCAGCAATCATGGACACGCGTGTACGCTGCACAGAGACACGGTCAGTGAAAAATCACTGATGTGTGAGCAGACCCATTGATTATAATGGGTCTGTGTATGTCAGTGATTCTGGTACGTATGTGCTTTTTTTTATAAAATATATATTATTATCAGCTCACCAAGCCTGCTGCAGACCTATAGCCGTCCTGTGGGAGATGATCAGCGCACGGATGGTCAGAAGTCACCAGGTAGAAATAGAATGTAAATCCAACGCAATCACAAGAATTTTTTAAAAAAATTTTTTTCTTCTTTATTATTGATTTTCCATAAAATCCAAGCAGGTACATGCAGCATAAGAAAATATAGATGTGCCCAGGTCAGAGCTCTGACCTGGGCACATCTATATTTTCTTATGCTGCATGTACCTGCTTGGATTTTATGGAAAATCAATAATAAAGAAGAAAAAAAATTTTTTAAAAAATTCTTGTGATTGCGCTGGATTTACATTCTTTTTTTTATAAGTATCAGAATCACTGACGTTTAAAACGGGCCTTACAGATTTCCAGACAAACATTATAAATTGTATGTAATTATACATTTACTGTAAACATATTCTAACATCTAACCATCCCTCTATCTGAAACTGAGTCTCTCCGAAACTGAACTTCTTGTGCTTCTTCCCTCTACTTACTGCAATTTATTTAATTTTTTTTTTTTACAATTTTTTTACAATTATTTTTTTATTAATTTTCATGGAAACATCAGGAATGTATTCAAACTACATCTTGAAAACACATAGCTGTTTGTACAATAACACGTCAGTCAGTAACCTACCTATACAATATATTGAAATTTCCATGGGTGGTTCAACCATAACTCTCAAGCAGCATGCTCACTGACTTGGTGTCATATTTGACACAGAACTTTCCTTTAGGCCCCATACAGATGCCCATGTTTAAACATGTGCAAGCCACATGTACAGGTATGGTCATCCATGTGACATCCGTGTGACTGGTACCGCTAAAAAATGCATAATAATGAAATGAATGGTTTTTTAATGTGTAAAAGATGGGCAGAGCCTTGAAAATTATATATATATATATATATATATATATATATATATATATATATATATATATATATATATATAAAATATATATAGAAAAAAATACATATAAATATATATATAAAGATAGAACAGATAAAATAAATAGATAGATATGAAGAACAGATAAGATAGATCGAAAGAACAGATAAGATAGATACATAACTAGAACAGATAAAATAGTTAGGGAGGTATAAAGAGAGTAAATAAGAAAGAACATAAAATAGACAGAGAGAAGGAACAGATAGAATAGCTCAATAGATATAGAGATCGCTAGCTTGGCCAGCTGTTTTACAGCATTTTTATTTTTAACTTTTATAAAAAAAAAAAGTAGTGGGGTTCCCTCCAATTTTCATATCCAACACAGGAACAGCAGCAGCTCCAGGCTGCAATCCTCAGCTCTCTGCTGTACCTTTTATTAAAAAATAGAGGGGATCCCATGCTTATTTTTAAAAATTTTAGATTTTTTAAAAAATGACATCGGGTTCCCTCCATTTTACTAAAACCAGCCAAGGTACAGCAGACAACTGGGGGCTAATATTATTAGGATGGGAAGGGCCATTCTTATTTGGCTTTTCCCAGCCTAACAATAGCAGCCCGTAGCCACGCCAGAAAAGGGGCATCCATTAGTTCCCCAACAGCAAACCTGAAAAGACATATAAAGAGAAAATTATTCAATAAATAAAGACAAGAGACACCCTTTCCAATTTATTTCCCTGTCAAAGCCCTAATCCTGTTCCGCCGTAATCCAATTGGGGAGTGCCCACGTCAATCCCATACTGCTGGCACATTCAATGGAGAACCGAACATTCCCCATTGATTGCATTGAGCAGCCCCTTCAGGCACACACACACTGCTGTGTATGCTTCCCTGCAGTGATCTGGACCTCATAAGGTCAGCCCAAGTCACCATAGGAATGCCCTCAACAATATAAGTGCCTCCCTGCGGTGACCTGGACCTCATAAGGTCAGCCCAGGTCACCGCAGGGGCACCCTCATTAGTTTTTGTGCAGGCGCGGCAGTGACAGTTCACAATGAACTCGGATGACCTTCTGACGACACCCCTGAGATATCCACGCTACTGCGGGTGTCGCAGCAGTAACATAACGGGTTCATCGAAGTTCCCAATAAATACTGATGAACCTGTGAAGTCACTGTCGCTATACCCACAGTGGCGCGAATGTCACAGGGGTGTCGTCAGGATGTCATCCGAGTTCCTTGGATACTCTGATGACCTACTGACATCACTGCACACACACACTGCTGGATACTCACCTGTCCCCGGCGATGCTGTCCCCGATGCTCAGGTCTCTGGCAATGCTGCTGCTTCCAGGTCCTCGGTGCAGGGCATACGCATTGAGCATAATGAGCATGGGTCGGAAGCAAGACACAGCAGCTAAGAAGACAACAAGACTGGAGACAGGTGAGTATAGAAATTAATTTTATTTCAAAGACACGTGTTTTCTCCAGTACATGTCACACTGATTTCACACGGATCACATCAGTGTGCGATCCGTGTGACACCCATGCTGCCTGAGAAAAAATGGACATGCCTCCGTGTGTGCATGTGGGGCGACACGGTCCATGTGAAAACACAGATGTGTGAGTAACACCATAGAATAACATGGGTACATGTGGCATCTGTGTTAAAAACAGATATCACACGTGCCTGAAACACGAACGTCTGAAAGGGGCCTTATTCCCAAATCCAATCACTCACTCATGTCACCTGCACCTTAAAAACATCTCAAGAATCTAACTTTTTCTCACCAATGAAAGTGCAAAAACTGTTCCTTTTATTCATTCTCGCCTGGACTACTGTACCTGTCTTCTGATCAGTCTCCCTCTAACCAAATGTTCTCCTCTCCAATCCATTCTGAATGCGACAGCCAGGATTTCATTTCTGTCCAGCCCCTACACCGATGCCTCCACCTTGTGCCAGTCATTGCAATTGTTACCTGTTACATCACCGCCGGAGTCTGCTCCAGCGACATCTGCTCCGATCGCCAGGAGACGCCGTGTTCCTGCCGTGGATGGTGATGGGAGAGGAGTTGATGCCAGCGGTGGGCGCAGGCTCCAATCATCCACTGGGCTGGGTTAGCTTGGGATCTGCAGTACCGCTGGCTGACTGTGGGTGGCATGTGTCTTCCAGCTGAAGTTGCCAGCATTCAGCTACAGCCAATGGGAAGACATCACACCCTTCTTATTCCCCCTCCTGTCACATGACCACTGCCAGAGATAGTTCTGATTTTCCTGGCTCCCGTTACGTCCTATTCTGTTTGGTTATTCCTGTGTGCTGACTTCTGCGTGTTTTCTGACTACCCTTCTGCCTGCTGTTTATGTACCTTGCTGCCCGATCCGGATTTGACCTCTGCTACGTTTGCTGACTACGTCATTGCCTGCCGATTCTGTCCCTGTTCCGCTATTCCTGGTTTGACCCTGCCTGATTACTACTCTCATCGGACTGCAGCCTTCCACAGGTAGTGATCTCCAGTTCCCTGTGTAATTCCAAATCCCTGTAGAGGGGTTAAAGGGTTTCAGGGTTCTGGGGGTCCTGCTTGGTGAGTGGCTTCCCTCTAGCCTCCCCTTTACAGCCCATCTGAGTCTGTGGATCCAGGCAGGCATTACATTACCGATCCTCAATAGTGTACAATACAAACTTATCTCTCACACTCCCAAACCTCTCCACAGTTCTGCACCACCATACATCTCCTCTCTCATCTTTGTCTACCACCATACCCATGCTCGCCCATTCTGCAACTGATCCAAGTGTAACTATATAACAAGAAACAGAACACCTGCTCGGCACTACAATGTGTAAAGGAACTCACCATGTTTCAATTACGGTAGTCTATGATAAAGTGAAGGCCAGTGAAGTAGTGCTCTGCTGCTGATCCCAATCAAAGGGAAAATGTCAATCTTCATAGAAAAGAATATCCTTAGCACTCACCAGTACAAAAAAAAAATCCTTTATTTTGCCATTCTAAAAAGCATGTCTCGCCATGGAGACTACAGTAGTGGGGAAAAGGAAGACAGTTCAAAGTTGCGGGAGCTCATCTTTTTTTTTACTGCTTAGTGCCACAGATATTCTTATCTATGAAGATTAACCAGGACTAACATCCTTCATAATACGAACCTTTCACTTCCGTCTCTCACACTGCACCAGTTTTCTGGAATGCACTACCCCATCAACTCCCTTCAGTTATATAACTCTTTCCTGTTCCCCCTTTCAAATTTTTCCTCAGAGTCTGTTCCCTCCTATTCCACGTCCCCCATGCACTCAATGAACACGGTAATTTTACTTAGACAGATATCTGTTGATGACCAGCTCATTCAGCTTTATATGAAGACACTATTTATTGTAATGAGAGCTGGACCATACGTGAAAAGAATGTTCAACCTATCGTGTCACCCCTATTTCCTTATAGATTGTAAGCTTGCAAACAGGGCCCTCACTCCTCCTGTAAGTGTAGAACTATGTTACTTTGTATTGTCTTTATTTTCTGCCCATCCCGCTCGTAAACTGAGGAATATGTTGGCACAATATAAATAAAATTTAATATTTCAGTCTTACATTTCAATCATTTAGAACCTAATGATTTGGCTTTTTTGATCCAAGTAAATATAGTTATAAAACTAGTTTCAAAAATGTTGTTTAAATTATCCCCAGAGAACCTACAAGTTTATAGTCTTTCTTTGCTAAAGAGTAGTAATTCAATAGTAGCTCTTGCCCTGTCCTAAAAAGTACACAAAGGAGGATTAAGTTGTGCACCATTGGGAGCACAAACGTTTTCACATAGTTACGTAGGTTGAAAAGACTTGGGTTGAACCTGATGGACCTAACTACATAATTTTACATTCTTTGTCACTAATTTATCTATAACCAACAATGCCATTGTTGCGGAGGAAAGCATCAAGCACTTTTTAAAAAGCTGTTATAGTGTCTGCCATTATTGCCCATTGTGGTAGAGCATTCCAAAATTTTACTGCTTTAATAGTAAGAAAACCTTTCCTATTTAGCTGCTTAAATCGCCTTTCCTTCACGCATAGCGAGTGCCCCCTGGTCCTTTGTATAGTCTTTGGAAAGATTAAGTCAGTTGCCTGTCCTTTGTAGCGATATCAAATGTGTATTTTTTTTTAATTGTTTTATTCTCAATGAAGCAAAAAAGGGGGGGATTTGAACTTTTAGGGTTCTTTTATTATTTTTAATATTTTTTTTTTTTCCAAAACGTTTTTTATTGATTTTTCAAATTTGTAAAAACATGACAAGTATCATTGCAAAAGAAGAACATTCGTCTGACAAAATGTGACATAGAGGTGGGTGATACCCCAATTTGGAGTTCCATGTTGCTGTTCGATTTAAGATAGTATACAGTAACATTAAACCAAAACATAGGTAATGAAATATAATATAACATATGCAATACAATTCGTTAAATCTCTGTGTCGTCCCTGAATGATTTCAATTTTGCTAGCGTGTCTTGGTATTCCCAACCGTCTCGTCTCCCCCTCCCGCCAGAGCCCCCTCCTAGGTGATTCTCAGTTTACCCAGGCTGTCCTGGATATCGCTTAGGATATACCACTCCGAGTGAACAAAAGGTGCCATCAGGTTAATTATTTCTCCCTGTGTGAATTGGCTTTCAATAAAATGTCTCCATCTCACAAAAAACTTGGCTGTCAACCCATCTTTATCCCTCTCCGCTTCTAGTTTTTCCCACTTCAGAAGGTTGTGTAGTTCGCCCACAACCTCCTTTATGGATGGGCCCTCCCTTTGAATCCAGTGTTTTAAGATGCAACGCTTAGCTATCAAGGCTATGTCATGCATTATTGCGTATTTCCTCTTTTCCTGCGTGCTCGGTCCTCCTCCTACTCCTCCCTCAAAGGAGTGGAAAATCCACACCATTAAGTCTAGTTTGCTGAAAATTCCCCATGTTGACTGGGCAAATAGTCTGACTTGGTTCCAGAACCTAGCGATTGTCTCACATTCCCATAGCCCATGCAGCATATCCGTTTTTTCTTTTTGACACTTAGGACACCACCTATCCCTACCTGGTATGTTGAAACCTATAATGGCCCTATGTAGAATTCTGAATTGAGTGTCTCTCCATCTCTCATTGGTAATATGTTTCCGCACTTGTACCCATCCTCTCAGTATATCATCCACCACTTCTTCCCTTCCCAATTGTTTCCCCCACGCTTTTAAAGTCCGACTATCCTCCCGAGAGATAAGCACCCCCCTTAGCGATCGATAAATTTTAGAGACATTTATACTTGTTACATCACATTCCAGTAACTCATCAATCGAACTTCTGTTCAGCTCTCTTCCAACCACACCCAGGTCTCCTATTATTCCATGTTTCAATTGTTCATACTGGATGACATGTGAGCTATTAAGGTTGTACTTATCCAGCACTTCCCGACCTGTCATCCACCTCCTGTCCTCCACATTCATAACATCTATCATTCTCCTGACTCCCCTCTCTTTCCATCTAGTAAATAGCTTGTTTTCTCGTCCCAGGGGAAAATTTGGGAATGCCCAGGGGTTCAAGTACTTGGACACTTTCCATGAGAGCCCCAGTTTTTTCCTTACCGACTTCCATGTTAGCATGGTGTCTCGGAATATAATTGAGTTCCTTATGTGCCCTTCAACCCTGGATAGTGGGGAGTGCAGAATGGACGTCAGATCCCACGGTGACGCATATTTAGTTTCCATCGCATGATCTGAGTGCCTACTCGTTCCTCTCACCCAATCAATTACATGCCTCATGATACATACAAGATTATACCCTTGGACATCTGGAAAGTTTAGACCTCCCTCCTCTGCTGACTTCATCAGCGTACGCAGCTTTATTCTGGGTTTCCTTCCCCTCCACAGAAATTCTGTATACGCGGAGTTGAGCTTATTCACATCCTTTAGTTTTAGCAATAGCGGGATTGTCTGGAAGGGATACAGCAGCCTAGGAAAGCTCATCATTTTTATCAGGTGACATCTTGCCAGTAATGGAAGTGGCAGACCTTTCCATCCCTTTAATTGAACTATAATTTTCCTGATTAGCGGTCCATAATTCAAGTTATAGATTGTTTCCACCGATCTTCCTATATGCACTCCCAGGTATTTAATTGAAGATTGTGCTATAGGAATTCCACATAGACAGCCATCCCTTATTTGTCCCCCCATTGTCCCATGATGCCCCTTTAGGAACATGATCTCGCATTTTTTTTTGTTCAGTTTGAAACCGGAGAATGAGCCAAATTTTTCAATCAAGGCAAGAGTCTGTGGCAAATCCGCACCGGGGTCCCCCATATAAAGTATGATGTCATCAGCAAAAAGCGCTGTCTTTACTTCTGAACCCCTTATCTTGATTCCTTTAAAGCTATTTTGTCCCTGTAGTATTCTTGACAACGGCTCGATTGCCAGGTTGAATAAAAGAGGAGATAATGGGCAGCCCTGTCTTGTTCCCTTCATCAAAGGGAACACGTCTGATAGAAAGCCCGGAGTGTGAACCCTAGCTCCCGAGTTGGCATAAAGGTTTCTAATGTAAAGTCTCATCTTGCCTACAATCCCTATGGCCTCCATTACCCTGTCTAACCACCCCCAATTTACATTATCAAACGCTTTTTCTGCGTCAAGTGTAACTAGGGCAGGTCTAGCCCCTCCCTCAGTGAGACCCAGTCTAACCGCGTCTACCACTAGAATTGTCTTTCGGATATTGGTAACGGCATTTCTCCCCTTAATAAACCCCACCTGGTGATTCGTAATGATCCTAGGTAAGATCTCGGCCAGTCTATTAGCCATGATCTTGGACATAATTTTTAAATCCTGATTTATGAGCGATATAGGTCTATAACTAGAGGGATCATCCAGGTCCTTGGTTCCCTTGGGGAGTAATTTAATATATGCTATGTTGGAATTTTTGGGTATTTCCGCCCCTCCCAGGAAAGCATTAAAGACTGAGGTTAGATCCGGCGAGATCAGATCCTTCAGAGCCTTATAGAATTCACTATTGAAACCGTCAGGTCCCGGTGCCTTGTTGGTGTTAAGCTCCCCAATTGTTCTCGTCACCTCCTCTACTGTGATATCTGCGTTTAAGGCACTCAAATCTTCCTCCGTCAAGCTAGGCATTTGGGCTTGTCTTAGCCACTCTGCCTCATCAGTCATGTCGTTATTCCCTGACCCATATAGTTTTCTATAGTAATCTCCCAACAGTTTATTAATGTCCTTAGGATCCGTAGTCACCTCTCCCCCCTTTGTTTTCAGTTTAGAGATCACTGTCATCTTTCTGCTGCCCCTTGCCAGATTGGCCAACATCCTTCCCGCCTTGTTGCCAAACCTATGTAAGTCAACCTCCTTGTGCGACCAGAATAGTTGTTCCTTTTTTTTGGCCCATTCGTCAAATCCCTCTTTTGCCTCCAACCATCTGCCTTTTGTCATGGGAGATCTATTTGTCACATAATTTGTATATGCTACCCGTACTGCTTCACTATGGAAATTATAATTCTCATTGGTTTTCCGTTTGATCATGGCTGCGTACCCCACCAGACGGCCCCTTAGGACCGCTTTTGCCGTTTCCCAAAATATCACTGGGGACTCTCTATGTTCCTTATTGTCCTCTGCGAATTCTCCCCACCACTCCTGTAGCACCTTGTGGAAATTATCTTGCCTGAGAAGGAACGATGGGAATCTCCATATGATATCTGTACCTCTCCTGAATTTCTCTCTAATGCCCAATCTCACCGGACTATGATCAGAGATCACCATATTCTCTATCACACAATCTTGCGTTCCACTCAGTAAGTCTTGCGAGATCCAGAACTGATCAATACGTGACCAGCTATCATGAGGGTGAGAGAAGTGTGTATACTCTCTGTCATGTGGGTGAGTTAGTCTCCAGATGTCTTTCAGTCCTACGTCTTCTAATGTTACATCCCTATTGTCTAAACTCCTGCCCACATTAGCTGTCCCCTCCTCGCCCCTCCTCCTATCTTCAGCTGAGTCTGGGACAGTGTTAAAATCGCCTCCCACTATAATGTTAGCCTCCCCATCTGCTAATATGGTGGCCTTTATGTCATCATGGAATGTGATTTGTTGTGAATTTGGGCCATAGACATTATAAATACTGAGTTTACCCGCTGGACTAACGATTGTTAAGTGCTGCCACCTTCCATGGTCGTCTGCCTCATGTGCCACTACCTCATGACTGAATTGTTTATTTATTAGAATCATAGTGCCCGCTTTTCTACCTTGTGCCGCTGCCCCGTAAACGGTGCCCACCCAATGTTTCTTCATGCGGAAAAAGTCCTCCCCCCCCAAGTGGGTTTCCTGTAATAAGGCAATGTCTGTCTTTAGTCTTTTCAGATGTCTCAATATCATTGCTCGTTTGTTAGGTGATCTCAGCCCTTTAACATTCCACGTAGTTATCTGTATCATGTTAACCTGTGTATTCTGCTTTTACTACTCCCTCCCCTATGGGCCCCTGCATCAAGGAAGACGAGATGTTCGACACTAGAATCACAGTTGGTACCACAAAATCGACACTCCCTTTCCCCACCTTGCAAATATAACAAATACAACAAAAAGCATGTAACTGTAAAACATATTTTCCCTTCCGAGAAATCCACGGCGTTTCCCGCCACGTTGGTGAGCTCCCCTATTCCTAGCCAAAATATGTAGCTCCCTAATCACCCCCCAAAAAATATATGTTCTATCCCCGGACTAACTTGAATAAGCCTTTGAAAATTATGCAAAAATTAGCACAGTATGTCAAAACCTCAGCAAGATTCTCCAGTCCTACTTATCTCTGACTCCAGGTAGCCATCAGTCCGCCCAGAACAGGCCCACTTCATTTGAATTTGGATGATGTTCCTGGACAAAGGAGAAAAAGAAAAAAAGAAAAAAAAAAAAGACCAAGGGGAGAGAAGATGGAGAAAGAAAGGAGAAGAACAAAAAAAAAAAAAAAAAAAAAAAAAAAGGAGGGGGGGAAGAGGACCCAGACTTTGGGATGTTTTCCTCTCTTTTCTCCCTTCCCCCTCCTCCTCTCACCTCCCCAACCCTCTCTGCGTAATGCATCCTCCTCAACGCCTCTCCCTGTTTGGGAAGAGAGAAAAAAAAAAAAAAAAAAAAAAACAACAGGCAAAAAAAGGAAAAACAATGAGCGAGTTCCAGTTCAGGTATCATGGTTTCTCTCCAAGGGTTGGTTCCTGTGTTCCAGGCGAGAATTATGCTGTCGACCCGGGCTTGGCCTCCTTTCCTCCCTGGTCTCGACTTGCTTTTGTCCCCCAAGACGTCCCACATCTCTTCCTGAGCTTGTGGGGGATCTTCTTCTATTATTCCCTTCTCCACTAGCTCCTTTTTCTTGCCTTTCTGACCTAGTCTTGTCGAGCTCTGCCATGAGAATGTTTTCTGCTTCTTTGTAGTCCTTGTAGTATACAAACGAGCCATTGGGGTTTCTAACTTTCAGTGTAGCAGGGTATAATAGCTGGCACTTTACTTTTTTGTTGTACAGAAATGAGCAAATTTTGGTAAATTCTTTTCTCCTTCTGGATACTTCCGCTGAATAATCCCCAAAAATTAGCAGTCTGTTGCCTTGATATTGTAGTGGACGCTTTCGTTCTCTAAAGGCCCTCAATATTTCCTCCTTATGCTTATAATCAAGGTACTTGACAATCACCTGCCTGGCTCTTATCGGGGTATTCTTGTTTGAGTTTTGGCCCTCTCCCTTATTCGCCTCCTGGTGTCTCAGTGGACCCACTCTGTGGGCTCTTTCAACTCTGAATTTCGCCTTTATGCCCAGGGCCTGCGGTAGCTCCAACTCGCATATATTATCCAACTGTCCAATCGACACAGACTCTGGCAACCCGACTATACGTAAGTTGTTTCGTCTCGATCTGTTTTCCAAATCGTCTGCTTTATCCTTCAAGTATTCATTAGATTTTGCTAGAGCTGCTATTTGTGCCTGCATAGCCAGTATTGTCTCCTCGGAGTCAGATATTCTCTGCTCTGATTCTGCCAGTCTAGAGGCATGGGCATTTATCTGTTTTTGCATATTAGCTAATGATGTTTGTATGGCTGCCTCAATAGCCACTTTAACCTCTTTTGACAAGTGTGATGTCACTTCTTCAGCCAGTTTTTTATAGTCCACATTAAGCTTTTGTGTGTACTTGTCTTGGCCTGCAGGTGGTGCTGTTTTCTTAGTTCTCTTTGTCTGGACTGGGCCACCACCTCCATCCCCCAATAGCTTGCAGGCTTGTGATGTTGATGTAGTAAGCTGCTTTTTGTTTCCTTTGGAAGGGGTACTATGAATTCTTGCATTTGACTTCCTGTGAGTCTGAGTGGGATTAATCTCCCTGTGCTGTTTGTCAGTTTCATCCTCCAACACTGCTGTGTCTCTGAGCTGCCCTGCTTTGTCTGCATCTTCTCTCCCCTCTGCCTCCATATCTCCTTCATCCTCCCATTGCGATCCACCATCATCAGTCCCCTGCATCCACCTCTCTCCTGCTGTGTCCTCCTGTGACTCCTCGCTCATATCTTCCTTATCTCCTGTCTCCTCGCTCATATCTCCCTTATCTCTCCCCTTCCAGCTCTGTGTTTGCTTTTCTGTGTCTCTCACCATGCGTTCAGGCTCCTCCCCCATCAGGCTCGGTGCCATTATCTTATCTTCTCCTCTGTCCATATCAAAGCTTCTCCAGGCTGACTCACCGCTCCCAGAGCTTCTCAGGAGGTACCGTTCCATAGCTGTCTGCTTTAGGTAACCTCCTGTGCTGCTCTCTGTTTGGTGGCTCGTCCGGGGGGTCTGTTTTTAGTCGGTTTCTGTGAGGGGTGGCAGGAGCTTCTCCCCTAAGCTGCCACCTCAGCCAGGACAGGAACAGGAAGTCCTTTAATATTTTTTTAAAACGCTTTCTGTTACATTTTTTTATTATTTTAATAGTCCCCCTAGGAGAGTTTATGCCTGCACACTCTGATCACTTGTGCTGATCAGATTGATGATTCAGAATGTTCTCAGAACGAGGCTTCAAAGGTTATTGCCAGTCAGCTGCAGAGTCAGCGGAGTTTCTCACAAGAAGTGACGTTAGTAATAGGGGTGTCTGATAGATGCCTACCCATTAACCACTGGGCTTGATGCCAGCTGTCAATTCACAGCTGTCATCAACCCGAAAAGTATTACCCTGATTGCCATCACACCAGGGCAATCAGGAAGAACAAGGTAAAGCACCAGAATTGGCGATTCTACTGAATACGCCACTTCTGGGAGGCTGCAGGCTGCTATATTATGGCTGATAAGGGCCAATTAACTATGGGCCATCCTACCATAATACCAGCCCCCAGCTGTCTACTTTGTCTGCCCAAGCCTTTTTTCAATTATTTAAATGAAAAAAAACGGTGTTGGATCCCCTATTTTTGATAGACAGCCAAGGTAAAGCTGACAGCTGAGGGTTACAGTCCGCAGTTGTCTGCTTTATCTGCACTGGTTATCAAAATTAGGCAGGAGCCCACATCATTTTTTCTTTATTGTTTACTGCAGCGTACAGGCAACTTCCGAATGCAATAACGTTTGTGTATTGGCTGGGCTGCAGCCTTTTAACAATCTCTATTAGCATACCAACAGTATGCAAACTCTGAACTGAGACTTTTTTAAAGACGGTGTTTGAGTCCAAAACCTGAACACCTGATGTTCGGTGCAAACCCCAAACTTTACAATTCATTGTGTTTGCTTATCCCTAATTAGGGAATGTGAGAACAAGTTGTAATTTGTAGTATACAGGAAGAAAAAGATTTTTCCACCACCAGGAGCAAAACAGTAATAATAAGGTGACATGCCAAAAATATGCATAACTAATCATATGCTAAATAATTGCAGCACAAATTTATGTATGAAATAGCCAAGTTGATTGCCTATAAAATCATGTTAGTCACCTGTTGAAAGTAAAAGTGGAGCCTGAAAGTCAAAAGTTCAAAACATTGTTACCCTTTAACTCGTCAGTGTAGTTTCTCCTAGTTCCTATTTCTGAAGCTTCAGTATAAAGTTATGGTGTGGTACAGTATCAAATGCCTTTGCAAAGTCCAAATAAACTACATCTGTCACATTACCAATATCCATATTTGCACTTACCTCCTCATAGAAGATCTGCGTGTTGGTTAAACACAACTTATCTTTCATGAATCCATGCTGGTTCTTAAAGACTATGTTAGAGCTCTGACCCCTGAGCAAGAGACCAGGGATGCACAAAGTCCAAAGAGCCACGCTGTGAACAGTATCTGGGCCAATTACAGTCTAATAGCTTATCATAATGCTCCTTGTGATTTGCGACAGAAGGTGCTTGCTTCTTTGGTGGTGGAAGTGGGCACTCTTACCACAGCTGTAGAGAAACACATGGAATGCACATCCATGCACAACTTATGCATTGATCTACTGAGGCTAAGCTAAATTTTACAATGTGATATATTTTATGTTTGCATATACAGTGGTACATCGGTTTCGTTGACGTCAGTTATCGTTGGTATCAGTTTTCGTTGATTTTTTTCCACTAAAAATTTAAAAAAAAGTGGTATATTTCCCGGTCTTGGTCCGTTTGTGATTTGTTTCTTTAAGTGTGCACAATGTAAACTGTTTTGAGTGTACTGTATGTTAAATGTATGTATCATCTTCTAGTCAGTGAAGATTAAATGTTTTGTTATCACTTTGTGATTCAGATTCAGCAAAGGTGAGGTCCAAACTATCTTTATAGGAAAGGATAGGAAGGAGCACTGTCTGCAACCGTAAAAAACCCTAATGTATACCAGCACTTCTGATATGGAAAAAACCCTGAGGTCACACAACCTCTCCCCCACTGTATCAGCACTCACATGTTACTGGGATCCAAAAACACTAATACAAATGAGGGACTGAATTAATACCAAGCATGACAAACATAATACCTTGCAGAATCATGGAGCTAAGTATACAGACACTCCCAGCAGGGAATGATCCCATTCCACCAAGAACTCCATACAGACAAAATAAGAATCAAGCATTACTATCAAAGCAGAAAAAAACAACAAGAGAGTGGAGAACAAACAGCAGAGGCACAAAGACCATTTTTCTGAGAGGAGTTCTGGTAGTAAGCAGGGCTGGTTACAGAATGTCTTTAACACACAGGAGACCATTGAGCACCGGCAAGTAACAAGAGAAAACTACTCAGTTATATAGTCCCAATCTGACCAGGATTGCCAGTCCTCTACAGGTGTGTGGCTTTCATTCCACAAATCAACTGCACTGCCAGTACTGACCACAAGAGGGAGCCCCAAACTGGAAAACGAATTCACAACAAAGGCCCTTTGGTGGACATATGCCACATCAGCCATCAGGACTTTAGCCACCTTTAATTGAGTACCACGGAAACATGTAGACTAAACACAATATGCACTTTGTCTTATACAATTAAATTTCATGTTTTTATGCCAACCAACTGTTGTTAAACCAGAGAACCATAAAAACAAGGTGATCTGAATAATTATTTTTCTATTTACATTTTTGAAAATTATTTATATATTTTATTTCAAATAAGAAATATTTCTTTTTTGTGAAGAATTTCAGCTTTATCATCCTTAAAGCTGAAATCAGTGGCATACATTTTTGCTAATTGCTCATCCACCATCAATTTTTACAACTATGAGATTAACCATTTTGTGTTAGATAGTTATCTTATATACACTCCGATTAATCAAGGTATATGGGTTTCAGGTGTATGAAACCCCTATAGATATGAGGTAGCTGCCGGCCAAATGATTGTTCAACTGACAGCTATGTCTCCTAACTCCCCCATACATGGGAACACTAGGAATCTCTTTGTTTTCTATGAGAGAGCCTCTGCCAGATTTCATTGATCGCGGTTTATTTTTCAGAGAACAATAGAATTGTTCATTGTAAATGCAATGTGCCAGATCCTTCTCTCAAATGACATCACAAATACATTACACCATCGGCCTTCCAATGTTGGCAGGTTTCGTTACTTTAAGTCTAATTTTAATGGGGGCTTTAAAGGGGTCTTAATTTAGTTGATAATCTAGTAGAGATGTGTTAGGGGTTTAGTGAAAAGATAGACCATTGTAAAGCCAGTGGCTACTCCTCTCCTTTATGCTGATTTTTATATTTGCCATCAACTTGACTCATATCAAGCATAAGTCTTAACTTCCATTTGTCAATGGTGTGTTCATAATTACTGAGAATCCAGGAATCTTGTTGTTAGCAGTTAGTTAGCTTTTCGAAGCATCATGCTTAAAGGAGTTGTCCGACATTAGCTTACCAAATAAGTTTGAGTTTATCTGTGCTTTATTGTCATATAAAACACCCCTCCATTGTTATTTTTTGTTTTCTAACTTTTGTTCCTCTTGAATTATCCCTTTATTCTCTGCAGCTCCTTGTTTACATTCAGCTCAAGCAAACTAACACTTCCTGTGCAAAACCTCAGTCAGAGCTGGCACCGCCCAGCCTCACTGTCCAGCGCCGCTCCCTGCCCGGCCTCAGTGTCCAGCCTCGCCCCCTGCCCGCCCCCCGCCCACCCCCTGCACACACATTCTCTGTCCGTATTCTGCCCAGCACCTGACCTGTTATCACTCTAGCAATGGAAAAAATAGCCCCACATCGGGCTCCACACACACACACACACACACACACACACATCGAACTCTGCGCCCCACATCACATCAGGCTCTGCAACCCTCCCCCCACCCACACACACACACACGGCGCTCTGTACCGACCCCCCCACCCTCACCATCTGTCACGCTCCCCGGGTCCCCTGCGCTGCCCCCCGGCTCACCTGTCACGCTTCCCGGTTCCTCGGTCCGGTCACCGCCGCTCCCCGCTCTCCAGCATCCATTGCCGGCGCGTCCCCGGCGTCCTGGTCCCCACTCCCGGCGCCCGTCGGCTTCTCAGCCCCAGCCCGGCCCTGCTGCTTCCTCTTCTCAGCTTCCTGCCCTGGCTTTTGGCACTCGGGCCGCGCGCATGCGCATTAGGGCGCGCGCGCGGTCATTGACCCTTTCTTAAAGGGCCAGCGTCCATTAACAGGAAATGATGCAAACAGGTTCAGGGTATAAAGGGGTTTAATGTCCAAGTGGGCGGGGCCTGATCTTCGTGTTTCTCAAGCTAGGAGTCAGGTCTCCTTGTGTTCCTGAGATACTCACCTCTCTCTCTTCCTAGAGCCGAGCCTGCCTCGCCATCCAGTCCTGCCGAATCCCGAACCCCGAACGCTGCCTATCTGCCATCCTGACAGTCCCTACCATCTCGGATCCCTGCGGTGACCCGTCATCTCGCTCCAAAGGTTCCGGACCCATCCTGACATCTTCTCGGCTTCCGAACCTGAGCTCCGTCACCCGGACTACCATCAGTGACTCCGTGGTCCCAGGGACTTCTCCGTTATACTCTTGTGCATGGACTGTTCTGCTGCCTATAGTGCTCCAGCTACCGGACCCCTTACCATCATCAAGGAGTTCGGTCCAGTGGATCCACCTCCTGGGTCTGCCCGTCCACCTGGCCCTAACACCATCGTTCTGTACCGACCATTACCCCCATAGGGAACACATTTGGGCTACATTAACATGACCGTTTCCGTTTTTGCGGTCCGCAAAAAACGGTCCATTTTTTCACGGATGCATCGTGTGTCATTCGTGTGCCTTCCGTTTTTTTTGTGGACCGCAGCAAGAAAGATAAATAGATGATTAGATATAGAGATGAATAGATAGATATAGAGACAGAGAGATAGAGGGATGAATGAATGAACAGAGGGATAGATAGATAGACAGATAGATAATGGATAGATGAATAGATAGAGAGATAGATAGATAGATGAGAAAGACATATATAATGTCCCACCCCCCTGCATTTTCTAAGCTGGCACCCTTTAGTGACTTTCATGTGGCACTAAAGGGTGCTTAGCCTTGTATTTAGCCAAAAAAAATAAATAAATAATTAAAAAAAAAACGACATGGGGTCCCCCCCTATCTTTTGTAGCCAGCTAGGGTAAAGCAGATTGCTGCAGCCTGCAGACCACAGCTGGCAGCTTCACCTTGGCTGGTAATCCAAAACAGAGGGCACCCCACGCTATTTTAAATTAAATAAATAATTTAAAACAAAAAACATGGGGTTCCCCCCAAATTGGATCACCAGCCGAGGTAAAGCGGACAGCTGTGGTCTGGTATTCTCAGACTAGGGAGGTCCACTGTTATTCGACACTCCCCAGCCTAAAAATAGCAGGCCAAAGCCGCCCCAGAAGTGGCGCATCCATTAGATGTGCCAATCCTGGCGCTTTTCCCCAACTCATCCCATTGCCCTGGTGCGGGGGCAAACAGGGTAATGTATGAGGTTGATGCCAGATGTGTAATGTCACCTGGCATCAAGCCCTGGGGTTAGTGATGTCACGCGTCTATCAGATACCCGACATCATCAACCCAGTCAGTAATAAAAAAAATAGACAACAAAAAAAGTTTTATTTGAAAAATCACTCCCCAAAACATTCCCTCTTTCACCAATTTATTGAAAAGAACAATCAAATCTGGGTCCGGCGTAATCCAATAAGGGGGACACATGACTATTCATACCATAGTCACTGTCCCAGTCAATGTAGAACAGAATGTTCCCCATTGGCTGGGAGAGTAATGCAGTGACCTGAGCTAACATCAATAGCCCAGGTCACTGCAGGGGATGATGAGCGCTGCCATCAGGATGTTAGATGAGATCATTACCTGCAGTGACGATCTCCTGCTCTCCTGACGTCAGTGCTGTCACTGCCTTCTATGCCCGCCGCGTTCTCAGCAGTATCGCCCGTGACGTCACCGCTAGTGACGTGAGAACGCAGCGGGCATAGGCGGCAGTGACCGCGCTGACAGGAGTGAAGAGGAGATCGTCACAGCAGGTAATAATCTGATCTGCCTCCTGGCAGTAGCGCTCGTCATCCCCGCGTCTGCACGCACTGCAGGGTGAGAATCTGCATGCGGGCAGACACACACTGCAATGAAGGCAGCCGCGGGGCTGGAGTGGGACACAGACTGCACGGGCACTCCTGCTATCCTGAGCAGGGGGCCCGATGCTGGCGGTGACACCGTGGGCGGGGAGAGTACGGGGTGCAGGGGAATGTGTGGGAGGGTGCAGGGAAGGGGGCGGTGGCTCCACGCACTGTACAGCCCAGCAGGGCAGCAACATGCTGTTCCAGATTTGCATGTCAACATGGTCCTGCCCATGTTGACATGAAATGACCGGAAGCAGCAAAATCGCGGCAGGAGCAGTCACATGACCGCTCTGATCCGGGGGAGAGGGGCTGACAGCAGGGCAGGTAAGTGGTCACTATCTACTTACCTGCCCCAATGTAGCCCAATAGGGTAATAATAAAAAAAGTCAAAATAAGCCGGATAACCCCTTTAACTTCCTAGGTGGCATCTAATATCAATTCAAAGCCCAAGTTGGTCCAAGTGTCTTATTCACCAGAATACTGAAGGCTGACCTTCAGGGAGGTTTAACAACTATGTCTAATATGACGTTTGTGTCAGAAGCACCATGCCATCTTGCTTGTGTCCCTGAAACATGTGATTTAGCTTAAATCTAGGGGTTTTTTTCTTCTGGAGATCCATCACAGAAATGCCATCTCTTACAGGAAAATTTGTGTTTACTGTCACAGATAAAAGAATCTCATGGTTCTTTCCCACCAGAAAATGAGAATCCAACTTAATGGGAATCAGGTCCCTAGTGTTTGACTGGATAAGATGCCATGGAGGCCTAAAATCAGTTAAAGGAAATTATCATTCTTCGTTAAAGGTCAAAACTGGATGAGGAAATCATTTTAAGGTAAATAAAATTTCACAAAATATTCAGGCTTCGCAAATTTTTTGGTGATTCACTTCTCACAAATTAAGCAATGTGGAAGTCAGCTGGTCACCATCTTGCTGGGTGCAAAAGTACAACAGAATTTTTAAAAAAATTATACATTTCTGTCCTTAGCTCTCACCTTTATTGCTCCTTGTCCAGTCGTCATAGTTTTGGTCTGGTATTCGGTAACAGCAGGTATGCAGTCTTTTTCACAGGTCCCTTCCACTCTTCAACATCTCCAAAGCTGAGTAGGTTTTGCAAAGCATGAAGCATAGTTGGAAGCCTAGATAACAATGGCGGGATCTGTGAAGAAGACTGAAGTCCGGATTGGAACTGTGACAACTGGATACAAACCTGCACAGAGAAAATGAGGGACAGTTATTATTATTTATTTATTTTTATCCTTTGCTTATTATCTTCAGGGAAAGACCCCAGAACATAATAAGTTATGTTTAGTTTGCATTGAATAAATCTGATGCAAGTTTAACTTTTCAGGCAAATTAGAGGAAATATGTAAATTTAAATTTTTGAAGATGGGCTCAACATTAATTGACACTGGCTAACAAGAGTTCTAGATTGATGTTACAGACATTATTATTCTTCGTTCATATTCTCAAGGCTTTGAATTTGTAGCATATATAAACCCAAAAATTATTATATTTAATTCAAAAAGTCCCTTTTATTTAGATGTTAACTATACACATAAAGCGGTTGTCTTATCTCATGATTTATGTTGAATCCAAGGCAGGAATCTGCTGCTGCAGCAAAGTGTTGCTATTTGTGGGGGAAGCCTTCTCTTGCCAAATTCTGTAACATTTTGACCATTTAGGTCATTTCAAGTACATCTCGGCGGGTGGAGACCCTCCGTGATGTTCATGTGCCCTATTTTCATGAGATACAGCCTTTACAGAGGATGTCCAGGACATCTTTTTGTATTATGTGCCTAAAAACTAATAGGCAGTTGGGTTTCTAAGAGAGGCAACTACGCAACTACATGGCAGTTGTGCCCAGCACCAGCATAGATCCATCATACAGATCCCACCCTGCAGGCTGCCCCCTTTTCCATAATCATCCCACCCAATGCTGCCCCTTTCCATACTCACATACTCATCCCAGCCCACAGGCTGCCCCATTTTCCATGTAGATCTCACCCCATGCAGCTCCCTTTTCCATACAGATTTACTCCCAGGCTTCCCCTTTTTCCATAGAAATCCAACCTCGCAGGCTACCTCCTTATTCATACAGATTCCATCCCACAATCTACCCCTATTTCTATACAGATCCCATCCTGCAGTGTGCCCCCTTTGCCATACAGATTGCAGCAGCCACCACAGCCTCCCAGACACTGTTCCGAGAGGTGTACTGTTTTCTTTCCCTGTAGATCTCACATTTAATGAGGGACCACATGTTCGCTATGGGGTTCAGATCAGGTGATTAAGGGGGCCATGTCATTATTTTTTCATCTTTTAGGCCTTTACTGGCCAGCCATGCTGTGGAGTAGTTGGATGCATGTGATGGAGCATTGTCCTGCATGAAAATCATGTTTTTCTTGAACGATACCGACTTTTTCCTGTACCACTGTTTGAAGAAGTTGTCTTCCAGAAACTGGCAGTAGGTCTGGGAGTTGAGCTTCACTCCATCCTCAACCCGAAAAGGTCCCACAAGTTCATCTTTGCTGATACCAGCCCATACCAGTACCCCACCTCCGCCTTGCTGGCATCTGAGTCGGAGTGGAGCTCTCTGCCCTTTACTGATCCAGCCTGTGGCCCATCCATCTGGCCCATCAAGAGTCACTCTCATTTCATCAGTCCATAAACCTTTGAAAAATCAGTCTTAAGATATTTCTTAGCCCAGTCTTGATGTTTTATCTTATGTTTCTTTTTCAAAGGGGGTCGTTTTTCAGCCTGCCTTATCTTAGCCATGTCCCTGAGTATGGCACACCTTGTGCTTCTTGATACTCCAGTAATGTTGCAGCTCTGAAATATGGCAAAACTAGTGGCAAATGGCATCTTGGCAGCTTCAAGCTTGATTTTCCTCAATTCATGGGCAGTTATTTTGTGCCTTTTTTGCCCAGCACGCTTCTTGTGACCCTTTTGGCTATTTGCCATTAAATGCTTGATTGTTCGATGATCACGCTTCAATGGTTTGGCAATTGCAAGACTGCTGCATCCCTCTGCAAGACATCTCACAATTTTGGACTTTTCAGAGCCCGTCAAATCTCTCTTCTGACCCATTTTCCCAAAGGAAAGGAAGTTGCCTAATAATTAAGCACATCTTATATAGGGTGTTGATGTCATTACACCATACTACATGTCACAATACAGGTCATTACAGTGATGCACATTACCTGGTTTACTTAATTGGTAGTTGGCTCTTAAGCCTATACAGCTTGGAGTAGGACAACATGTATACAAATTATCATGTGATCAAAAAACTCATTTGCCTAATAATTCTGCACATGGTGTATAATGTACAGTAGCCATCTGTTATCATTATAGCTAATGAAGATCTGTGGGGGATCACAGATCCTTAAGGGGGCAATATATATCATAAGAGAGTTACTAAGTTATCCAAGAGAATAGGGAGGAATTCTGAGCATTCCTGGGCCCTGCAATCATTGACCTGTCTGTGGTAGTGAAGCTAGGAGCATGGAAACATCCGTTTCAAACTGTCTGTCAGTGTATCTATCTGTCTGTCTATCCCTCTATCTATTTTTCATCTATGATTCTATCTTTCTATCTATCTATAATATATTTATCCATTATCTAACTTTCTATCTAGCTATATATCCCTTTATCTATCCCTCTATCTATCTATCCATACATACGTTTATATATGTGGTGTCATGTCTATGTAATTCTGCACATACGTGTATGATGCACGTGTATTTATGTGTGTACATCCTTGTATTCATCTATATGTTCATGTTATTTCAGCTCCATTACAAATGTGAACAAGGCCGGATGTGGTGATGCATGTGAACATATAGGTGAATACATTCATATAAAGAAGCCTTCTACTCTCTTTTTTATTGATGGAGTGTGTATGTGCATATAATGTAGTGTGAATGCATTTATTTATTCCCCTACTGCCAGTCTTCTCCTCTTCTGAATGACGTCACCACTCTCCGGTATCTCGGGTCACACTACACTCTGAGCCTAGAGTCTCTTTTACAATGAAAGTCTATAGAGACTCTTTCTAACGCTCCATAGATTACATTGTAAAAGGCCCTTTGGGATCCTGCAGAGCAGTGTGACACGGAGATACTGGTGAGTGGTGACATCACTGAGAAGAGGAGCAGAACAGCGCAGGACACCGGAGAGCGGCGGTAACATCACTGAGAAGGAGCAGAACAGCGCTGGACACCGGAGAGAGCAGAGGCAGGTGAGTGTATTATCACATCACAGTACACTCCATACAAACATTCCATCATTAAACAAGTTCATGAAAGCTTCTTTAATTATGTCTATGGCGCAGCTATTTTTTGTTGTACTTTCGCTGTTTCCCTTCTGTACTCACCTGTGGTATAGAATGCTGCTTAACCTCTTAACGACCGGACGATTTTGCACTTTCCGTTGTTTTATTTTCGCCATTCTTCTTCCGAGAGACGTAACTATTTTTCAGTCAATATGGTCATGTGAGGGCTCATGTTTTGAGGAACAAGCTGTACTTTAAATTGGAACCATGACTTTTTCCATATGGTGTACTGGAAAATGGTAAAAGAATTCCAAATGCGGACAAATTCCAAGAAAGTGCGATTGCACTATTGTTTGAGTTATTTTATTCACTGTGATGCCTGAGGTTGGTGCGAGTTCGTAGACACCAAACTTGTATAGGTTTACTTTTATCTAAGGGGTTAAAAAAAAATCAGAAGTTTGTCCGAAAAAGTGGCCTATGTTTTGCGCCATTTTCCGCGACCCGTAGCATTCTCATTTTTTGTGATGTATGGCTCAGTGACGGATTTTTTTTTGCGTCTCGAGCTAAAGTTTTAAATGGTGTCATTTTTGCGCAGATGCTACATTTTGATCGCCTGTTACTGCATTTAGCGCAAAATTTGTGGCAACCAAAAATCGTAATTTTGGCAATTGAAATTTTTTTACCACATGCCGTTTTCCGATCAGATTAATTGATTTTGTGTTTTCATAGATCGGGCATTTCTGAACGCGGCGATACCAAATGCGTATATATTTTTAATTTTTTTAACCTTTAATTTTCAATGGGGCAATTTGAACTTTTAGGTTTTTTTTATTTTTTAAAACTTTGTTAAACTTTTTTATATTTTATTTTATTGAATCCCTTAGGGGACTATAACTATCAGCAGTCTAATCGCTCATTCTTTTCTCCCGATTAGTGATGAGAAGTGATATCGAGGCAGCACTCAAAATTGCAGGTGCTCGGTCAAGGGATGTCACACTCAAATAATACATGAACATAAGACTGGCACTTCAAAACTTGCAGTTATCTTTAGGATTTAATAAATAGAAGCACAGTACAAACAAAAAGAACGTGTTTTCAGCTAGACAGTTAGATCGGGAGAAATGATCATCTCTTGTAACATGCAGCACTCGGCTGTTTCTTACAGGAACTGAGTCATGTGAGCTACAGGAGTCATCATATGACCTTGTACTACCATGACAACCACCGGATCCATGTGATCACGTCATATGACATCTGGTATTGGCCTGTGCGTACAGATCTACCGCTATCGCCGTTAATATGCCGCTGTCACATCTTGACAGTGCCATTTAAGGAGTTAAAAGGCACAGGCGGATAGCGATTCCGCTCGTGCCTAGCAGGCACACCTCAGCTGTATAAATCAGCTGATGTGTGCTGATCCCTGCAGGCTGATTGCAGCAGCCCACGGGGATTAACACTATGACAACTAGGACATATTACTGCCCGCGGTCGTTAAGGGGTAAAAAGGATCCTGCCGGCAGATACATATGGCCCATGGATCAAGCAGCCTGTATCAGACATCACCTCTGTCAGACAAATATTTGATGCGGCTCAGTCCCTGACATCTATTAATGTTTTTCTCTGAATCTCTGCAGCGTTTTAGGGTCAGAAATACCTGGATGTGATCATACAGCCACTGCCTGGTACAGGCTGCCCACAGCTCAAGGCTATCAGTTGTCAAGTTCCCTTTAAAGTTGTGTGAAATAATACATGTACTGTATAGATACTGTCTGGCAAAATGATCTAATGGGGGTTACATTTTGTAAAACTAACAAAATAATTATTCACACCTGTTGTCACCTCCTGGATCCAGCGCAGGCCGTCCTATGGTCTGTGCCAACATTATGTCAACATTCCACCAGAAACATGACCACTGCAGCTTGTGATCGGCTACAGCGGTCAGGTAACTTGAACTGCAAACATCACAAGGTGCAGCGGTCCTGCATCCCATAGAATGGTGACATAATTAATGCGGCCACAGAGCACAGGACGACCGGCACTGGATCCTGGAGGTGACAGCAGGTGGGAATAATTTATTTGGTTATTTTTACAGAATCTGGCCTCCAGGTAATGAGTACCCTGTGTCCAGACAATCCTTTTAATAAACAATAAATCCTCAACATTCTTGCACCTGACAGCTCTAGTGTTGCATTCCCTGATGCTTCTGTTTACAGTGGCTGCAGACATCACAGCCCAGGTGCCTCATGTGACCGCTGCAGACAATCACTGGCTTTAGACTCTTGAGCCATATACCACTGACAAGCTGCAACACACACAGGGTATCCAGGTTGTGCCACCTCCAATGTAGGCCACTACAGGAGAAGCGGAGGATCTGAGCGACGTACAGAGGGGAGAGCGCGCCCACGAGAGTATGGGCGGGCACTTGCGATGCAATCACAGCGCCGCCCATACTCTCATGCCTGCGACCACGTCACTACGTGTCCTGGCGTGCACGGGACCTCGGGCGCAGTGGGTGGCGTCCTGAGGGATGATTTGGAGCATGGGGGGGGACGGCGTAAGATACAGCAACGGACGCCACACGGCCCGCCCCCATGGATAATTTACAAGATTTTGAAACCGAAAGGTACAGTTTTATAAATATTTATTTTGGTTTAAAAGGGGGCACAAAAAGTATAGAAACCTTGCTAGAATGCAGCACAGGAGCTGCAGAGGGGGAAACTTTTAGGTTGAAAGCCAAATTTCTGATGACAGGTTCCCTTTAAGATCGCAGCTCAAATACCAGGTGATAGAGTAGGTTAAAGTTCCCAGGAGAGGTGGCAGTATTAAAAGAGCTCTTCTCTGTAGAAAGGCATTCTGGATCCACACACTGCAGACCATGCACCCTTGTGGTCTGAAAAAGGGACTATGAACTGAATAAACTTATTTGAAGGAATTATTTTATGTATATACCGTATTTCACTTTCCTTTTGTCTCTTTTTAGATCTGACAGGCACGGTGATGCTAATGAATTAAAGAACAGCAGAAATATTTAAAAAACTTTTTCCAATTAATGATAATTTGGTAATAAAGAGAAAAAAATATCTCGCTTGACATTTATCTCTGTGAGTAAAGGATTGAGGAAAAAAACATTAATAATGGTGGATTTAAATTTATATAATTTTTGTTTTGTTTTTCTGTATATTTTGAATATTATGCGGTATTTTTTGTAATATATATAAAAAAATATATTTAAGTTTATATGGGTGTGTAAATAATGCCATTAACACTGATGGTATTAATGATGTCACTTCGGTGTAATGTATGAGTTAATCTTCACTGCTGTTAAAAGCTCAGGAGAAGCTGAAACGTTCAGGTAGTGAAGCTTGAAATAAAAGGATGGAATTGGAAAGAAAGTGAATGCCGGGACTCTTTTCTACTACTTTACATCAATGATATCGCTGATGATGAATATTGTAAAGATTATAATGCAAAAGAAACAAAACAGGTGCAGGTGCATCCATTGGACCCAGCCACACCCATCTACTGTTCGGAGAAATGTGGTCAGAAGTGGTTTTCACGGAAGAATTGCGACCAAACACCACATCATCAACATGAAAACAAGGCCAAGCGACTGAAAAAGGCACGAAAACATAGAATCTGGAGTGTTAAAAAATAGTGGGTGCTATGGAGAGACTAGACAGGGTTTGAAATATCTGACTAACAAAAAAAGCCGTTTGTTCTCGAACAGCTTGAGATTGATAGAATAAGTGTGTACAACCAAAAGGAGTTATGGAATTAGTCCGGATTAATGGTGTCTTCAATGCTGAGAAACACAGGCTGATAGTTAGCCATTATGTAATATTATCAGGGAAGTGTATTGATTGGCTCCAAATTTATTCTGCAGCAGGACAACGACCCCAAACATACAGCCAATATAATTCAGAAATATCTTCAGTGTAAAGAAAGACAAGGCATCCTGGGAGTGATGATATGGTCCCCATAGAGCTCTGATTGCAATATCATCCAGTCTGTCTGGGATGGCATGAAGAGACTGAAGGACTGGCGCAAGACTACATTTACACAAGATATGTGGTGAATTACCCAAAGTGTCTGCAACAACTTCCCTCCTTCACAAACTGTGTATAAAGGCCCCTTCTTGAGAAAAATCCTTTTTCTAGTGCGCACAGGGCCTATTATATTTTATGGAGTGGGGAGGGGAGGGGGTGGCAAGAGTAAAGGCCCCGTCACACTAAGCAACATCGCTAGCAACATCGCTGGTAACGAACAACTTTTGTGACGTTGCTAGCGATGTTGCTGTGTGTGACATCCAGCAACAACCTGGCCCCTGCTGTGAGGTCGTTGGTTGTTGCTGAATGTCCTGGGCCATTTTTTAGTTGTTGCTGTCCTGCTGTGAAGCACAGATCGCTGTGTGTGACAGCGAGACAGTAACAACTAAATGTGCAGTGAGCAGGGAGCCAGCTTCTGCTGAGGCTGGTAACTAATGTAAACATCGGGTAACCAAGAAGCCCTGTCCTTGGTTACCCGATATTTACCTTTGATACCAGCCTCCTCCGCTCTCACTGCCTGTGCTGCCGGCTCCTGCTCTGTGCACATGTAGCTGCAGCACACATCAGGTAATTAACCCGATGTGTGCTGTAACTAGGAGAGCAAGGAGCCAGCACTAAGCAGTGTGCGCTGCTCCCTGCTCTGTGCACATTTAGCTGCAGCACACATCAGGCAATTAACCCGATGTGTGCTGTAACTAGGAGAGCAAGGAGCCAGCGCTCAGTGTGCGCTGCTCCCTGCTCTGTGCACATTTAGCTGCAGCACACATCGGGTTAATTAACCTGATGTGTGCTGTAACTAGGAGACTGGGGGCTGGTCACTGGTTGCTGGTGAGCTCACCAGCAACTCGTGTAGCCACGCTCCAGCGATCCCTGCCAGGTCAGGTTGCTGGTGGGATCGCTGGAGCGTCGCAGTGTGACAGCTCACCAGCAACCTCCTAGCAACTTACCAGCGATCCCTATCGTTGTTGGGATCGCTGGTAAGTTGCTTAGTGTGACTGGACCTTAAGGAGCAGGGACAGGAAACAGGCAGGGGGAGACAGAATGATGTGTTGACCTTCCTAACAAGCTAGAGCTTACCATGGGAAAACAAGCCATATAATGGCCAGATAGTGGAATTCCTCACAGGACCGAATAGTATGAAAAGTTATTTGAAAGTACAGTTTACCGTATTTTTCGGCCTATAAGACGCACCCTGGTTTTAGAGGAGGAGAACAGGAAAATAAAATTTTAAGCAAAAAATGTGGTCATGACACAGTGTTATGGGGCGAGGATCTGCTGCTGACACTGTTATGGGGGTAATGTCCCGAAAATTCTCTACAAAGGTACCCTAGCCTGGTAATGATCCTCCTGTCTTGTATATACAGTATATGTCCCTCATCCTGGTATAGCCCCAATCCTGCTATATACCGTGATCCTGGCACATGGCCCCATCCTGCTATATAACCCATCCTAGCATATGGCCCCATCCTGATATATACCTCCATCCTGCTCATATACTCCCATCCTGCTATATACCCCCATCCTGCTCATAATATACCCCCATCCTGCTCATAATATACCCCCATCCGGCTATATGCCTTCATCCTGCTATACACCCCCATCCTGGTATATGGCCCGCATCCTGTGGCACATAAAAAAAAAAAAATAAACGTTCATACTCACCTTACCTCACTCCCTGCAGCATCGCTCCTCCTTTGTCTGTGTCAGCAGCAGCTCTGGAGTGTGGAGCCGGCCACGATCCCTGCAGCATCAAGATGTTTTCCTGTCTGTGCCGGCGGCGGCTGCATGTGGACACGTGCGCACAGCGATGACGTCATCACTGTGCGCACCGCTAGTCTCCACACAGCCGCCGCCGGCAAAGACAGGAGGACATTGCGGTGCTGCAGGGATTGTGGCCGGTGAGTTATACTGATTCACTGCACCCCGCGCTGATGATGATTGCTTACATGCTAATGGGGACGACTAGCCAAGGGAACTAATGCCCTTGCGACTACTCATTGGCCTCATTAGCATATTATAAAGGATCTTTAGAAATACTTTTTCTAAAGATCCCTTTATCTATGCTGGTGTATACAGGGACGGTTAGGCAGGGATTAGCATATTGCACCTGACAGGTTCACTTTAAGAAACTTAGGAAGTACTTGAATACAAAACACTGCTGTACATATCAATATATGTGTTTTATAGAATTCATAGTCTTCTCCAATCTGTAGCCAAAAAATGCTCAAAAATAATAGAAATTTCCCTTTAAACATGTCAGCCCAAGGCATGCTCATCCAGTAAGCCATAAATAATATTGCATTAGTTATCTCAAAATTTAGCTTTCTTAGGCTAGTTTCACACTTGCGTTGAACGGTATCCGTTGCATTGCGTTGTGTGACGGATGCAACGGATGTGTTGCATATAGTGGCAGAACGGATGCTGCAAAACAACGGAATCCGTTTTTTTTTTTTTTTTTACAGTTTTACCGGCGGTAGACTATTGTGAACGATCAGCTGATCGCTCCCTGCAGCCGGCCGCCGGGTGATCAGCAGATCGCTCCCTGCAGCCGGCCGCCGGGTGATCAGCTGATCGCTCCCTGCAGCCTACCGCCGGGTGATCAGCTGAGCGCTGTCACTTGCCGGCGCTGAACGTTCGGCCACCGCGAGCCAAAATAAAGTTTGTGATTTAAAAAAAAAAAAGAGCATGCGCAGTGAAATCTAGAGGATTCCGCTGCTCAAAACAACGTTACATGCTGCGTTCCTCCCGCTGGGCGGAAGCAACAGGTCCTTTTGGTATAATCCGTCACCCATACAAGTCTATGGGAAACAGCGGAATCCGTTAACGGATTCCGCTGTTTTCCAAAAGGGCGGATTGTAACGGAAGGAAAACAACGCAAGTGTGAAAGTACCCTTAGGAATAAGTAATGCAACATATATTAATCTTGACTGTTTTTTAATGGACAAAGGACGGATTTAATATAAGATCAATATTACAGTTAAAGGTACTGTGGTATAAGGTTTCGGCCTGCATTATTTGGAAAGCAGCTTTGCTGCAATGTTATGTTGCTGCTAATTCCAAGTATTAAGCACCAAGGACCATACCTTTCTTAATTTTTCAGCCAACATAGCTTTATGAAATCTTGTTTTATTTGGGGAGAAGATGTAAGTATAATGGTTGGTTTAAGGACTCGCTCAAAAGAGCGAATACATCGGAAGAGTACACTCCGATTAAAAAATGGACCAATGTTATTCATTTTGGCAGTGCAGATTTGTTGGGGTTTTTTACAGCTGTATTTGACATGAGAAAAAAAATGCAGCATGTTGTGACTTAACGGAAGTCTGTACAGTGCGAAAAAAACAAAAATCGGATGTCATACGGCTTATAGAGTAATAGCTGCTGAGTAATACAAAAAATAAATTGCATTTGGACAGCACACGAATGAGAAATGAGAAGAAAATCGCCCCACTTTTCTGGATGAGATTGGGACTGATCTTTTATACTCTCCTGTGACCCCAGCTTAAAAACTACAATATAGTGTATTAGGAAAAGAGAGAAATAACACAACTTTATTCTGTGTATAATTACGAGTACAGAAATACCAAATTGTTTTTTAGATTGTACTACTAAAACAAAGTCAAAAACCTTTAGTGAAAAAAGTTTTGTTTTCGGTTGCCATATTCGAAGATCCAAAAATGTTTTCATTTTTTCTACAATGGAACTTTGTGAGGACTGTGTGTGAGATGAGCTGTAGTTCCTATTGATACCATTTTGCAGGGCATATAACTTTTTAATGGATTAATATTCCAGTTTTTGTTGTTTTTTGTGGGGTGAGGTGACTAAATTACAGCAATTCAGGACTTTTTGTTTTTGTTTCATGGCCTTTACTGTGTGGCTATTTTAATACTATGGAATTTTACGGCAATACCCAATATGTCTCTTTTTGCTTTGCATTTTGGTAAAAAGAGGCAATTTACTTTTTTTTTTAGTCACTCTAGGGCTCTTGAAGATGCCTTACCTTGATCGCTGGTACAATTCACACCAATACTTCAGGTATTGCAGTGTAGTGTCCTGTAAGTGCTTCCTGTTATGGCCTAGGTGGAATACTAAGGAGTACTGTCATGCCAGACACGTGCCTTAAAGGGAATCTGTCAGCAGGTTTTTGCTATGTAATCTGAAAACAGTATGCTGCAAGGGCTAACACAGAGAATTCAGGGATACCTGTCTTGACAAAGTCCGATCTGTTGTTTATTAGCTATGTCTGTTTAAGCCTCAGGACACTTATCATTGCTGGAGCACAATGTCACATGCAATGCAGTTCGGCATGCCCCCTCCTCTGATTGACACCTCAATGTCAATGTACAGTCATCTATTGAGAGCCTGGTGTGGGCAGGACAACGTTCTCAGCTCTGCTTTCTTGCTAAATCTAAAAACTCTGATTGTGTCAGAACAGATGCAGCCAAAAATCTAAGGCTAGGTTCACATTTCCGTTGTTTTGCATCAGTCACATGCGTTGCTTGATGCATGTGACTGATGCGTTGTACAACGGATGACAAAGAACAGAATTCATTGTCGGACTCCGTTGTGTGCAAGGGGCGGAGTGCGAGGTGGGTGGAGCCGAGCGGGGCCGTGGCGCTGAGGACGTCAGTGCCGCGGTCTGCATGGCTGGGGACAGGTGAGTGTGGGTGTGGGTGTGTATACATGTGGAGTGCGGGAGGGGGCGAAGCAGAGCGGGGAAGTGTCGGGCTCCCTGCACACGTAGCCAGGTTAAATATCGGGTAAAAACTAAGCAAAGCACTTTGCTTGGTTACCCGATAATTACCTTGGTTACCAGCGTACATCGCTTAGCGCTGGCTTCTTGCACACGTAACAAGGATAAATATCGGGTAACTAGGCAAAGCGCATTGCTTGCTAACCCGATGTCTATCCTGGTTACGTGTGCAGGGAGCCAGAGAGAGCATGCACAGCAAAATCCTACGGATTGCGCTGCTCAAAAAACGTTATAAGCTGCGTTCCTTCTGCCCCGCGGTCAGTCGTTCCACGACTGATCAGTCGGGCGGAGGATGCAACGCAGCATCATCAGTCACAATCCGCCGCTCATACAAGTCTATGGGAACAACGGAATCTGCCAAACGGATTCCATTGTTTACCAGAGCAGCGGATTGTGACTCATACAATTTAACGGAACTGTGAACCTAGCCTAAGTGATACATTGTTGGATTGAGGATCGCTTTGCCTACATCATACTTCTCTCAGAGGAGGTAATGAAAACCTGACAGATTCACTTTAACTGGCAGAAAAAGAGCTCAGACTGCAACACCTGCAGACAATAATCAATTGTGTATCACAGCTGGCACCTGCTGCGTATGGGAGGGCACCGCTCTTGAGCCTGCTCCATGAAACGCCTTCTGACTTTTAAACAAGAACATAATTTGAATATGACACACCACACTTTTGTTAACGCTGCATTTTCTTTGCATAAAAGAACATGATTATGCTGCTACTGGATATTAAATAGAATTTGTATTGTATTTTTTCACCATTACATCTGGTTGCTTTAATCACTGTCAAGTGATTTCAATATACTTATGTAACCTGTAAATTTACTCCTGAGATTCTTCATAGTGGGCATAGCCACTGGCATATGTCCGGCCTATATTCAAGTGACTAAATGGTTCAGAAGCCTCATTGTCAGAGTCCCCATCCCCTTCCTCATCACATTCATCATCATCTTCATCGTCCTCATCATCATCATAGTTTATGTCTGAAGCACCGGAGGCAAGATTCTTCCAGTAGTTCTCATAGCCAGAAGCACCATCGTCGTCATCATCCGCTCCGGTCTGCCTGCCAAACTTCAATGTGCGGGCTAAAGAATATACAATAACAATAAAAGTTTAAAAATATTAAAAGAATATCTTCCATGAAGATTTTTTTTGCCTAAATCTGTCCATATGTGTATGTGTATGTAGTGTGTGTATGTGTGTTAATATACTCCCCTTCAGCCGCCTTCTATGGTATTCGGCACTTTTCGGCTCTTCTTCTGGGTGACATCACCGCATCTGAGACTCTCTGGGTCACACTCTGCATTACCCAAAAGTGGCTTTTACAATGCAAGTCTATGGAGCGTCAGAATGAGGCTCCATAGACTTTCATTGTAAAAGAGGCGAGCGGCTCACCCGTAGAGTATAGTGTGAGCTGAATAGTCTGAAGTCCGATGACCTCACTGAGAAGAGGAGCAGAACAACATTGGATCCTGGAGAAGGCAGCGGTAGGTGGATATATTAACACATACACACTACATTACATACACATGTGCATACATTTATTACAAGAAAAAAAATCTTTATAGGAGGGCTTCTTGATCATCAGTTCTGTCTACAGGCACATACTGATATTTTATGGTGAAATGTAAAAATGTGTAAAAGTTCAACCTTTGATGACAAAAGGGGCAAAATAGGTTTATTCATATTATTTACAGCTACAGTGCCGCTCTTCAGCTGTGTCTGGACCTACACTTGGTGGATTTTGCAGCAGATCTGCTTAAAACTAATTTATGTCAAAAACTCTCTCTCTCTATCCTAAGGGGTACTTTGCACACTACGACATCGCAAGCCAATGCTGCGATGTCGAGCGCGATAGTCCCTGCCCCCGTCGCAGCAGCGATATCTTGTGATTGCTGCCGTAGCGAACATTATCGCTACGGCAGCTTCACATGCACTTACCTGCCCTGCGACGTCGCTCTGGCCGGCTACACGCCTCCTTTCTAAGGAGGCGGGTTGTGCGGCGTCACAGCGACGTCACACGGCCGGCGGCCAATAGAAGCGGAGGGACGGAGATGAGCGGGACGTAAACATCCCGCCCCCCTCTTTCCTTCCGCAGAGCCGGCGTTAGACGCGGTGACGCAGGTAGGAGATGTTCCTCGCTCCTGCGGCTTCTCACACAGCAATGTGTGCTGCCGCAGGAACGAGGAACAACATCGTACCTGTCACTGCTGCCAAATAATGGAAATACCGGACCTTACACCGATGATACAATAACGACGCTTTTGCGCTCGTTAATTGTATCAAAAAGGATTTACACACTACGATATCGACTGCGACGCCGGATGTGCGTCACTTTCGATTTGACCCCACCGATATCGCACCTGCGATGTCGTAGTTTGCAAAGCCCGCCTAAGGCTACAGTCACATATCTGTATGACACGTATGTTTGATTTCCATTTTTTTTCCCTCGGACAGCACACTGTTTCATTGGACCATACACAAATCAGTTTTAAAAATGGTTTTGTGTCCACGAGACGCAGGTTATCCTAGTCTCATCTGTATTGAAGATCACACTCAGCCATTAAATTCTATAAGGATCGGTGAGACACAGATGAAACTAGGATAAAAGACTTTGTATAGCAAATTCATCCCATTTTAAAACACCACTCCAGAATTTTTTTTTTATTTGACAGATTTAGAGCACCACTCCAGCAATGTCCCATGTCCTTACTTTTATACTCGCTCTCCGGCGTATACATCTGCATCGCTCTGGTCAGTCTACGGCAGTTTGGGACCTGCTGGCTGCTCCAGTGTTTCATGGAGTGTACCTGAGGTCACTCTTCAATGCAAGTCTATGAGAGCCTCATTCTGGCTCTGAAAGACTTGTATTGAGAGCTTGTGATATGTTTGATTTCTGACAAGTCAGAATTTGCATTTGCAAAACGGCACAGACCGGACCAAGGCTGAATAATAAGGGGATAAGACCTTAGGTTAAAGCACCACAGCTTTAACTGATAAATTATTACTCATCAATGGAGAAAAAAAATGTTCAGACAATCTGAAAAAAAACTGAACCATACAAGAGAAAAAAATTTGGTCCATTTCTCTAGAATGGTAACACTCACTTGGAGGATGTCCGAGTCTGGACTTAGCGAAAGGTTGCCCCCTTTGTTTATGTCATCACAAACTGATGGAATATCAGATATTGCTATATATATTGCTAAGACAGTTGTTAGGAAAGATAAAAACTTAAAAAATAAACAATTTTCATCATTTTTAATATTCTGCATGTTTTTATTAATTGTATTGCTGGATAATTTTTACACAGACTCCACAAAAGTTTCCTACCTCAACTATCTTTAATAAGAAAACTGCTATATCTCAACATTGTAGTCTTCAGCTCAGTGTGTATTCTGAAACGTCACAGGTTTTGTGACGTATCAGCGACCTCGCCAGTGGTATCGCTGTGTGTGACAAGCAGCAGCGAGCGGGCCCCTGCTGCGAGGTCACTGATCGTTACAAAACGATCAGGACCATTTTTTGCTCATTGGTCTCCCACTGTGCAGCACGCATCGGCATGTTTGACGGAGGGAGACCAACGATCTGAATATGCAGGGAGCCGGCGTCTGGCAGCCTGTAAGCGGCGGTACGCTGGTAACCATGGTACACATCGGGTAACTATGCAAAGTGCTTTACTTAGTTACCTGATGTGTACCATGGTTACCAGCATATGCCGGTTATAGGCTGCCAGACGCCGGCTCCCTGCACATGTAGCCAGGGTACACATCGGGTAACTATGAAAAGCGCTTTGCATAGTTACCCGATGTGTACCCTGGCTATCAAGCACAGCGTCGTTTCACAGGTCGCTGGTGGCTGGTCTCTGATCGCTGTGGAGTTCTGCCTGATTGACAGCTCACCAGCGTCCATGTAGCGACGCTCCATCGATCCCTGCTACGTCGGATCGCTGGTGGGATCGCTGGAACGTTGCTACGTGTGACGGGACCCTAACACCCTCAATCTGATATTGATGATCTATCCAAAGATTAGGTTATCAATATATAATCCCTGGAAAATCCCTCCAAATTACATACAGCTCCAAAGTGAATTGTTTTAATGAATCCTCACCGCATAGAAATGTTACTGTTAGTCTACTTGACTATTAGACTGTAATAAAGGACAACTTACTGGACATGCTCAGGTTCTTGGTTTGCTGTGTTTCATGGCCACATTTAGGGCAGGGAGGTTCCTTTCCCTTCTCAGTCTTGAACACTTTGCTCCGAGCATGATCATCACAGAAACACGCCTGTCCACATTACAACGAGACACATTATTCAACAGGAAACACATTTAAGGTATGTTCACACATCACATTTTTGCAGTAAAAAGCAATTTCTAATCTGCCGCTTGTCAATTTTTTCAGCATTTTTAACTCATTCTGACGAAAGGAAAAAAGGACAAAAATGCTTAAAAAATTAGGCAAAAATAAGTGTTTTTATGCAGCATTTTTCCTTTCAAGAGACACATTTTTGATGCAGATATGCTTGCAGCAAATACTTACTGTTGGCATTTACCTTGAGACTAGAAGTAATTAAAGAGGTTGTCCACTACTTTTACATTGATGACCTATCCTTAGGATAGGTCATCACTATCTGATCGGCCAAGGTCAGACACCCCGCACCCCCGCAGAGCTGTTCTCGGACCCGGCGGTGGCAGCAAGCAGCTGGAAATGTTCAGTTCCAGCACTACTCGGTTTCCTAATAGTGGTCGCGTCTGGGTACTGCACATATACCTAATATTGATTAGAATGGGTGGAGGATGTGCAGTACCTGACTGCGGTCACTATCAGAAGACAGAGCAGCGCCGCAACAGAGCATTTATGGATTCCTGCTGCCACCGCCGGGATTGAGAAAAGCTGATTGGCAGGGGTGCAGGTTGTCAGACCACGGTCAGACATTGATGACCTATCCTAAGTATAGGCCATCAATGTAAAAGTAGTGGATAACCTCTTTAACTGGGTGGCACAGTGGCTCAGTGGTTAGCACTACAGCCTTGCAGCGCTGGGGTCCTGGGTTCGAATCCCACCAAGGACAACATCTGCAAGGAGTTTGTATGTTCTCCCCATGTTTCTGTGGGTTTCCTCCGGGTACTCCGGTTTCCTCCCACACTCCAAAGACATACAGAAAGGGAATTTAGATTGTGAGCCCCAATGGGGACAGTGTTCCTGATGTATGTAAAGCGCTGCGGAATATGTTAGCGCTATATAAAAATAAAGATTTTTAACATTTCATCCACATTTCAGCATAGAAACAATTTGTCATGTCTGGTGAGAATTAACAGTGGTTAACTTGAAACTCTTGCCAATATGCCAAATCAATGGCTGTCAAGTTCTCCGTAACTGATGAAGTGTCCCCTTTTTTTTCCGCTTTGTAAAGTAAACTGGCTCTGCCATAAAATGCGGCAGATGCAAACATTTACTCCCGACTCCAAAATTACCCAAACTTAATTATAGCTGGGTGCAGTGGCGCACACCTATAATCTAGCCAGCCTGGGCTGTCGGATCTCATGAGCTTGTCAGTTCTGGTTTGTTCGGTGCTATGTGGATCCGATATCTTTAGCATCATCATGGTGACTCTGAGCCAGCTTCTTGGAGACATGAGATGATTAAGGAGGGTTGTGCCTGGTCCAAAAAACCCTGCCTGAGCTGAAACATCCTCTTAATTATAATGTAATGTTTTTAATAGCATTGTTTCCTGGTTACTAAAGCCAAAATAAAAACAGATGAAAAGCAGATGGATACCAAACGAGGCTCAAAAAAAGGTTTACACATTCCATCTGAAGGAAGGAACTATGCATTGCTATAAACACATGATTACGAACATGTAAGACAGACACGAGCAGGAAGCCGGCGCTTAGCCGGATTACAGCCACATACGAGGCAGCTAATCTGCTTCCCAGACAGAGGTTTTTACACTTTTTACATTCACTAATGAAATAAATAAAATTCTAAGATAAATGACATCCTATTATACCACCAGACCCATAGATATTTCTGGAAAAGCTGAAACCTGGCACATTGTGGAAATGCCACTTTGCAATCCTGCATTTTGGAGTAAAACAATGAGGTTTCGTAAAATGTACAAAAATTAAGGTTTGTAACTAAAACAGTGTCCCATGCAGAGCGTAAAAGGCCATAGATACAGTTGCACTGATTTTTTTTTGGCATTCAGATCACCTATATTGTAATCCTGGAAAGCACGGGGATGGTGGCACACGAGCAGTAAGCATACAGCATATTGATTGTAATGGTAATAGAGCCACATATATAGGTGCAGCGAGATTTCTGTACCAACACCACAGGCAGCTGAAACATCAGAACAATTTGGCAATAACATACAAACAGTAACAACGACATTTACATAAGTTATTCCAGGAATAGGCAACGTGTTCTGCTTAATGTACAAATGGTCTCACTAATTCCTAAGGGGAAGGTGTTAAGCAGAAGGATTAGAGGTAATCTCTCACCTGGTTGTCCTAATATAAACTAAGGGGTGCTTCACACACAGCGAGCTCACTGCCGAGATCGCTGCTGAGTCACGCTTTTTGTGACGCAGCAGTGACCTCATTAGCGATCTCGCTGTGTGTGACACTGTGCAGCGATCTGGCCCCTGCTGCGAGATCGCTGCTCGTTACACACAGCCCTGGTTCGTTTTCTTCAAAGCCGCTCTCCCGCTGTGACACACAGATCGCTGTGTGTGACAGCGAGAGAGCGACAAATGAAGCGAGCAGGGAGCAGGAGCCGGCATCTGACAGCTGAGGTAAGCTGTATCCAAGATAAACATCGGGTAACCAAGGTGGTTACCCGATATTTACCTTAGTTACGAGCCTCTGCAGCTCTCACGCTGCCTGTGCTGCCGGCTCCGGCTCTCTGCACATGTAGCTGCTGTACACATCGGGTTAATTAACCCGATGTGTACAGCAGCTAGGAGAGCAAGGAGCCAGCGCTAAGCAGTGTGCGCGGCTCCCTGCTCTCTGCACATGTAGCTGCATTACACATCGGGTTAATTAACCCGATGTGTACTGTAGCTATGGTAGGAGAGCAAGGAGCCAGCGCTCAGTGTGCGCGGCTCCCTGCTCCCTGCACACACAGCTGTGCGCTGGTAACTAATGTAAACATCGGGTAACCATACCCGATGTTTACCTTAGTTACCAGTCTCCGCAGCTTCCAGACGGCAGCTCCGTGCAAGCGCAGCGTCGCTTGCACGTCGCTGCTGGCTGGGGGCTGTTCACTGGTCGCTGGTGAGATCTGCCTGTTTGACAGCTCACCAGCGACCATGTAGCGATGCAGCAGCGATCCTGACCAGGTCAGATCGCTGGTCGGATCGCTGCTGCATCGCTAAGTGTGAAGGTACCCTAAGCCAACCACCTCTTTATCTATTACTGCAGTCCACCGACCTTGTATCTGTGCCCTGAACTCCCCCGGTACAGGTGAAGAGCAGGCGCTCTATGATCTGCCCACCTAAAGACAAAGCATAATGCACCGACACCTGTTAACGAGGAAGTGAAGTCGGTGCCGGCACATGCGCAGCACACAACTGCCCCTTAGTGGGAGCAGAGCAAAGTGCGCTTGCACTTCAACTGGGCAGGTAAAAGATTCACAGCGGATGATTTAGGACGCATCATCATGAGCAATCAAGACAGGAGCACAGTGATTCTACACAGAAAAGAAAAAAAAAATAAGACACCCATTGGACTGGACTGTGCCATATGCCAGAAGGTATATTTTTGGCATATGCATGTGGAGTTCAGGGCTTAGATACAAGTCGAAGGACTGCGGTAATAAAGCAGATAAAGGTGGTGGCTTCAGTTCATGGGGAAAACTTGGTGACAGGTTCCCTTTAAGGCCTGATTCACACCATTTTTGTAGTTTTTAACCCCTTTACGACCTTTGACGGATCTATCCGTCATGGAGCGTGTGAGGTTAAGCCCCGCCCCCTGCCGCCGGCAGGATGCGACGATCCGCCCACATATCAGCTGTTTTTAACAGCTGACATGTGTGCCTGCATGTTCAGAGTGGAATCGCATTCCACTCGGAACATTTAAACCCTTACATGTGATGTATATGCGCGCGGCCATGATTTTTACTTACCGCCGCCCCCACCGGAAGTCACGTGCGCGATCACGTGACTTTCGGTGGTTGCCATGGTAGCACAGGGTCATGTGATGACGCCTGTAGCTAACATGACTCACTTCCTTTCAATGCCGGAATACAGCCGGCTTTGAAAGTAAAGCACCGTATCTGCAGTTCTCAGCTCTGTAGCCGAGATCTGCAGATAGAGCAGAGCGATCGGATTGCTGATCGCTATAGCCCCCTAGGGGGACTAGTAAAAGAAAAAAAAAAAGGTTAAAAAAAACAAAAAAAAAACAAAAAAAACCCAAAAGTTCAAATCACCCCCCTTTCCCCCCATTGAAAATTAAAGGGTTAAAAAAATAAAAAATATACACATATTTGGTATTGCCGCGTTCAGAAATGCCCGATCTATCAAAATATAAAATAAATTAATCTGATCAGTAAACAGTGTAGCGGAAAAAAACATTACAAACGCCAAAATTACGTTTTTTTCGTCGCTGCAAGTTTTGCGCAAAATTCAATAACAAGCGATCAAAACATAGCATCTGCGCAAAAATGGTACCATTAGAAACGTCAGCTCGAGACGCAAAAAATAAGCCGTCACTGAGCCACAGATCCCGAAAAATGAGAACGCTACGGGTTTCAGAAAATGGCGCAAAACGTGCGCCACTTTTATTGGACAAACTTGTGATTTTTTTTAACCCTTTAGATACAAGTAAACCTATACATGTTTGGTGTCTACAAACTCGCACTGACCTGAGGCATCACACCCACACATCAGTTTTACCATATAGTGAACACGGTGAATAAAATATCCCAAAAACTATTGTACGATCACACTTTTTTTGTAATTTTTCCGCACTTGAAATTTTTTTGCCGTTTTCCAGTGCACTATATGGGAAAACTTATGGTTTCTTTTAAAAGTATAACTCGTCCCGCAAACAACAAGCCCTCATATGGCAAGATTGACGGAAAAATAAAAAAGTTACGGCTCTCAGAAGAAGGGGAGCAAAAAACAAAAACGGAAAGTGCCCGGGGGCTGAAGGGGTTAAACAACCTCACATTTTTCTATTGTGAACAAAAAAAACAAACAAACTCCTGATCTTTTGTAAAACGGATGCATATTATCCCCTTCCCGCTAATAGAAGCAACTGTACATACAGATTGCTGGTAATATCCCAAAACTGTGAGTACAGTTATGTCTGATGGATAGCACAATAGATATATAGAGAATACCATGACACATCCAAGTTTAGAAAATGGACGTTTCAGTCTAGCGACCTTGATCACAGCCACCGTAGGGGAATAGACTGTTGCGCAATGAGGAGGTTTGCACAGACCTGCTTATATGAAATAAATATCAATATCTTCTCGACTTGGATGTGCCATGGTATTCTCGCTCTATATATCTATTGTGCCATCCATCATACATAACTGTATGCACAATTACCATTTGCCTCCATTGCGCTCCTGCGCACTTCTCTCTGCCCTGCTGAGGGCAGAGCAAAGTTCTGTAATGCACAGGAGCAGGGGAAGGTCATACAATGCCCACGCAAGCGCACTACAATACTTTGCTCTGCTCTCAGCAGGGCAGAGAGAAGTGTGCGTGTGCAGGAGCGCAATGGAGCCCTCTGTGTGGAGGACGTAGGACACATCATCCACATGAAGCAAGGAAGGTGGGCAGCGATCGCAAGCAGAGAGCAGGCACCGGATCAAGATCAGCGAGGCCCATCAGACCAGACCACCCCGCAGGCGAGTATAATAAAAGTAGTTTTTATGTTCTACAGATCTGCTTGGGAAATTATATACAGCATTCTGGAATACAGCATATCAGGGCTTACTAGTGGTCACAAGTTCCCTTTAAAGTGAATTTGTCAACAGGTTTTTGCTATGTGATCTGAAAGCAGAAAGATGTTGAGGCAGAGACTCTGATTTCAGTATGTACCACTAGAATATGTACTGGTACAATTAAGACAGTGATTTATTAGCAGATCATTTCTGCAGGACTAGGTGACTGATGCCTCCTCGTAAATGTGTTGTTTAACCAGCCCTCATCACTGATTAGCAGCTTTCTCTCAATCTACAGTGTGCACAGAAAGCTGCCAATCAGTGGTGTAGGGAGAAATACACAGAGCTCATTATGCAAAGCACTGCTAGATCTGCAACAGAGAAAATATTTTATTAAAACTACAGCAGGCAAACCTGAAAGTGATACATTGCTGAAACCACAAAAAATACAAAAATTTCCAAAGCCAGGTTACCGGTGCTCCCTGATGTGTGAAATCCTTTGTATGGTCTGGGAGCTGAATCCGCAAGATTAGGGCAGGAGCCAGCCTCTGAAGTCAATGCAGAAAATAGCTATCCAGGTTCCAGCGAACAGATACCAAGACTCAGTAGGTGTTCTTTAAAAAAATATTCTTTTTACAAATCAATTTTATTAGAGTAATATAATTAAAAATAGTTCCACACAAAGTGCAAAAAACAAGTGTGGGATAGGGGTAGTGGTCTCCCGGACTACGCGTTTCGGTGTGTGTGCGCCTTCTACATAGTCTCTCTACATAGGACCATGTAGAAGGCGCACACACGCCGAAACGCGTAGTCCGGGAGACCACTACCCCTATCCGACACTTGTTTTTTGCCCTATGTGTGGAACTATTTTTAATTATATTACTCCAATAAAATTGCTTTGTAGAAAGAATATTTTTTTAAAGAACACCTACTGAGTCTTAGTATCTGTCCGCTGGAACCTGGATAACTATTTTCTGCATTGCTGAAACCAGGGTCACTTGTCCCTGTGCTGCTTTCAGATTGCACAACAAATACTAGCTGACAAGTTTACTTTATATGATGAAAAAGCGCAACAAGTTTTTTTTGTTTTGTTTTACAGGATGCAAAAAATGCAAAATAAATGAAATTTTCATGTTAAGCAGTACTTACTATGTAATAGTGGCTGCAGAGCAGACTAAAACCTGTTTTTAGGTTCTGTTGTGGAGTTATACCCTACACCCACCCACAATAGCTTAGAACAGATTTTTCAGTGTCTGAGAATTTCTGGTTTAACCTCCTGCATGATTAGAAAGCACAGATGACTAAAGCTGGGTTCACACATAGCGACAGCGACAACGACATCGTTGTTACGTCACCATTTTCTGTGACGTAACAGCGACCTTGTAAGTCGCTGTTATGATCGCTGCTTAGCTGTCAAACACAGCGACGCAGCAGCGATCATAACGTCGCTACATGTGCAGAGAGCAGGGAGCCGCGCACACTGCTTAGCGCTTGCCCCTTGCTCTCCTAGCTACAGTACACATCGGGTTAATTAACCCGATGTGTACTGCAGCTACATGTCACAGTGAAGAGCAGGGAGCCGCACACACTGCTTAGCGCTGGCTCCTTGCTCTCCTAGCTACAGTACACATAGGGTTAATTAACCCGATCTGTACTGCAGCTACATGTGCACAGAGCAGGAGCCGGCACTAGCAGCAAGAGCGTCGGAGGCTGGTAACGAAGGTAAATATCGGGTAACCAGGGAAAGGTCTTCCCTTGGTTACCCGATGTTTACAGTGGTTACAGCTTTCCGCAGCTGCCAGACGCCGGCTCCTGCTCCCTGCTCGCTTCATTTCGTCGCTCTCTCGCTGTCACACACAGTGGTGATGTGTGCTTCACAGCGGGAGAGCGACGACGAAAAAATGAAGCAGGACATTCAGCAACGAGCAACGACCTTACAGCAGGGGCCAGCTCGTTGCTGGATGTCACACACAGGAACAGCGACGTCGCTGCAACGTCACAGAAAATGGTGACATAGCAGCGACGTCGTTGTCGTCGTCGCTGTGTGTGACACCACCTTAACACATTTCAGATAAGGACCTTGTGGGGGTACAGACAGTACAGATGAGTTTAGCTATATCATATTATCATATTACAGCTGTCCTCCTTTAACAGCAACATCAAACTCCCAATGACTTGCCTGATCAGCAAAAGAAGGGTACTGAGCAACAATAGGCTGCGATACCAGGCACTGCCACCCAACGTAATTGTGGCAGGAATATCAGGAATATATAACCTGGTGGGGATGGGAGTGGAGAACTTAAGTCTAGTGTTCTGAACAAAATAAGATCACATGCATGAAGAAAAGGTATACCTTGCAGCGGAGGCATGAGTGTTGCCCTAAACGATTACAAGAAGCACCTGCCAATAAAAGAAAAGCAAAAATGTGAAAAACACACATGCATGTACATTTATGCATATACACACAGTATTCCCAAAAAGTTAGGGATATTTGGCTATCGAGTGAAATTTATGTAAAGTGTAAAAAGTTCACCCAACAGTGACATTTTATCATGACAGTAGGGCATTTCAGTAGAAGCATGCAATGTGGATTTCCTCATCTAAAACAATTTATTGAAACAAAAGCCAAAAAGCCAACAGTGCTGGATATACCCTCAAAAATGTCAGTGTCTCAATAACTTGTCATGTGGCCTTGAGCATCAATTACAGCTTAACGACGACTTCTCATGCTGTTTACAAGTGGAGTTATTGTCTGCTGAGGCATGGCATCCCACTCTTCTTGAAGGGCGGCCATGAGGTTCAGAAGTACACAGTTACGAGCCTCTACACGGCAACTCAGCTGATCTCATAGGATTTCTATGGAATTCAGGGTTAGAGAAAGTGCAGGTCACTACATTTAAGGTACCCCAGTCTCCAGCAGCCTTTCCCTGATGATGTGATCTCGATGAGTTGGGTCATTGTCTTCTATGAAGATGAATTTAGGCCTGTGGTGTTCATGCAGAGGCACAATGACTGGATGAATGATGATATTCAAGTAGTAGGGGCTTGTCACTGTACCATTTACAAAGTGTAGGGCAGTTCTGTATTAACAAGACACACAGTAACACCACCAAAGTCTTGTCTGGTGACAACAGTGGCTGACACATAGTGCTCTCCTTGATGTTTCGAACATTGTTGGCAGCCATCATTTCTGCTCAAAGTAAATCGACTTTCATCAGCGAACACTGAGGTTCATTGATCTCTCGTCCAGCAAGACAATGGCGGCTGTGCCTGGTGGTATGGTCAGGTCCCCTTACACGTCTTCTAGCATGCAGACCACACTGATGTGAACGGTTTTGAATAGTTGATTTGACACTTGGGTGCAGTCATCTTCCTTAAATGTGCCTGGAGTTGTGTAGCATTCACCATCCGGTAACGAAGGGCATCGTTTACAAGGAAGCAGACATCAGTGTGGTGAAGCCAAACGACATCCACTTCTATGTCTTTCTGTGACTCTTCCAGTCTTTCTGTATCTGTTACAACCTGCTGATGACACTCTGTGACACTTTAAGCTCAACAATCACTTCCATCTGAGACATCCTGCTTGAAGCCTCACAATGGAGAAGTACTCTTGATCAATTGTTAGGTGTCATCTTGGTCGCATGATGTCAAAATGTGGACAGCATGCTGTGGAGGACTGTTTAAATACCAATTCTTATTGAACCCTGAAATGTATTGGGAGATTCATAGATCAAATACCTGTTGTGGATTTTGCCATTAAGCTCCTTGTTAAAAAACAGCAAGTTGTGCAAAAAGCACTGAAACATTGAACAGTTGGTCACGAACATTCAAAAGTTTAGAGAAAGTCACATTAAATTCACCTGAAATAGAGGGTATTTTAGGATCATCCTGAAATTTCACCCAAAAGCTAACTGTGTGTGTGTGTGTGTGTGTGTGTGTGTGTGTGTGTGTGTGTGTGTGTAAAACTTACATTTAAAGGTTTCAGCCTCCAAAACTTGGCAGCTAGCCTGATGTTCAAATTGGTCATCTTCACATAGGAAGTTGTAACAGAACGAGCAGCTGAATATTCGGCCTCCTGCATGGCACAAAGTGATAATATGTTACAATCCTGACAAAAGGAGCCTGTTTATACCTCATATACAATTAAGAAGATAGATACTTCTCAAGACCATGCACTTTCATCATTTCCTAGTGTTCTGTATGAAGCAGCAGGCGTCCTGCTCTTACGCATAAAGATCTGTGTCCTCGTAACAATACGGAGAGCGTTGTGCATCATCCTCTGCTCGGATACAGCTGGTGGTACAGTACATGTCGTGTGATCCCAGCCAGCTGGCAGCGAACATAACCACTTTAACCAAATCCTTATCTATGCTTCTCCAGAAAGCCACTTTAACTATTGAAAGGTGTCACAAATTTTATGATATTTCATAACCACAGGCTGGGAAAAATGACAAAGACACAGTCACAAACCACAAACTAATAAATCTCCTTATGGTGGTTCCTCAGATGAAAAAAAAAAAAGTTTAAAAATATTCACAGCATGTTATTAAGGTTCTGCCAGGATCATGTTGCATCTTTTGTTTTCCTCATTCTGCTGCAATCTGAAGGGCGTCCTTTTAGATTAATGCAGGAACTACATCTCCCAGCATGCTGAGCACAATGTGTAATAAATCCTTCCTTCCTGCTCCCTCTCATAGTTTTGTTTTTTTTTGTGGATTTTTCCACCAAGAGAAAAACAATTGCACAATGATTCTGTAGTCTGATTTGGAGCCTTTCCTCAAATGGAAATGCCCTAATTGACATGTAGGAAAAACGGCTTGATGGGCACTACAGGCGTGTTTCTCCACTGAATGAAGGGGAAACCTACTGAACCAGAATTTGGAGCTGTTCTTATGGATTTTGGAGGAGAATCTACTCCAAAATCCACGGCAAACGACTAGTATGAACATACCCCTTGCTCTACTCTCCCAAACATGCTTATTCTTTGCATCGAAACGCCACCACAAGTCATATTTGGTGGTGATTATCAGCAAAGAGCACCAGTCACAAGACCAGCCGAAAAATCTCAATGGCGGACACTTTTTCAATAAATGGAATATTGTCAAGTTGACACATTTTATGATTACTAGTATACAGTGAAATCTTCTATATTCCGGGAATACAAGCACAAGTCAAAGCAAACAATCCATCAAGCCACATTCACACAACTAGAATTAGGTCTAGGGAGCGGTATATGCTGGCCCAAAGAATTGGACAGAGCAAGGAACCCTACCCAAATTAAACATAGACATAGGATTATTAATAATTTTCTATTTACTCAAAATGAAAAGAGCTTCTGAACAACCGGAATGAAGAGAACAGCAGAGATTTTCATGTTCAAGCACTAAACTGATATCATTTTTGTTTTTAAGTATCGATAGCAAGAATTACAGGAGCAATATCCAATATTTCTAACAGTGGAGAATTATCCCAGCATGTTTCCTTTAATATGAATCAGGCCAACATGCACATTTAGGACAGTACGTGACTTGTAGAAAAAGGAAGCTGACTATTGTTTTTGTGGATCCGGTTGCGTCCCTACCCACTTACACAAGCGCACAAATATGCAGTGACCTTCTCTAATGTGAAACATCAGCACACAACATTCATCTGATCCTTTTAAGCAAACACTATAGCATTATGAAGCAGGCAGCAGACATTGTGCTTGGATATGGAGAGGTAACACACCATGGTCCCAGACTGCGCGTTCACATTCAATGCACTCGGCAGAAGCGAGTGGACAGCTGCAAGCATGGGTGCTGAGACACTTCCTGCCGTGGCATACCCACGCCTCACAGAAATCACAGATTGCGCCCTGCAAGAAAACATATGGACAATGTAATTACCTACAAATCGCGGTTTCGGCTAACTCAGTTTTGCAAAGTTTTGTTTTCTGCATAACACAGACTGGATCTTCCCATAAATAAGAAATGGATTGGATGAAAAGCCAGATACACCTCATAAGAAGCGCACCTTGTAGGAGCACTGACAACCTGGCTGCTGGAATTCAATTCATGTCGGTGTGCCTTTGGGATGATCAATAGGCCAATTGATGGGGTAATCCAAGTCCCTGCAACCCTAGGGGCAGATCTGTACACTTTGTAATAGGCAGATTAAAAAAAAACACACGGGAGCCATGGGAATAAAATAAAAGCAAACACTGGCAAGTCCTCATTAATGCTCCTTCAACCACCCAATTGAATGGGATGTAGCGGGTGTGCCTAGCAGAATAACAGTTGTGCCTGTGCTGTAGACCATTTTAATAGCTATTGGTGGGAGTCTGATTCTCAGCCGCTATGTCACATATTATTGGGGTTATGCCCATACACATGAATATTCGGCTCATCCGGGCGTTCATGTGGTTTTATAGAGAAGAGAAAGCTGCCTCCAAATGGCTCTTGTACTGGCTTATCTACTGAAGAGCGAAAGGGTCAGGAATTAAAATTCAAACTGTCCGACTCTCATCTCCTTAGATATCATTTGTTGGTGGGAGACTTGGAAAGCCATCACATATTAGACTGTTGTCCGATCCCCCGATTTCATCTGATCTTATACTAATGTGTATGAGAGCTATAAAAGGAGTCCAACAGTTCCCAAACATAAGTTAAACTATAAAGGAGACTTAGCCCCTGTAAAATGCACTTTTACAGTCCACAATACACTATAAGTAATTTGTACATTAAGGTGCTGGGTGAAAGCTCAACATGGCCCACAGCAAAGTGCACCGTTCTGCCCCCTGACTTAAGGGTCCTTTACACACTGTGACTTTCTAGTGATCCCACCAGCGATCCCGACCTGGTCAGGATCGCTGGAAAGTCTCTAACTGTCGCTGGTGAGCTGTCAAAGAGGCAGAACTGGCCAACGACGCAGCAGCGATACGGACCTGCAGAACGACCTTGCTGGAAAGGGAACACTAGCATGCCTATGGGCTGGGTCGCTAACCATGTCGTTGTAACGGAGTCAAACACACCGATGCATGCTGCGCAGCGGGAAACAAAGGACCAAAGAATGGTCCTGAATGACTTGTAGCGATCAGCGACCTCACAGCGGGGGCCAAGACGCTGATGCGTGTCACACACTGCAATGTCGCTGGGGAGGTCGCTATTACGCCACAAAACCGGTGACGTTACAGCGATATCGCTAGCGATGTTGCAGTGTGTAAAGGGGCCTTTAGCATTATATAATCCCAGCCCTCCCAGGCTCTTGATTGACAGCAGCTGTTACTTGCCTAGAGTGAGCAGTGCCTGAACATAGTCTTCATGTGTGCGCTCACAGCCCGCTCTGCTGTGCCTGCGCGTCACTCTACCAGTGTAGTGAGCCGCCGCATTGAATAAGTCTGTGTGCGCATGTGTCGGCTCCTGAACAGTCAGTGTGCACGCAACAATTCTGCTCCGGCTCAGTGTATGCAAGCGAGCACTGCTTTCAATCAAGAAACAGAGAGGCCGTGGGATGCTAAATCAGTGCAGAGCTCTGGGCCATATTACATATTAATTATACAGCGTTTTCTGCATAATAAAGGCAAGGGTTAATAAAATGAAGGTATGTTTTATATAGGGGATAAGACACACATTAATATGTACTTTGTGCTTAGGAGGTGATAGTTTTCCAGTACTTTGGTATTGACCTGTCCTTACAGGGAGACTAGGACCAATGGAAGTTTCTATCATCATCACACTAAGCCCTGTAGTGACCAAATAGATCTACAGTAGAGTCTAGAATAATCCGTCCACCTCCAGCTATAGAGTTAATAACATGGATGTGTCACAAGTCGCCCTGATCACTGAGAAGACTGCTGACACATTTGCTCAAGGATTCTTTTAATTCACATGATGCTTTCCGCATAAAAAAAAATCATTGGATTTCTGTACGTCTGGCACCATCTTGTGGTGAAATGATAAATCTAACTATGCCGGTATAAATGGGGTGATGCTTCCGGCAATGAAAGGTCTTTCCCTATTTAATTAAACTGTGTACAGTTCCCAACACACTTTCTAAATAATGTAAAATACTCAAGGCTTTCAAGATCTCTTTCTGGCACCCAATCCGAACCTTTATGGTTTACCTCCAGTAAATAAGTGATAAAAATGATGTTAAATCAAGAAGATACTATCATATATAATAAATAACATTGGGGCAAATTCACATGGTGAAGTATGCGCAAAGTTTCCATCCTCCAAGCATATTCTAGATATTGATGACATAGAAACAGTATCATTAAAGGGGTTGTCCTCTACTTGAATATCACCTTGTCAATCAGTGAAGTGGCCACAGGGATTGTGTGACATAATGTCAAGCAATCACCGGGAGAGCCAATGCTAATGACCCCCTGGAATGGCACCAGCACCTTAGTCAAGATTAAGTATTATTATTTTACAGTGGAAAATATACGGATTAAGAAGGGATTGTCTGAGTAGTGGACAACCCTTTTAACCGATGGACTTCCAGGTGGAAATATATCAGAGTGGTATATAACATTCTTGCCTAGAGGCTCTTGGTTCATTGTCTAGTACATACAGTTCACAAAATTAGTTAATCAACAGAAGGTGAGCGCTGCGACTGCGTGATGTCACAAAGTCATGTAAGCCCCGACACCCCTGGAACAAAGCCAGCAGTCTCTCATATTTTTTTTTTTATTTTTTTTATTTTACCTGGGTGAAACGTGGAATCAAAAGGGGTTGTCCTTCCTTAAAGGGGACAACCCCTTTAAGGAAGCAAAATTTGCTACGCACATTGTGACATATTGAACTCTAAACTGTCAATTCATTTTACTGGACTTCAAAATAAGGCCCAAGACACATGGCATGAAAATCAGAGCGAGTGGAATCCGGAAAAACAATCGCAGCATGCTGCGGGTGTAATGCGATCCGCTCTCTCTCTCGCACCCATTCAAGTCTATGGGGCGAGAGAAACATCGCACTGCACTCGCATTACACCGGTGTAACATGAGTGCAGGGAGAGAATCGCATCAGCTGGCAACGGAGGAGAGAGGGAGATAAATACCTCCCCTCCTCAGCGCCCGCCCTCCCCTCCTTAGTGCCGGCCCTCCCCTCCTCAGTGTTGGCCGGCCCGCCCCCCGCAGCTCTGGTCCGATCACACAATCAACCTCAGTCGCAATAACACTTTAATGACACTCGGCTCCCGCTGGAGGATCGCAGTAGTCCCCGTGTGGCCCCGGCCTAAAGATTAAAACGACAATAATCTGCTACTTCTACAGCAAGTAAGACTGAAAATACTGGGAGTGTAATGCCTTTCATTTTCTGATGAATTTCGGTACATACCACCATTGCCATACCAGTACTGTAAACACCAGGGTGCTTGATCACACAATCTGAGGATTTCATCATACATTTAGTTTTTCCTGAAATAGGAACAAAAAAAATAAATAAGAATTATGAGGATGAATTTATAAATTTGTAAAACTGGGGATGTAGAAACAATGCGATGTAACAAGCCACAACATATATTATCAAGGACGTGTGATACAATAATTAGGAGTTTCCACAATGCATTGGCAAGGTAGGAGTTACTCCCTGCCCCGCAGGAAAATCAGAAAACTACTCCCCACATTACCGAAAGAGGATATATCACATAGGGAGCTAATATTTATACAGTTCCTTAAGTTAATCATTTAGATCAGCATTACTGAAGTGTTCTATAAAATCAGTTAAACACTTCTACATCAGTAATGTTTGGGGGGGGGGTTTCACCTTTGGAGTGGTGCTTTTAATCTAAGCTCCCTGCCCCCGGTCTTAAACTCACCCTTTAGTGGCTTCACTTTTTACCGACGCTGCTCCGATCCCGCGGCGCCATATTGTGACCCCAACTTCTGACTGACGATCAGAAGTCAGGAGTTACGTCACAAGGTCTCAATACAAGTCTATGAGAGCCAGAACAAGGCTCTCATAGAGATGTATTGAGTTGTGATCTCCGGCGGAGTCCATGAAACAGTGGAACTGGCAACAGATCACAAACTGCCGGATAACGATCGGAGCAGAAGTGATAGAAGGTGAAGACGCCAGAGGGTGAATATAAGTCTTGGGACTTTAGGTTAAAAGCACCACTCCAGCAGTGAAAAAATAACAAAACGCTGGACTCATGCTTTAAAGTGAAACATTAAAAAAATATATATCACATAGGAGACATTAAAAATGGCACAAGTTTTATTAAGAGCATGTGAACTTAGTTTATATAAGAATGTGGTCACATTTCTTTACCTTGCCATGGAAAGCTTTTTGCATGTTCGCTGAACGTATCAATATGCCATTACTGAAGCGGCAGAAGCTAAAAGAGTGGACCTGTTATTTTTTTAAGCAGTGTAGTAGGGCACCAGAAAAGAAAAAAATTGTACTGCAGGCAGATGGGCAACATACCATTTTATGGCCATTGTATGGCCACACGTCGTGGCATTTTGTCAAGATATATACATTATAGAATACCACTTAAAGGGAACCTGACAGCTGATACATGCTGACCAATTCAAGGGCAGCAGGTATGAGGCACGGGCTGTATGATCTCAGCCAGGTATGTCTGACTCTGCAACATCACAGCATTTCAGAGTTAAACATACCGTATTTCTCGGATTGTTGAATCTAGAAAAAAGAAGCGCTGATAGGGTATTACCAGAGAACACGAGTAATATATAAAATATATACACTCAGCTAGTGTGGTTGTGAGTGTCATAACCACTGTTTAAGCATGAGATAATGGCGTCTGCTGCAGCCCCACGTGAATGAGCATTCAAACAGGAGAATAGAAGGGGTTAACGCCACGCATCAACCAAATGAAGATGTAGAGTTGTTGATAATATCTTTTTTATTTCATAGGTCTACGCGTTTCGAGGTAGAAACCTCTTCCTTAGGACCAGAATATCAACAAAGCAATATTCTGGTCTTGAGGAAGAGGTTTCTACCTCGAAACGCGTAGATTTATGAAATAAAGATATTATCAACAACTCTACATCTTCATTTGGCTGATTCACGGCGTTAACCACTTCTCTTCTCCTGTTTGAGTATTTTTCGGATTATAAGAAGCACTTTCCTCCCAAAACTTTGGGAGGAAAATGAGGTGTGCGTCTTACCCGAATGCTGGTTACCTAAGAAGGTGTACAGGGGTCGCAGGAGCAATGTTGCGGGGGCTGTGCTGGAGTTGAACTGTGCAGGGGCTCCGGGCCGAGGGCACTTTGTTTTGCTGGGGTTTCGAACCGAGGGCGCTTTGAGGTGCTGGGGCTGCGAGCGCTGTGCTAGAGCTGCGAGCGATGTGCTGCAACTACGCCGAGGGCACCGTGCTGGGGCTGCAGGTGCCATCCTGAAAATGTCAGCGGTGCGGACTTCAAAATTATGGCGCCCGGTATCGGCGCATGTGCAGATTTAGCTCTCGGCTCAAGTTCTCATCTCCTCACGTGGCATTTTCCTTAAGTCCGCTGCTGGGAGATCAATAAGCTGGAGGCGGCGCGTGGGCGAATGAGATCTTAAGCCAAGAGCACCATTCTGCGCACGCGCCGACTCCGAGCGCCATTATTTGAAGTCTGCATCACCAACATTTTCAGGATGACGCCCGCAGCTTCAGAACATCGTCCACAGCTCCCGTAGCATTGCTCTATTCCACCACTGCCCCTGCTTCCTGTGAACCTACTTCACCACCACTGTCGCCCGCTCCCGGTAAAACACCACCGGATTGTAAGATGGACCCCATTTTTTTTTCCTCGATATTTGGGGTGTGTCTTATACTCAGAAAAATAAGGTACACTGGGTACGGAAAGTATTCAGACCCCTTTAAATTTTTCACTCTGTTTTCTTGCAGCCATTTGGTAAATTCAAAAAAAGTTTTCTTTTTCTCATTAATGTACACTCTGCACCCAATCTTGACAGAAAAAACAAAAATGTAGAAATTTCTGCAAATTTATTAAACAATAAAAACTGAAATATCACATGGTCATAAGTATTCAAAACCTGTTCAGACACTTCTATTTAAGTCACATGCTGTCCATTTCCTTGTGATCCTCCTTGAGATTATTCTACTCCTTCATTGGAGTCCAGCGTTGTTTAATTAAACGGATAGGACTTGATTTGGAAAGGCACACACCTTTCTATTCAAGACCTCACAGCTCACAGTGCATGTCAGACCAAATGAGAATCATGAGGTCAAAGGAACTGCCCCAAAGAGCTCAGAGACAGAATTGTGGCAAGGCACAGATCTGGCCAAGGTTACAAAAGAATTTCTACAGTACTCAAGGTTCCTAAGAGCACAGTGGCCTCAATAATCCTTAGGCTAGGTTCACACTTTCGTTGTTTTGCTTCAGTCACAATCCGTCGCCTTGACTTCTATTAGCGACGGATTGTGACCGATGATGCTGCGTTGCATCCGCTGCGTCGCGGTCAGTCGTTTTTTGACTGACCGCCGGGCGGAAGCAACGCAGCATGTAACGTTTTTTGAGCAGTGCGATCAGTAGGATTTCGCTGCGCATGCGCTCTCTGGCTCCCTGCCCCCATAACCAGGATACACATCGGGTTACTAAGCAATGCGCTTTGGTTAGTTACCCGATATTTACACTGGGTACGTGTGCAGGGAGCCAGCACTAAGCGGTGTAATGCTGGTAACCAAGATAAATATCGGGTAACCAAGCAAAAAGTGCTTTGCTTTTACCCGATATTTACCCTGGCTGTGCACGGAGCCCGACACTTCCCCGCTCGGCTCCGCCCCCTCCCGCACTCAGCATGTATATACACACACACACACACACACACACAGACACTCACCTGTCCTGCAGTCCCCGCGGCACTGACGTCCTCAGTGCCACGGCCCCGCTCGGCTCCACCCACCACGAACTCCGCCCCCTCAAGCTCCGCCCCCCGCACACAACGGAGTCCGACAAAGAATTCTGTTCTTTGTCATCCGTTGTGCAGCGCATCAGTCACATGCGTCAAGCGACGCATGTGACTGACACAAAACAACGGAAATGTGAACCTAGCCTAAAATGGAAGAAGTTTGAGACCACCAGAACTCTTCCTAGACCTGACCGTCCACCCAACCTGAACAATCGTGGGAGAAGAGCCTTGGTGAGGGAGGTAAAGAAGAACCCCAGGATCACTGTGGCTGAGCTCCAGAGATGCAGTAGGGAGATGGGAGAAAGATCCACAAAGTCAACTATCACTGCAGCCCTCCACCAGTCGGGCCTTTATGGCAGAGTGGCCCGACTGAAGCCTCTCCTCAGTGCAAGACATATGAAAGCCTGCATAGTTTGCTAAAAAAACACATGAAGGACTCCCAGACTATGAGAAATAAGATTCTCTGGTCTGATGAGACGAAGATAGAACTGTTTGGTGATAATTCTAAGCAGTATGTGTGGAGAAAACCGGGCACTGCTCATCACCTGCTCACTACAATCTCAACAGTGAAACAAGGTGGTTGAAGCTTCATGCTATGGGGGTGTTTTCCAGCTGCAGGAGGACTGTTTGCAATTAAAGGAAAGATGAATGTGGCCAAGTACAGAGATATTCTGGAAGAAAACCTCTTCCAGAGTGCTGTGGACCTCAGACTTGGCCGAAGGTTCACCTTTCAGCAAGACAATGACCCTAAGCACACAGCTAAAATAACAAAGGAGTGGCTTCAGAACGACTCTGTGACCATTCTTGACTGGCCCAGCCGGAGACCTGACCTAAACCCAATTGAGCATCTCTGGAGAGACCTGAAAATGGATGTCCACCAACATTCACCATCCAACCTGATGGAACTGGAGAGGATCTGTAAGGAAGAATGGCAGAGGATCCCCAAATCCAGGTGTGAAAAACTTGTTGCATCATTCCCAAGAAGACTCATGGCTGTACTAGCTCAAAAGGGGGCTTCTACTCAATACTGAGCAAAGGGTCTGAATACTTATGACCATGTGATATTTCAGTTTTTCTTGGTTAATAATTTTGAAAAAAATTCTACATTTCTGTTTTTTTTTCTGTTAAGATGGGGTGCAGAGTGTACATTAATGAGAAAAAAATGAACTTTGTTTGAATTTACCAAATGGCTGCAATGAAACAAAGAGTGAAAAATTTAAAGGGGTCTGAATACTTTCTGTACCCACTGTATATACCTGAAATCCTACAGCCAGTGTCTAATACATGCTGTCCGCTTCCCTTGAATACAGTGCTGTTTTTATCTTGCAAACATCATTAATAATACTACAAGTTGGTACAACTTACCGCAGTGGGCACACATAGGTAGCTTCTGTACAGAACTGCAGAAATAGCAAAATGCTCTGTTTTTCTGCCGTCTTCACACATAAGAGAGAAGAAAATAACACTGCTTTAAAATATTACTGACTACGTTTCTATAAAGAGCAATGGTAAAAGCAGTAAAAGATTTACAGTACCTTTGGCACTTGTCACATTCCTATAAACATAAAGAGAGAAGGACGTCAGAGCAGAACGAGCATTTACATGACAAACTCCCAACGCTCTTTACTTAAGTGATAGTTTATGTCCCAGAAAAGTAATGGTTCCCACAGTGGAGATTAGTGCGCGGTATGGTATATGCTCACTAGCCATCTATATGCACCTGTCAGAGGAAGGAGATGGAAATGTGAAGCTCCCTTTGTGGAAGGATTCTGTGCGACAGGGATTTATCTTCCTACACCTGACTGTAAGGGTATGTGCGCACGTTGCTTTTTACCTGCTTTTTACCTGCTTTTTTGCTGCTTTTTCTTCTGCGCTGTTTAATGCCAAAATGGATGTGTTCTTCTATTCAAGCAAAGTCTATGGGAATTTGGGTTTCTTGTTCACACTATGTTGTTCAAAATGCTGCCTTTTTGTGGCAGAACTTTGGTCAAAAACTCAGCTTTTCAAAGAAGCAACATGTCAATTGTTTTTGCCATTTGGGTTTTGCACTGCAAAGCTGAGTTTTTGACCAAAGTTCTGCCACAAAAAGGCAGCATTTTGAACAACATAGTGTGAACAAGAAACCCAAATTCCCATAGACTTTGCTTGAATAGAAGAACACATCCATTTTGGCATTAAACAGCGCAGAAGAAAAAGCAGCAAAAAAGCAGGTAAAAAGCAGGTAAAAAGCAACGTGCGCACATACCCTAACAAGTACTCAGAGGACACACGAGCCTTTACAGCAGGCAGGGGAGCCAGAAATATGGGACTGCAAAGTATCAATTATACTTGTAGGATCCGTCATAAAAAGCACAAAGTGACAAAACCGAACTGTGAGCTGTGTGCACACGATGCGTTTTTTACCGCGGAAACGCTGTGTTTTGAACCGCAGCGTTTCAGTGGCAAATTGCATGCGTTCAGCTTTCCCAGCAAAGTGTATGGGAAAGCTGAAAAATCAGTGCACATGCTGCGTTTCTTTCTGCAGCGTTTTGGATGCCAAAAATCGGTGCGGAAAGAAAAGCAGCATGTCACTTCTTTTGTGCGTTGTGGCTGCGTTCTCTCCCCCATTGAAATCAATGATGTGGGGTCAGAACGCAGCCACAACGCATGGACCTGCTTTTTTGTTGCGGTCCGCGGCCTTTGTCGGCACGCCAGAACGCAGGCATTTACCTGGAAGTGAGGTCAAGAGGCTTCCTGTTGACCTCACTTCCTGGCAAAGCCCCCGGTGTCGCCAAAGTGCCCGCCCCGACCCCCGACCCCCCTCCCGAAAATCCAACATGGCCGCGCGCACAGTAGCGCACCGGCCGCCCTGCTCCTATGATTTCTGTCTCATGTGCAATAACACATGCGACAGAAAACTGTCCCCCAGGCCCTGCCCGTTCACCCCAATTCCCCCCGGTGTCATACATACCTGTCCGGTCGCAGCGCTGATCCCCCGCGGCCCCCTCCTCCTTCACAGTGCATGCTGGCCGGTCACATGAGCAGAGCAGCTGACAGCCAGCAGAGTGTTCAGTGTGAGCTGTGCTGGCTGCTAGCACTCTGCAGCTGTGACCCGGGGAGAGTGGGTGCAGATTTTTGCACCCACTCTCCTCAAATGGAGGGTCTGCCCTCCTAGAAAATGGGGGATACGTTTCCTGAACGTGCCCCCATATTCTAGAAGGTCCAGAGGCGACGTGGGACATCCATATGGATTTCTGCGGACCCATTTTTTTTAATTAAATTGGAGAACAAGGGAATGATTTGGGGAGTGTTTTTTCTAATAAAACATTTTTTGTTGTCTTTTTTTGCTTTTGTTTACTGTCAATTAGTTATGTCGGGTGTCTGATAGACGCCGTGACATCACTAATTGCTGGGCTTGATGCCAGGTGACATTACACATCTGGTATCAACCCCATTTATTACCCCGTTAGCCAACGCACCAGGGCGCGGGATGAGTTGGGGCGAAGCGCCAGGATTGGCGCATCTAATGGATGCGCCACTTCTGGGGCGGCTGCGGCCTGCTATTTTTAGGCTGGGAAGAGTCCAATAACCATGGCTCTTCCCACCCTGAGAATACCAGACCCCAGCTGTCAGCTTCACCTTGGCTGGTGATCTAATTTAAGGGGACCCCATGTTATTTTTTTTTTTATTCTTTATTTATAAATAAAAAAAAAAACATGGGGAGCCCTCCAAATTGATCACCAGCCAAGATGAAGCTGCCAGCTGTGGTTTGCAGGCTACAGCTGTCTGCTTTACCCTGACTGGCTATCAAAAATAGGGGGGACCCCACGCCATTTTTTTCATTTTTTTTTTTTTTTTTTTATTGGATAAATACTAAGCTAGGCACCCTTTAGTGCCACATGAAAGGTACTAAAGGTGCCAGCTTAGAATATGCTGGCGGGGGTAGGACGTTCTATATATTTGACATCCCTTCATCCATTGACGCTTTTTAGGCTGTGTGTCCACAATCAGGGTTTGCAGCGTTATGGGCGCTGAGTGTTTTCCCTGCGTCCATAACGCTGCGTTGTGCAGTAGAAGCACAGTGGAAGGATTTTTGGAGATCCCATGCCCACTGTGCTTCTTTTCTCCGCAGCATAAACTGACCGGTAGCGTGGCTTCCCGAGCCTCAGCATGTCAATTTATGCTGCGGAGACGAGTGTTCTCTGCAGGTAGTATAGAGCTCCACAGCAGCCTGAACCCAAATCGTGGGCATGGGCAGCTGCAGGAAGGCTGACACTGTGTACTAGACGCCGTGTCGCTGGATCATGGCCACATAGCCTTAGGCCCCTTTCACACGTCAGTGATTCTGGGACGTTTGTGCTTTTTTTTAAACGTACCAGGATCACTGACATACGCAGACCCATTATAATGAATGGGTCTGCTCACACATCAGTGATTTTTCACTGCACGTGTCTCCGTGCGGCGTACCCGCGTGTGCGTGATTGCCGCACGGAGACATGTCCATTTTTTTCTGGCATCACTGATGTCCCACGGACCACGCAGTGGTGTGATCCGTGAAACACGTGCCAGAAAAAAACGTGCTTTTAAAATAAAAAACATTTTAACTCACCCGGCTCCAGCGATGTCCTCTGCAGCCCGTCCTCCCTGTTCCTTCTGTGCCGGCTCATTATTGTCGCGCATATTCATGATGCACGACACAGCCAACCCGGAACCAGCTGCTGCGGGGGTCAGCGCCGGCCAGATGCTGCACCGCGGGAGCGATCAGCACCATGGAGAGCGGGAGCGGGCGCAGGTGAGTTAATCTCTAAGTGCAATCACGGGCCACGGAGAACGGAGCCCGGATTGCACTTAGACAACCCACGTGTGCCGTGATTCACGGCACACGGAGGGACATGTGCGTGTTTTACACGCCAGTGAAAAACGTCAGTGTTTTCACTGACGTGTGAAACGGGCCTAAAAGTGAGAATATTGTTGCTACAGCAACATTTTGGGTGAAGTAGCTGTGGATTCAAAATGCTTAATATACTCCTGAATAAAATCCTTGATGGGTGCAGATTCCAAAATGGGGTCACTTGTGGGGGTTTTCTGACGTATAGGTACCTAAGGGGCTTGGTGCGCGAAGTTTATTTCAACTTTTCCAAAATTCAAATGGTGCTCCTTCCATTCCAAGCCCTCCCATTTATCCAAACAGAATGTGGAGAAGGAAATGACATCACAGGTTTTTTTTTCCAAAGGTCTGTGTTCAACCAACTTTATTATCACTGACAAGTCTTAAAAAACGCACCTAAAAAAACGCATGAAAAACGCATGAAAAACGCATGAAAAACGCATGAAAAACGCATGAAAAACGCATGAAAAACGCATGCGTTTTCGATGCGTTGTTTCTCAAAAAGCATTGTTTACAATTCTCCCCTCTGCCAGAGGGTGCGTTTTTTTCCGCGCGGAAAAAAAAGCAACGTGTGCACATACCCTCAATACGTCTAGCAGAGAAGAGTTGTTCCCCCCTCAGGATGGTTATTTTACGGATAGTTGGATTTTTTACAGCGATATAGATGGTTTCAGTGTTGGGCCATGTTAGCCATGGGATAAGGAGAAAGCACTTAAAGGGAACCAGTCAGCAGTTTTAGGGCCTATAAGCTGCGGCCACCACCAGTGGGCTCTTATATACAGCATGTTAGAATTCTGTATGTAAGAGCTCAGACCGCTGTGTAGAACGTAAAAATCACTTTATAATACTCACCTAAACGGTCGCTGCGGTGGAGTTTGGCCATATGGGCATCTCCGTTCTCCACTGCCGGCGCCTCCTCTTACGGCCATCTTCGTCCTGCTTCTGAAGCCTGTGTGCATGAGGCGTCCTACGTCATACACGCTGCCGGTCCCGCGCAGGTACACTACAATACTTTGATCTGCCCGCTCTCAGGGCAGATCAAAGTGCGCCTATGCAGGACCTCAGTGCCGGCGAGTGTGTATGACGTAGGACGCGTCATGCACCCCGGCTTCAGAAGGAGGACGACAAAGATGGCCGAAAGAGGAGGCACCAGAGAACAAAGACACCCATATGACCCAACCCCACCGCAGGTGAGTATTATAAAATGATTTTTACATTCTACACAGCGGCCTGGGCTCTTAAATACAGCATGTTAGAATGCAGTATATAAGAGCCCACTGATGCTTATAGGCCCCAAATCTGCTGACAGGTTCCCTTTAAGGCAGGGATACAACACATAGATCAGTGCTCCCCAACTCCAGTCCTCAAAGCCCACTGATCACCTGGGCAATACAGAGGGAATCCAACATGATCTGTGATCTGCTGGCCCTGGAGTTAGGGAACACTGGAGAACGTAATGACCAGGTCACAGTGCCAGTTCCTCCAGTGTGCTAGCTTAGACATGGTACCAAGAAAGTTGATTTTTTAAGCTGGTCAATAATAAGGGAACTGAAAGGATTCTTCCACTGCAAAAGAAAGGTTCTCTTAAACCCTTCAAATAACTATGGGTTATTATTTTTCATATTTTCAATATCCCTTTAAACAGTTATCCTTAAAGGGGTTGTCCAGGAGTTTGGTTAATTTATCATATGGGGCTAAGGACTTATGGGCAGGTAGTTGTGACCTTGCCTGTTTTGCCCGCAAATTGTCTGTTCCTGGTCAAGTGGTGACTCTCCTGCTTCATTTGACCTAATAGCAACAGAAAAGCTGTTTCTCTTCCGATGTGCTCTTCCAATGGGGTGTCACTGCTGACGTCATGCCGATGGACAACCGACTCGCCGCAGTTAGGCCGCACGGAGCCGACGGTCAATCAGCATGACATTGGCAGTGTAGCATCCTGGACAGAGCAGAGAATAAGAGAAGAAGCTGCTTTGTTGACATGATGACACCGGAAGCAGGAGAATCATCGTCAGCAGCGGTCCGTGACCACTCTGAGTTGGTAAAGATCATTGCTGGGTAGAATAGACATGTAGTAAGCAACCAGGTGCTGGTAAGCCGAATATGACAAAAATAAGTAAAGCGCCAAATAACCCCTCTAACATTATAAGTCATCAGACATCCAAATATCACAGGACAACTTGCTAATCTTGCCCCCAGTGGTCAGACCCCACCAATCCAGTGAACTAGGCTGCGAAACACCCTGCTGAAAAAGACATCACTCCGCTTCATTTATAGTCAATGAGACTGCAGTCATCTGGACAATAAATGAAGGGGAGGAACGTAAATGTTATCTCTCTGTTACGACAGGGCACCATTATTCTCCCACGATGGGTGGGGTCCCAGTGGATGGACTACCACCAATCAGCAAGTTACTGCCTATAATATGGATAACCTGCTACTTTGCACATCACCCCTTAGGCCTCATGCACATGTCAGAGCTATGGACATTATAGGTAAGGATGGTTGACCTTAGGGAGATCAACATCCAGCACCGCGGAGCACCATCACGTGTTTCTCAATGCAGTGATTCTAGAGCAATGCCCCCTGAGAAATATGCAAAACAAGGAAGCCGCGGAGACACCATCACATGTTTCTCAACGCTGGCAGGAAACTAGCCAGGTCTTTCACCGGGAAGGAACAACCACGGGAAGGGCAGTCTCCAGTCAAGGAAATCACCTGTGCAAAACATGGTATCCATCCACAGACAGCTGTTTCGGGGTATGTGTGGATGGATACCATGTTTGGTTATAGGTGTTTTCCTTGACTGGAGACTGCCCTTCCCGTGGTTTTTCCTTCCCGGTGAAAGACCTGGCTAGTTACCTGCCAGCGTTGAGAGCTATGGACATGACTGACATGGAAAATATGATTTTTACATATCTTAGTCAATACTGCTAATACAATTGCTCTGAGTTTCAGTTAGCAGTTTTAATTATTTTATTCAATTTCAGACCCTGTTGTATGCAGTTTGCAACCTAATCCAAGTTTTAGAGTTTTTTCTTGTGAGAGTGTCCTTCCCAGTGATACAGGCTGGATGTGAGATCTGTCTGTAACCAGGAGAGCTGCTGACTTCACTTGCTTTTGTGTAGCAGCACAGCACTAATACTGCCCATATTTCCTCTCCATATTCTTTCCCGCAGTGTACAGACTGTTTCCTGTGCCCTCTGAGATCCCCTCTCCTATCTCCCCACACTGTATCACCCCTTCTTTATTACTGAGACAAGGGAGGGGGAAGCAGCAGATCTCAGAGTCTATAACATTTCTACAAAGCACTCTGCTTCATCAGGGGCTGACAGGTACAGCAGGAAAATAGTAGAGTATTTTTAACCCCTTAAGGACGAAGCCAGTTTTGTACTTGATGACCAGGCCATTTTTTGCAATTCTGACCAGTGTCACTTTATGAGGTCATAACTCTGGAACGCTTCAACGGATCCTGGTGATTCTGACATTGTTTTTTCGTGACATATTGTACTTCATGATAGTTATAAATTTAGAACGATATTTTTTGCTTTTATTTGTGAAAAAATCGGAAATTTGATGAAAATTTTGAAAATTTTGCAATTTTCAAACTTTTAATTTTTATGCCCTTAACCCAGAGAGTTATGTCACACAAAACAGTTAATAAATAACATTTCCCACATGTCTACTTTACATTAGCGCAATTTCTGAAACAAAATGTTTTGGGGTTAGGAAGTTAGAAGGGGTCAAAGTTCATCAGCAATTTCCCATTTTTTCAACAAAATTCACAAAACCATTTTTTTAGGGACCACATCACATTTGAAGTGACTTTGAGAGGCCTAAGTGACAGAAAATACCTAAAAGTGACACCATTCTCAAAACAGCACGCCTCAAAGTACTCAAAACCACATCCAAGAAGTTTATTAACCCTTCAGGTGCTTCACAGGAACTAAAGCAAAGTGGAATGAAAAAAAGCAAAAAATAAAATTTTACCTAAAATGTTGCTCTACCCCAAATTTATTCACTTTTAGAAGAAATAACACAACAAAATGAACCCCAAAACTTGTTACCCACTTTCTTATGAACGCGCCAATACCCCACATGTGGTCAGAAACCTTTGTTTGGACAAATGGGAGGGCTCGGAACAGAAGGAGCAATATTTGAATTTTGGAAAGCAAATTTGGCTGAAATAGATTGCGGGCACCATGTTGCATTTACATGTCCACCAAGGTACCTAAACAGCAGAAACCCCTTACAAGTGACACCATTTTGGAAACTAGACCCCTTAAGGCTTCTATCTAGGGGTATAGTGAGAATTTTGGATCCACAGGTACTTCACAGATTTTGATAACGTTACGTTGTCACATTGAAAATTTTCATTTTTTTCTCAAAAATGTTGCTTTAGCATCAATTTTTTCACTTTTTCAAGAGGTAATTCCAAAAATGTGACCCCAATGTTTGTTACCCACGTTTTTATGAGCGCGGTGATACCTCACATGTGGTCTGAAACCTTTGTTTGGAGAAATGGGAGGGCTTGGAACGGAAGGAGCAATATTTGAATTTTGGAAAGGAAATTTGGCTGAAAAAGATTGCGGGCACCATGTCGCATTTGGAGGACCCCTAAGGTACGTAAACAGCAAAAAAACACCACAAGTGACCCCATATTGGAAACTAGGCCCCTCAAGGAATTTATCTTGATGTTTGGTGAGTACCCTGAACCTCCAGGTGCTTTACAGAAGTTTATAACGTTGAGCCATGAAAATAAAAAAATAAAATTTTACCAGAAAATTGTTACTTCAACCAGGTAGCTTTTTTTTTCACAAGGGTAACAGGAAAAAAATCACCATGAAATTTATTGCGCAATTTCTCCTGAGTTTGTTGATATCTTATATGTGGTGGAAATCAACTGTTTGGGCACACTACAGGGCTCAGAAGAGAAGGAGTGCAATTTGACTGCAAAATTGGCTGGAATCAATAGCGGACGCCATGTTGCATTAGGAGAACCCCTGAGGTGCCTAAGCAGTGGAGGTCCCCCACAAGTGACCCCATTCTGGAAATAAGACCCCTCAAGGCTTTAATCTAGGTGTATATTGAGCATTTTGAATCCACGAATACTTCACAGAATTTGATAAGCTTAGGTTGCCATATTGAAATTTTCATTTTTTTCACAAAAATGTTGATTTAGCGACACATTTTTCACTTTTTCAAGAGGCAACAACAAAACGTGTACCCCACAGGTTGTTATCTAATTTCTTGTGAGCGCAGGGATACCACACATGTGGCCAAAAACCTTTGTTTGGATAAATGGGAGGGCTTGGAATGGAAGGAGCACCATTTGAATTTTGGAAAAGTTGAAGTAAATTGCGCGCACCATGTCACATTAGCAGGGCCCCTTGGGCACCTATACATCAGAAACCCCCCACAAGTGACCTCATTTTGGAAACTGGACCCCTCAAGGATTTTATTCAGGAGTATAGTAAACATTTTGAATCCACAGGTACTTCACAAAACTGTTGCTGTAGCAAAAAATTTCTCACTGTTAAGGGGGCTTTACACGCTGCGACATCGCTAATGCGGAGTCGTTAGGGTCACGGAATTGGTGACGCACATCCGGCCGCATTAGCGATGTTGCTGCGTGTGACACCGATGAGCGATTTTGCATCGTTGCAAAAACGTGCAAAATCGCTCATCGGTGACATGGGGGTCCATTCTCGATTATCGTTACTGCAGCAGTAACGATGTAGTTCGTCGCTCCTGCGGCAGCACACATCGCTATGTGTGACGCCGCAGGAACGAGGAAGCTCCCCTTACCTGCCTCCCGGCCGCTATGAGGAAGGAAGGAGGTGGGCGGGATGTTCCGGCCACTCATCTCCGCCCCTCCGCTTCTATTGGGCGGCCGCTCAGTGACGTCACTGTGACGCCACACGGACCGCCCCCTTAGAAAGGAGGCGGTTTGCCGGTCACAGCGACGTCGCCGGGCAGGTAAGTATGTGTGACGCATCTGCGCGATGTTGTGCGGCACGGGCAGCGATTGCCCGTGTCGCACAACAGATGGGGGCGGGTACCCATGCTAGCGATATCGGGACCGATATCGCAGCGTGTAAAGTAGCCTTTAGGCTATGTGGCCATGATCCAGCGACACGGCGTCTAGTACCCAGTGTCAGCCTCCTGCAGAAATGTGAGTGTTGTCCACGGGAGAACGCAGCAGCCCATGCCCACGATTTGGGTTCAGGCTGCTGTGGACTTTAGTTCTATTCTACCTGCAAAGAACACTCATCTCCGCAGCATAAATTGACATCCTGAGGCTCAGGAAGCTGCGCCACAGGTCGATTTATGCTGCGGAGAAAAGAAACACAGTGGGCACGGGATTTCTAAAAATCCTGCCACTGTGCTTCTACTGCACAACGCAGCGTTATGGACGCAGGGAAAACACTCTGCGCCCAAAACGTTGCAAACCCTGATTGTGGGCACACAGCGTAAAATGCTACAATGGATGAATGGATAGATGTCAAACATATATAACGTCCCACCCCCCTGCATATTCTAAGCTGGCGCCCTTTAGTGCCTTTCAAGTGACACTAAAGGATGCCTAGCCTTGTATTTAGCCCAAAAAAAAAAAAAAAAAGAATTAAAATAAATGACGTGGAGTCCCCCCTATTTTTGATAGCCAGCTAGGGTAAAGCAGACAGCTGTAGCCTGCAAACCACAGCTGACAGCTTCATCTTGTCTGGTGATCAATTTGGAGGGCTCCCCAAGCTGTTTTTTTTTTTTAATTATTTATAAATAAATAATTAAAAAAAAAAACAAACGTGGGGTCCCCCCAAATTAGATCACCAGCCAAGGTGAAGCTGACAGCTGGGGTCTGGTATTCTCAGGATGGGAAGAGCCAAGGTTATTGGACTCTTCCCAGCCTAAAAATAGCAGGCCGCAGCCGCCCCAGAAGTGGCGCATCCATTAGATGCGCCAATTCTGGCGCTTCGCCCCAGCTCATCCCGCGCCCTGGTGCGTTGGCTAACGGGGTAATGAATGGGGTTGATACCAGGTGTGTAATGTCACCTGGCATCAAGCCCAGCAATTAGTTATGTCACGGCGTCTATCAGATACCCGACATAACTAATTGACAGTAATAAAAAAAAATTGACAACAAAAAAAAATTTATTTGAAAAAACACTCCCCCAAACATTCCCTGATTGACCAATTTATTGAAAAGAAAAAAAAAATCCACAATAATCCATTTGGACGTCCCACGTCGACTCTGGACCTTCTAGAATATGGGGGACACGTTCAGGGAACGTATCCCCCATTTTCTAGGAGGGCAGACCCTCCATTTGAGGAGAGTGGGTGCAAAGAATCTGCACCCACCCTCCCTGGGTCACAGCTGCAGAGTGCGAGCAGCCAGCACAGCTCTCTGAACACAGGAAGCTGTCATCTGCTCGGCACATGTGACCGGCGTCTGCAGAGAAGGAGCCGGAGGAGGGGGCCGCGGGGGATCAGAGCTGCGACAGGTATGTATGACACCGGGGGACACCGGGGAACACCAGGGGGGGGGTAGGGGGGATCCCGGCAGGGCCTGGGGAGCAGGTTTCTGTCGTATGTGTTATGGCACATACGACAGAAACCATAGGAACACTGTAAATGCGGCCGGCGCGCTGCTGTGATCGCCGGTGCGCGCGGCCATCTTGGATTTTCGGGAGGGGGTTGGGGGTCGGGGGGGGGCACTTTGGGGACACCGGGGGACCGGAGGGAACCGGGGAAAAATTTATCTCCCATCTGGCATGTTTGATCATGCCAGATGGGAGATAAATCATTTTTTACCGGCGCGGTCATTTACTATAACTTGATGATCGGTATACGGTGTATACCGGTCATCAGGTGAGCGGGGACCGGAAAAACCGGCCCGAATCATGATCTCCAGGGTCTCAGCTACCCCCGGCAGCTGAGACCCCGGAAATTTTCTGACTCTGGGGGGCGCTAGACCCTTTTTTCCGACCGCCGTTAAAAAGCGGCGGATCGGAAAAAGTACCCTTATTTCCCGCCGTTAAAAGGCGTATCGGCGGTCGTAAAGGGGTTAATGAAGACAGTTTAGAAACTTGCTTAAAGGAGTTGTCCGACATTAGCTTAACAAAAATTTTTGAGTTTATCTGTGCTGTATTGTCATATTAATCACACCTACATTGTTATTTTCTGTTTTCTAACTTTTGTTCCTCTTGAATTATCCCTTTATTCTCTGCAGCTTCTTGTTTACATTCAGATCCAGCAAACATGACCACTTCCTGTGCAGAACCTCAGTCAGAGCTGTCACCACCCACCCCAGTGTCCAGCCCCACCCCAGTGTCCAGCCTCGCCCTCTGCCCGCTCCCTGCACACACATTCCCTGTCAGTATATTCTGCCCCAGCACCTGACCTGGTATCACTACAGCATTGCAAATAACAGCCCCACATCGGGCTCTGCACCGCACACGCACACATATGGCTCTGTACCGCACACGCACACATATGGCTCTATACCGCAAATGCACACATATGGCTCTGTACCGCACACAAATGGCTCTGTACCGCACACGCACACATATGGCTCTGTACCGCACACGCACACATATGGCTCTGCACACGCACACAAATGGCTCTGCACCGCACCTGCACACATATGGCTCTGCACCGCACACATATGGCTCTGTACCGCACCCGCACACATATTGCTCTGCACCGCACACATATGGCTCTGCACCGCACACATATGGCTCTGTACCGCACACATATGGCTCTGTACCGCACACATATGGCTCTGTACCGCACACGCACACATATGGCTCTGCACACGCACACAAATGGCTCTGCACCGCACCTGCACACATATGGCTCTGCACCGCACACATATGGCTCTGTACCGCACCCGCACACATATGGCTCTGCACCGTACACACATGGCTCTGCACACGCACACACATGGCTCTGCACCGTACACACATGGCTCTGCACACGCACACACATGGCTCTGCACACGCACACACATGGCTCTGCACACGCACACACATGGCTCTGCACACGCACACACATGGCTCTGCACACGCACACACATGGCTCTGCACACGCACACACATGGCTCTGCACACGCACACACATGGCTCTGCACCGTACACACATGGCTCTGCACCGTACACGCACACACATGGCTCTGCACACGCACACATATGGCTCTGCACACGCACACATATGGCTCTGCAACCCCCCCATCCCCATCGGGAACACATGTAGTTAGTACATACTCACCTGTCCTCGGTCCCCGCCGCTCCTGCACGTTCGTGCGCTGTCTGTGCTCTCTTCAGCACAGTAGTGACGTCACCACTGTGCTGCAGAGAGCACAGACAGCGGGAGGGACAGTGATGAGAAGCAGCGCTGCGCTGCTTCTCATCAGCACTTTCAAATGTACCGGCATCGGTGATCTGTGATGCCGGTACATTTGGATGTGCAATCCTGGGCAGGGGGCCTGGTGCTGGAGCTGACACCACGGCAGCTGCCGCCAGGCCCCGCCCCCAGGTCACGGACCCCACAGCAGTGCAGGGGGAGGTTACTGGAGGTGCGGGGGAATGTGTGGGAGGGTGCAGGGAAGGGGGCGGTGACTCCTCGCACTGTAGACACCCAGCAGGGAGGTGACATGCTGTTCCACATTTGCATGTCAACATGGCCCTGCCCATGTAGACATGAAATGACCGGAAGCAGCAAAATCGCGGCAGGAGTGGTCACATGACCGCTCTGAGCTGGGGGAGAGGGGCTGACAGCAGGGCAGGTAAGTGGTCTCTATCTACTTACCTGCCCCAATGTAGCCCAATAGGGAAATAAAAAAAAAAATGTCAAAGAAGCCGGATAACCCCGTTAACAATAAAGAAAAAAACTGCAAAAGGTGTACATAGCCTATACGAGTCCCTACAGATCTGGATTAGTAGTTATTTGATGACACAATGCTGTAATTGCCTCTCGTAGCAATGATGAAAATGACAGCTGTTTTCAGAGAGAGAATGGACCATAGTGTATGGAAGCATAGAATATACTTTATGTCAGCGGTGGAGGCACCGCAGAGCTATACTGGAGGCCAGCCCAAAAACCGCAACTGTGCCCAATCGACCAGGAGCAGCAGAACTGCAGAATGGTGGCAACTGAAGGGTAAATACGGCCTTGAGGGGCATGGCTGGGGGAATATACATCAGTTATGAAAGGATATGGCATAAATATATCATTGTAAGACCACGTAGTGATTTGGGGATTATAAGGATTGGTATTGGTGAGAAAACTGACATGTTGCTCTTTCCAGTCCACGGAGGGGTGTTGCGTGGGGACTATACGTGGTCTCGTCACTGCTGCTCCAGTCATTCAGCTTTGATTAACATCCCGTATATCATAGCTGAGCGAGCGTGGAAAGCCATGACAGGCACCTGCTACAGGAGTGTCCAGACGACGGGCCATGTATCCAGGGGTATAATTAGCTCTGTACGGCCATACTGGTTTAGGTATGTGGATAGCACTGATAGGTTTCCATTGATAAAGTAGTTACTGTTATAAGCAGAAGGAAGAGAAGTTTCTCATGAGACAGGTCGCATTACCATTGAAGAGTTACAAGGGTGTTTGGCTAAGTCCACAGTCCCTCTAGCAGCTTTTTGCTGTTTCTCCCTTTCTTTGCGACTCTCCGCCTTCTTACGGGCACCAGTCTTTTTCTTGGGCATTTTTTCTGTTGCTGTTAACAAGAACAGACGCAATGGTTATAAAACATGGCACAATGAGGATAAGAATATACGGTATTACAGCGACATATTGACTGCTGAAAAGAGTATTCTAGTAGACACTCCTAACCACCAACCTGGATGAATAGCGCGGCGGTCAAAGACGTGCACCGCCTCTGCTCATTCTCCATGAGACCGCTGGAGAGTGCCGTGTACAGCCCTCGATCCACAGCAATCCCATAAAAAATGGCACTGCTCCACTGAAAACGGGGAAACAATCGCCCCATTCTGGAGGTCTTTGGGGGTCTCACTAGATATCACCCATCCTGTGCAGAACTGATAACTTGTCCCTACTGGAATACCCCTCTATACATCAATGTACAAGAAAATAATTTTAAATTAGAGAAATCTCTGAAAAGGAGAGTCTTGTAGATAGTATACCAACAGCACCCTAATGGGTGATTACTCAGAATAGGACCCCTCAATCCTATCAGATGATGCAATTCTATCTATATCCTGTGCTGCTCTGTGTATTATAGAGCTTGTGCTCGCTCATTGCAAAGATCGCTGGTTTTAGGTGATAACATCCATTAGCTCCTGTCACAAGGAGTTATTTTGTTATTTTCCTTAAAGGGCTTCTTCCACGAACAAAGTTCATTTTAATCAAAAGATCTTGGAATAACAATAAGGGGTACTTTGCACGCTGCGACATCGCTAGCCGATGATAGCGATGTCCAGCACAATAGTCCCCGCCCCAGTCGCACATGCGATATCTTGTGATAGCTGCCGTAGCCAACATTATCGCTACGGCAGCTTCACATGCACTTACCTGGTCGGTGACGTCGCTGTGACTGCCGAAGAATCCCTCCTTCAAGGAGGCGGTGCGTTCGGCGTCACCGCGACGTCACTAATCGGCCGGCCAATAGCAGCGCAGGGGCAGAGATGAGCGGGATGTAAACATCCCGCCCACCTCCTTCCTTCCGCATTGCCGGTGGACGCAGGTAAGGAGATGTGTCGCTCCTGCGGCTTCACACACAGCGATGTGTGGAGCTGAAGGAACGACAAACAACATCATACCTGCGGACGCATCGACATTATGAAAATGAACGTGACACAGATCAGCGATTTTTGACTGTTTCACGCTCGTTCATCTTCTCTCCTAGGCTTTACACGTTGCGACGTCATTACCGGCGCCGGATGTGCGTCACTTACGATTTGACCCCGACGATATCGCAGTAGCGATGTCGCAACGTGCAAAGTACCCCTTAGTTTCACAATTAGATATGTTATATAAAATGTTCCTGTGCTGAGATAATCTTATATGTTTCCTATGTACTGTGTAACGGCCATGTCTGACTGTACAGGGACATGGTCTGATCATACCACATCTCCTGGGCCGGGGAGGAAGCATAAGAGTATACAGACATTACAGCACAGGATCACAGCTGATTTTGGGAGGTAAAACATTTCCCTGTCTGCTTTTGAAAAATGTTTTAACTCAAAGTAAGAATAATTAATCTTATACTGTAATGTCTGTATACTTTTTTACATCCTCCCCGGCCCAGGAGATGTGGTATGATCAGAACATGTCCCTGTATAGTCAGACACGGCCATTACACAGTACATAGCAGGGACACATTTTCTTATTATCTCAGCACAGGAACATTTTTTAAAAACACATTCAATTGTTGTGCACATTATTATTATTCCAAGATCTATTGATTAAAATCAACTGTGTTTCTGGGAAAACGCTTTTAAGCAGCAATAAAGGTTAGAAACAACCATTTCAACCTGAGACACCCACTGGTTCTGCTGAGGGCAGAATTTGGGGGTTAAAACTGTATCCTCTAAATTTGTGTTATAACAGAATAAAATCATTAGGACAGTTCTATGTTTTCTTTAAAAAGAATCTGTCGCCAGGATTTGATCACCCATCTGAGGGCAGCAGGATTTAGAGACAGAGACCCTGATTTCAGTGATGCATCACTTACTGAGCTGCTTCCTGTCATTTTGATAAAGGTGCAGATCTAGCAGTTCTCTGAATGCTGAGCTCTACATATCCCTGCCCAATGATTGACAGCTGTGCAAACTGTGCATGGACCACAATGAAGAGGCCATACGCAGATCTCCCAACATTACAGCCTCATATCTGCCTGTAAAGTGCAGGCCGGATGACTAGCAGCAGTGTTCAGACATAGATTCAAGGACATCTGTATGAGCCTATATGGTCTGCTCTATGATCATAACACTATGGATCATAATTCCCTTAGACTAACAGATGTAACATGCTCAGAAAAGAAAGTGAACACTCAAAAAGGTTAACAAAACCATGCTTGGTCTCTGTTGAATAATATAATAATAATAATAATAATAATAATAATAATAATAATAATATTGTATGTATTATTCAACAGAGACCAAGCATGGTTTTGTTAATCTTTTTGAGTGTTCACTTTCTTTTCTAAAGGCCGCTTTACACGCTGCGACATTGCTCAAGCGATCTCGTTGGTGTCACGGAATTGGTGACGCACATCCGGTCGCTTTAGCGATGCCGTGGCGTGTAACACCTATGAGCGCTTTTGCATCGTTGCAAAAACGTGCAAAAATCGCTCATCGGTGACATGGGGGTCCATTCTCTATTATCGTTGCTGCAGCAGTAACGAAGTTGTTCCTCGTTCCTGCAGCAGCACACATCGGGTTACGTGTGACGGCGCAGGCACGAGGAAGCTCACCTTACCTGCGTCCCGCCCGCAATGCGGAAGGAAGGAGGCGGGAGGGATGTTACGTCCCGCTCATCTCCGCCCCTCCGCTTCTATTGGGCGGAGGTTGAGTGACGCTGCTGTGACATTGCTGTGACGCTGAACGAACCGCCCCCTTAGAAAGGAGGCGGTTCGCCGGTCACAGCGACGTCGCAGGGCAGGTAAGTAGTGTGACGGGTCTGGGCGATGTTGAGCGCCACGGGCAGCGATTTGCCTATGTCGCACAACCGACGGGGTCAGGTACCCACGCTAGCGATATCGGGACCGATATCGCAGCATGTAAAGCGGCCTTTAGGATGTTACATCTGTTAGTCTAAGGGAATTCTGATCTCTAATATTTGTAAGTGGCACCGCTATTTATATTATTGAGATATTGGATATAGCGATGGCCATAACCGGCCTGAAGCAAACACGGTGACAGCACAATAGTATTTGTAGCAGTAGTTTCACTTCACTAAAACCATCATGGGTGAGAAATATAAACCAGAGGAAGAATCCAGCACCACAATCTTTCTTAAAGGGACTGTGTCACCACAAGATGACTGTTCAAACCAAGTACAGGCGCTCAGTGCATCATGATGGGGTAATCATGTATATGCCCCTTCCCACCATCCCTCTATCTCCCCCTCCCCTCTTCTTTGATTGACAACACTGGCTTCATTGAGCCAAAGGAGGATACAAATACTGTAGAAGGAAAACAATCAGGTGGAAGGGGCTTTACAAGGACTGATCACGCCATGATGCACTGATGCCCTCGGTTTGAGCAGTCATTCTGTGCTGACAGAGGCCCTTCCATGTGTAATCACACTCAGCTTGGCTCTATATTACACAGTAGATGCAGAGATCAGGGCTGTTTATCATTACATGTGAAATGATAGCTTGTTCTACGGACTTTTTTTCTTTTTTTTTATCCCTCTCTGATGTCTCCTGCTTATGATTGGTCAATCTCATGCAGAGAAAGAACTACACACCCCAGTGATGACCCTATAGAAACACTTAGTTGGGTTTATCATAAATGATTTCCTAAATTTTAGGCCTCAGCTGCACTTGCGCATAGCTTCCAATGTGAGAGCATCAGATGCGATATGCTAATGACCCTCTGCTGTGGCTCATGCGACTGTGATGTGATTGTGTGATCGGATCAGAGGTACAGAGAAGAGGGAGGGATCACTTTCTCCTTCTCCTCCGCTGCCTGTTTGTGCGTATATCGCCCTGCACTCGGATGACATCCTAGTGCAGTGTGATGTTTCACATATACATACATACCCATAGACTTTTAAGGGTGCATGTGAGCCGACACTCGCTGCTCAACACGACACTTGTGCAGGTGCAATCCAATGTTTTAACGAATTGCACTTGTCCGTGTAAAACGCAAGTGGAACTGATGTCTAACAAGCTAATATCTCCACACAAAGGGGATGATAAATAAAAACTATATTTTACTCCGCTCTGCTCCAATGTTTTGTAATGCGTTTAACATATGTCCTGTTTAGGATCTTCAACTAGGGTTTTAGCATCAGTGTATGGCAGTATTACTGGGGTACTGTAGGGCAGTAATATACAGGCATTGTATGGGAGTATCACTTGGGTACTGCGGGGCAGTATTACATTGGCATCAAATGGAAGTATTACTTGGGTACTATGGGCAGTACTACATAGGTTTTGTATGGCAATATTACATAGGCATTGTATGGCAGTATTACTTGGTTAGTATTAGATTAGTTTGTATGGCAGTATTATTTGGGTACTGTGAACAGGATTACATAGGCATTGCATAGCAGTATTACTTAGGCACTGCAGGGCAGGATTAAAAAGACATTGTACGGGAGTATTGCTTCGGGTACTGTGGGCAGTATTACATAGGCATTGTATAGCAGTATTCCTCGGGTACTGTGGACAGTATTACATAGGCATTGTATGACAGTACTACTTGGGTACTGTGGACAGAATTACATAGGCACTGTATAGCAGTATTCCTTGGGTAATGTGGACAGTATTACATAGGCATTGTATGGCAGTATTACATAGGCATTGTATGGGAGTATTACTTGGGTACTGTGGCAGTATTACATAAGCATTGTATGGCAGTATTACTTGGGTACTGTAGGGCAGGATTACTCGGGCACTGTAGGGCAGTATGACTTGGGCACTATGCCTTAGTACTTGGTGACCTGTGTAATAAATGCAATGTATTTTCTCTCCATGCACTGGCAGCATTCTCTTACAGACGGAATGCTGAAGACTTTCAGCCTCCAGTTCTCACTGTGCGGTCAGCACATTTCTGTGAAGTTTAGGAAAAGTTGCAGCAGCCCCAGATGCGCCCGCTCCCTATGAGCACTGAGCAGGGCGTCCGCCCCACACTGCAGTCACCACACCAGAAGGCAATGGGTATTAGTGATGTGACCGGACATAATGGGGGAGCGCAGGCGGCGTGTGGCCTCCATCACGTACCTTACGGCCCTAACACACACCGGACGCTACGGGAGAAGAGACTGTGCGGCGCTGAGTGCCAGCTGTGCGGCGAGTAGGTCACCTCCCTCCATAACCTGTAGGTGTACAGTCCACCAATGGCTGAGCGGCTTTCTTATCATTCTATTACTACACATTTAAGAAAAGGATTGTGATTGGCTAGAATGTTGGCGTGTCCTCCCAAAGCTGAGTCGAAGAATAAAAAACAGAGCAGGAACAACAGATTTTACAGTGTCACAAGTGGCAGCCATGTTTCTGGAGACTCAGTCATGCCATTTTCCCTGCTGTTAGTGATAGCCAAAGCCTTGGTGGTAGAGCGGTGTTGGCCTGATAAATAAGTCCCCTCTTGTCCTCTGGCAGAACACTGCATCGCTGTCACTATTGTTTTATTACCAGGGTTTCCTTATGGTTAGGATTTTTTTTTTAAGGGATCCTGACAGCTGATACTTGCTGCCCTATCCGCATGCAGCATGCATCAGACAATGTCTGTATGATCACAGCCTGGTATGTGTGACTCTGCAAAGCTGCAGCATTTCAGAGAAAAGTAAAAGCCGCCGGGGATTGAGCCGTACAGGAGACTAGTCAGACAGGCGGGTCCTGGCGGCTTCTCCTCGCCCGCTGCCCTGGATTGGCAGATCCCTCAGTGCATGTGTGTATTGGGAGACACCTGTCACTCCGGGGTGAGGAGGTGGAATCCGCCTGTGCAGCTCAATCCCCTGCGGTCCTAAGGCCATGTGCGCATGTTGCGTTTTTTCATGCGTTTCCGCAGCGTTTTCAACTGCAGCGTTTTAATGCAAAAATGCATGCGTTTTGATTTCCAAGCAAAGTCTATGGGAATTGTGATTTCTTGTGCGCACAATGCTGTTAAAAACGCTGCGTTTTAGTTGCAGAACATTTGTCAAAATCTCTGCGTTTGAAGAAGCAGCATGTCAACTGTTTTTGCCATTTTGGCTGCGTTTTGCTAACATTGAAGTCAATGAGAATTATCAAAACGCAACCTAAATCAAAATCCCAGCGTTTTACATGCTTTTATGACAAAATAAATGCATGCGTTTTTGACAATATAGTGAGGTCATGATGTGTCCCTTTTCACACACATCTAGTCCGACTAGAAAATAACAGAAAATCAATAATTTAACGTTATTTTATAAATAAATATTAGATCACATTAATCTTTTTAATAAAATTAGCTATTTTGTTTATGATTTAAAACATGATTTTTGTTATCTTTTTTTCCTTTTTTTTCATTGTTTTTGAATGTTTAAACTTCATTTACGGTAGTTGTGTATTTGTATTGAAAACGCATCTGACTTTAAGCAATGAAAAAGCATGTTAAACGCGGTCAAAACGCAGGAAAAACACAAGCGTTCATTTCTGCAAGATACTGCGCTTATGCCCTAAAAGTTTGTTTTTCCTTGAAACACATGAGTGTTTCAGAGTCAGACATATAACCTGGCTGAGCTCATACAGTTATTGTTTCCATGCTGCCCAATCCATGGTGTATCAGCTGTCAGGTTCACATTAACCCCTTCACAATATTTCATGTAAGTTGACATAATGGTCAGTAAAGGGTTATAGCAAAAATCTGTAAATTTATGTCATGGGGATCATGCAAGCACAGGAGTTGTGCCCACACAATCCCAACCCTGTGGAAGTTACAGCTGTGCTCTGGCTTGCACAGCTAGGGCCGATACCCACATCGGCCCTGGCAGGTTCGCCCCCTAAATGCCGTGTTCAATAGCAATCGCAGCATTTAGGGCTCTGGGAGAGGGAGAGGGAGAGCGCTCCCTCTCCCAGCCGATTAAGACTCCCGCTAAGTGATCACGGGGGGCCAATCATTGCCATGGCAACCCAAGGTCGTCATGATGACTTCTGGGTTGGCCATTTACGGCAAGCCTGTTAGACCATCCCAAGGGCATGGCCTGAGAGACTTCCGTCAGTGCAGAACTGACAGGCATAATGTATGGCAATGCTGTTGCATTGCAATACATTAAAGAAGCGATCAGACTAATAAAAGAATAATAGAAAGCCATAAAAAATATTATGTGGCATGCGCGGCTTTGCACTCCTCGGCATTGAGCCTCTTTGACGCCTAGTGTATGCGTCCCGGCTTCAAAGAGGCTCACTGCCCATGATCGGACGTTGTTCGCACTTCTGATCATGCACACTCCCCCTCTCTAAAGCCGGGACACATATACCTGCATTACCAGAAGTGCGGACGGCTTCAGATCATGGGCAGTGAGCCTCTTTGAAGCCAGGATGCATACACTAGGCGTCAAAGAAGCTCAATGCTCAGGAGTACAAAGCCGTTGTATCACACTGCCGATAACGTTAGTTGTTATAAAGCATGTTATCACCCCCACAGGGTCATGATATCATGCTTAGTGGGCCGGCTAGTCACAGCCCTCATTAGCATCTCATAAACGATCTTTGGAAATACTTTTTCTAATGATCTGTTTAAGTATGCTACTACATGCAAGGACTTTTAGGGAGGGATTATAGATACAAGTGCATCTCAATAAATTAGAATATCCTCAAATAGTTAATTTATTTCAGTAATTCAGTACAAAAAGGGAAATGCATATATTATATAGAGTCATTACACACAAAGTGATCTATTTCAAGTGTTTATTTCGGTTAATGTTGATGATTATGGCTTACAGCCAATGAAAACCCAAAAGTAATTATCTCAGAAAATTAGAATAATTACCACAAAACACCTGCAAAGGCTTCCTAAGCATTTAAAATGGTCTCTTAGGCCCGTTTCACACGTCAGTGAAAAACACTGACGTGTAAAACACACCCATGTCCCTCCGTGTGCCGTGATTCACGGCACACGTGGGTTGTCTAAGTGCAATCTGGGCTCTGTTCTCCGTGGCCCGTGATTGCACTTAGAAATCAACTCACCTGTGTGCGCTCTCCATAGTGCTGATCGCTCCCGCGGTGCAGCATCCGGCCGGCGCTGACCCCCGCAGCAGCTGCTTCCGGGTCGACTGTGTCGTGCATCATGAATATGCGCGACAGTAATGAGCCGGCTCAGAAGCAGCAGGGAGAACAGGCTGCACAGAGCGTCGCTGGAGCCGGGTGAGTTAAAATGCTTTTTATTTTAGAAGCACGTTTTTTTCTGGCACGTGTTTCACGGACCACACCACTGGGTGGTCCGTGGGACATCAGTGATGCCAGAAAAAAATGGACATGTCTCCGTGCGGCAATCACGGACACAGGTGTACGCCGCACGGAGACACGTTCAGTGAAAAATTACTGATGTGTGAGCAGACCCATTGATTATAATGGGTCTGCGTATGTCAGTGATTCTGGTACGTTTAAAAAAAAGCACAAACTTACCAGAATCACTGACGTGTGAAACGGGCCTTAGTCTGATTCAGTAGGCTATACAATCATGGGGAAGACAGCTGACTTGACAGATGTCCAGAAGGCAGTCATTGACACACTCCACAAGGAGGGTAAGCCACAAAAGGGCATTGGTAAACAAGCTTGCTGTTCACTGAGTGCTGTATCCAAGCATATTAATGGAAAATTGAGTGGAAGGAAAAAGTTCTTAGAAAAATGTGCACAAGCAACCAGGATATCTGCAGCCTTGATAGGATTGTTAAGAAAAGGCCATTTAAAAATTTGGGGGAGATTCACAAGGAGTGGACTGCTGCTGCAGTCAGTGCTTCAAGAGCCACCACACACAGACATATCCAGGACATGGGCTACAACTGTCGCATTCCTTGTGTCGTCACTCATGACCAATAAACAACACGAGAGGTGTCTTACCTGGGTCAAGGAGAAAATCACTGGCCTGTTGCTCAGTGGTCCAAGATGTTGTTTCAGATGAAAGTAAATTTTGCATTTCATTTGCAAATCGCGGTCCCAGAGTCTGGAGGAAGACGCCACAATCCAAGCTGCTTGATGTCTAATGTGAAGTTTCCACAATCAGTGATGGTTTGGGGAGCCATGTCATCTGCTGATGTAGGTCCACTGTGGTTTATCAATACCAAAGTCAGCGCAGCCGTCTACCAGGAAATGACATTTGTGCGGTGCATGCCGGAGTAGGGTTACAGAAACTGGCGACTATGTATGTAGAATGTAATTTTCTGAGATAATGACTGTTGGGTTTCATTGGCTGTAAGCGTAATAGAATATAATCTTCAGCTCTTCAGAAGGTTAAAAACCATTTATTGAAAAATTTTAAAAAAGTCCGTAGATCATATAACAGTGGGGGGGACTCATCAAGAGAAATCCGACATGTTTTGGCTAATAACGCCTTACTCCAGGATATCCTGGAGTTATTAGCCGACGATGGATTTCAGCTCAGTGCGAACGACCCCGGAGTTTGGATCATGTGCACTACTTCAGTTTGAAGTACACCAAGCTTCATAGTGCGCATGATCCAAACTCTGGGGACATGCACACTGAGCAGAAATCCACTGTCGGATGCAATGGCGGCGGAGAGGTGAGTGGAATCATCCTGTGACTCTGTGTATTCATTAGCATGTTAGCACGACCACAGGGACGTACTAACATGCTAATGGGGTCGACTAGCCAGGGGAACTAATGCCCAAGATGCTAGTCCCCTCGCTCATTAGCATAGGATAAAAGATCTTTATAAATACTTTTTCTAAAGATCCCTTTATCTATGCTAGTGTATACAGGGACGGTTAGGCAGGGATTAGCAATATACACCCAGAACTGCTCGTGGTCCTGGGTGCATATTACACCTGACAGGTTCCCTTTCTGTAATCACCTGTGTTCTATAAGACTTCTGGTCCGCATTCAAACACCAATTGTAGGGATTCACACTGTCACGTTAGGCATTAGGCAGTGTTCACACAGACAATGCAGTTTTCTCAAAACATATGCAGGTTTATTGATTTCATAAAACGTCAATGGATTCAAAATAAAACAGTACAAAGGTACAATAGCAAATAAACAGTTCATTCAGCAGGCACATATATGTCAGTGTGGGCTCATCCGAACAGATTACAGATCCTCCTTTAGGCTGAGTGTGCTCACATTCGTTGGTTACTCAGACACCGCTGAGTTAGTCCCCAGTACGTTCATACAAAATGGCTACAGTCTCCCTTCTGGCTTCTCTCTTTTCAGCTTCATCAAAACCTACACTCTGCTCAACATCTCCAGCAGAGAGAGACTTCAGGTGAACACACACCCTGGTTCTTAGTCAAAGCTAGCCAGGTGTATCTAATTAAGACCTACAGTGCTAGGAATTAACCCAGGCCTACCTACTTTTGCTACCGCACATGTCCCGGAATTATAGTGGATTTCAAGTAACCGGAAAACAGAAAAAAGTCCTATTTCCTATGAAGAAATTGACCTATGGAGCTATTTTTTTTTAAATATCACTATGTTGTGGATAAATTGTGGCTTTATTGAGTTTTGAATTTGCAATAAAGCCCAATTATTGCAAATTTTGCTTTAAATTACCCACAATTCTGCAGCTGTATCTGCAAGACCCAGTATAAAACAAATCCTGAAAATTTAAAAATAATACAAAAAAATATGAAACTCAACTGTTCTGCTTTCTCTGCTTTTAGGACTGCTTCCATGCTGATCTCAGTACATTGCAGCTTCCCATGATGATGTTTCATCCCATTTGACTGCTACAGTGAATCAGAGGCATCACCACAGGAGGCTGACATGTACTGAGACCAGGAAGAGAGGTGAAGAAGGATTTATGTAAGCTGGAGGCTTGGGCTGAGAAATGTCAATTGAAACTTAATATAGATAAATGTAAGGGCCTGCACTTGGGCTAAGAAAATAAAATGTATAATTATCTACTAAATGCTAAAACACTGGGTAAAACTTTGCCTGAAAAAGACTTGGGCATACAGTTAGACAGCAAAATCAACTTTAGTGAACAATGTCAGGCAGCTGCTGCAAAGGCCAATAAAATAATAGTGTGACGCCCTGGCAAAACCAGGTAGTCACAAATAGGCCCCTGCACAACACCGTTCCCTCATTAGGCAACACACAGCCAACCAGAAACCCTAGTCACCCTCCCTTAGGGACAGACAGACACACCAGTGGGCGTGACCAGGCGTTTGGTACACGCCCACCTAGGGGCCTAGACAGCCCGAGGCGGGAAAACAGTGGATTTCAGTCAAGTTCAGATCTGTGGTAGAGTTCAGTTTGGAGAGGAGTAGCTCCAGCAGTGAAGTCCAAGTTGAACGGTACCAGGGTAGGAGCCCTGGTGCCACTGGTTAGGAGGCAGACGGTGGTCTCCGTCAGCAGGAGACAAGAAGACAGCTTGGCGGAACCGAGGTGGACCGGGACAGGGTTGTAGCCTGCCGGTACCGACATGGAGAACCGACCCGGAAGCCGTAGCACAAAGAGGGGGTACTTGGACCCTGAAGCCAGAACCGGAAACAAGCGGACTGGTTAATTCACCTATTGAGGCCAGGACTAGAGGTCCTATCCCACCCAAAGTCCCTCATAGAAGACAACAGCCCATTGAAAGGGATAAGAGGTCACCGCAGGGCCCATAGATCCCACGGGCCAGCGTCTGCGGGCACGGCTCCTTAGGCCACATCCAGTTGGGAGCAGAATCCTGAGTTTCACGCTAGGAAGTCTACCTAACTTAAAGCAGTGCAGGAAAAGGATGGAGACCACCAGCCGGGTGGGGGACCCGAATGCAACCGGCCGTGGCACCGGCCACCATCACCTTGGTTTACCAGAGACTTGTGTGGTTTCTTAACAGTGAGTACACCGACACTCCCTGCTGTTGCTATTCCCTGCACTGAGACACCGGGCTCCGGGGCCACCATCCCTACCCATGGAGGGGTTAACAACTAGCTGCCACAACAACCTCCCCGGGTGCCCCATAACTGTAGCGTTGGTGTCCTACCTCACCACACACCGTGGGTGGCGTCACAAACTTACTGCGGCCCAGCCCGTATATCTACGTCCCCCCATTTTATTCGGCGTGTCCGCGAGACCCCCGGGTCCGGGGACCCTCGAGCCACCATCCACAGAAGGCCCGGATCCGAGCAGCGCCGGCTGCTGGGCATGGGGGCGGCACAATAGGATGCATTAAAAGAGGTATAGACAGTCGCGTAACTACAGTCCGATGGTCCTCGATAAAAAAAATTAGGCCTGCCCCCCACACACATGTTGGATACATATATGGGTCCTTATAGCATTCTAAATCCTATAGAGACATAAGTGTTTGCCCCCTCCCCCTTCATTATGTAGCAATGTCCAACATCTTGGGCCCCTTCCTGGTAAACATGTCCTCCATCTTGGTATATATGTCTGCCATCCTGAGCCCATCCTGATATACAATATATGTACTCCATCCTGGGCCACTTCCTGATAAATATGTCACTGATCCTGGAATATATATATATATATATATATATATATATACCCCATTCTGGTATATATGTCTTTATCCTAGGCCCTATCCCTGCCTTTAACCCCTTAAGGAACAAGCCACTTTGTGCGCTAATGACCAAACCTCATTTTTCAAATCTGACCAGCGTCAGTTTATGAGGTAATAACTCTAGAACGCTTCAACATATCCCAGTGATTCTGAGATTGTATTTTTGTGACACGTTGTATTCAAGTTAGTGGTGAATTTTGCTCGGTATCATTTAAGGGTTTTTTTATGAAAATATCGAAAATTTGGCAAAAAATTTTTAAATTTCACAATTTTCAAACTTTGAATTGTTTATGCCCTTAAACTAGATAGTTATATCAGATGAAATAGTTAATAAATAATATTTCCCACATGACTACTTTACATCAGCACCATTTTTGAAACAGATTTTTTTTTGTGGTCTCTCTGTGCATCTGAAGTGCATATTATACATGCACAGCAGAAATATACCGGAAATGTAATTCTATGGCATATGTTCTTCAATGTCACCGCCATCTTTGATCTGACCATCCATCTTTCTCATTCACAGGTATGTTGCTTCTTCAATTCAAGTGTGAATATCTCTCTTGATTTCACGTTTTCCATTTACCAATTGCTCATGTGTTTCCTTCTAAATGATCAAAGTTTTCTTTTACTTGATGTTTTATGGTATTTTTCTGCCCAGTATGGGTGTTAGTGTAGCTTGCTTAGCAATGCCTGCTGTGGTCTCTTGCTAATTCCTTACCTATTTAACAAGGCAAATTGTGTCCCACATCCTGGCAGACCCTTCTGAAATATTCAGATCTGGTTTAGAGAGCGTTTTCGAAGTGCATCTTCCAGATAAACACGGCATGTGGACAGAGCAGGAGACAGGTAAGCTATTGAAGATCTTAAAACAAACATGCTTCTTGTTTAGTTGTAGTACACTATCTATTTTTCATATCTTTGATTCATATATGTTTTAGCTGCTGCTTTCTTTCACCTATGCCCCTTTTTACACATTTTGTATACTCTCTTCGCATCAGCCCCTCTCCTCTTACCTCTCCCATGTACAACACTGAGGGTCTACAGATCACTCCAAACCATCCATGACCCATCATACAATGCACAAAATGCTCACACTAATCATTGACCCTCCTGCTCTCTTTTTCCTCCCTCTCCTAGTCGCTGTTGACATCTCTCCCAACCTTGGCCCTCATTCCACTAGCATATATAAATCATCCTACAGCACATATAAACCCTGTCAATCTTATAAACATTCACTGTTCGCCTTCTCTGTTCTCTTTTAATTGTGCTTTCTGGAACTCACGGACAGCGTGCAACAAAATACTTTCCAATTCCCTTGACTTTGTGGCTAACACTGTAACATGGATCCAGCAGTCTGACACCACCGCCGCTGCTGCTCTTTCGTATGGTGGGCTACATTTCTCACTTACCCTCAGACAGGAGAACAAACAAGGTGGAGGTGTTGGTCTGCTTCTTTCATCACAATGTGCTTTCCAGCTTTTTCGCCCAATACCCTCACTTATGTTTCCTTCCTTTGAAGTCAACACCATTAAATTCTTCTAACCTTTCTCCTCGTGAGTGACGGATCTCTATCGCCCTCTGGGCTGTTCCCATCAGTTTTTGGATCACTTTGCCACCTGGCTTCCAAACTTTCTATCCTCTGACATTCCCACTGTCATCATGGGGGATTTGAACATCTACATTGATGGTCAGCCCTCCCCATCTGCCTCTCATCTCCTGTCTCTAGCCTCCTTCTCTGGCCTATATATATATATATATACGTCCCCTGAAGAAGAGGTGAAACGCGCGTAGGGACTGGTGGGGTATCCGGACTTGCTGCAATTTGGTCAGTACTGTACTATGATTGTGATCATATAGTAGGCTGTTAATGTGTTAATCATTGACTATTGATGGTTTCTAGTTATGCATACAGGGCTTTCTTATACTATAACAATAATATGGATATGACACACAGCTAGGTGGTCATTACAGGTAGTAGTGAGTTTGGCCACACTACTTTCATTAAGTGGAAATGGGAAATTATAATGTGAATTGATATTTACTCCAATGTACTATACCCTATTTCCATATGAATGATCTTTAACTTTAATTGACCCCAATACTGTGTGTATCATATAGTGTTAATTGATCGCAACTACTGTAAACGATTTTGCATGCAATTCTGTTAACCCCTTGAGGACTCTTTGCTGAGGCAATTTTTAAATGCATAAATAATAAAAATTTTATTTAAAGAACCATACCACAATTCGTTTGGTTATTTATAGTTTAAGAGTGGTGTTCTAGCACTTTCAATAAGGTTGGGAAGTGACTTATGTTAAATAATATGCGCATATCAGCACGAATTCATTCAAGAATTTACATATAAACAGAATTAGATGTTAGGTATACCAACAAGTTATTGATTAACATAAATGTAAGTCTGAATAAACCTTTTGATATTTTCATCATCATTAGACAATATGGAAATCAAAACTCCAATCCCGTGCTCCTAGGACCAAAAGACCTCAGTACTCTCAAATTAGCATTTCAGCTTAATTATAAAAAAAACTCCCTTAGGCCCCTTCACACGTCCGTGAAAAAAATGATCCGTTTTTTCACGTACGTGTTAAAGGGGTGGTTTGCTCCCCGTGTGCCGTGTTTGTGGCACATTCCTGTTCACCGTGTGTTATACGTAATAACACACGGAGAACGGAAAGCCCCGCCTACCTGCATCATCCGTCGCTGTCTGTGGTGCTGAATGACAGCGTCTGGCACAGGCCACACCTCGCTGACGCTGCTTCCGGCCCCCAGTGAAGAAGACGCGTTGTTCAAATTCACTGGGGGATGAATGCAGGTGACAGCCGCGGCAGAGACTGCAGGACTCGTGGAGGTGAGTGTGTGTTTTTTTATTTTTTACAATTCCACGAGTGTTTCTCCAGCGCGAGTCACGTGCACCTGCATCCACACTACATCCGTGCGGTACGTGTGTGGTACGTGTGCGGGACCGTGCTGTCGGAGAAACACTGATATGCATCCGTGTGGAGCACACGGCACACGTCTGCTCCACACGGAGGCACGGGCCACTGGCAGAAAACGTGCGTGCACATATACCCATTGATTTTAATGGGTATACGTGTGCGCGTGTCTCCGGTACATACGGGCACGGACCTAGCACGTACCGGAGAAACGGACGTGTGAAGGGGGCCTTAAGCACGGAATTCCTTCCAACACAGCCAAGCTCTGAAAGGGTTATATTGTCCTACACTGTCACAGTAGTGACTTTACTGGCAACCATTTATGATAGTGATGAGATAATGAATAAATATAATCACAGTGGTAACAAAAAAAAAATAGAACGGTCTCACCCATAGATATAGGTCTCATATGGTAGGGTCACTTAAATGGTGACACATGGCACTCCATCTCCAGGCATTGTATGTTGCAGAGTGAAAAAGGAAATCTGCCATTGTAATGCACACTACATTGTAATGTCAGTACATTGTGCCAAGCTTCACCTTCTGGTGACCTGCACCCCATAAAGTCAGCGGGCTTTCCTCAATACAGAAATGCCAAACATGTGGATGCTAACAGCAGTTTAGGCACACTGTGGGTCTCAGAAGGGAGGAGGCATTTGGAATTGAGAGTGCAGAGTTCACTGGATTTCTTTTGACAAGCGAGGAGACATAGCGTGCTTCTAGTGCCTTTGTGCTACCAGTGACGTGGAAACCCCTTATATTTCTGTTAGCAGATTAAAAACCTGAATGGGGACTTGTTTTTTGTAGGATGAATAGAAGCTTTTATTGGTGGCATTTGGGCGTACTGAACATTTTGGTTCATAGTTCACATTTATCCTGTGCTCTGCACTGAGCACTTACATCTGGGTTTCCATCTAAAGCGGGCTTTACACGTTACGATATTGTTAATGAATTATCGTCGGGGTCACGATGTTTGTGACGCACATTAACGATATCGCAGTGTGTGACACTTATGAGTGACCTTAAACGATTGCAAAAGCGGTCAAAATCATTTGCCGCGGAGAGGTCGTCCTGAAACACAAAATCGTTTTCTGCTTATTAGCGATGTTGTTCCTTGTTCTTGCGGCAGCACATATCGCTGTGTGTGACACCGCAGGAACGAGGAACATCTCCTTACCTGCCTCCACCGGCAATGCGGAAGGAAGGAGGTGGGCGGGATGTTACGTCCCGCTCATCTACGCCCCTCCGCTTCTATTGGATGCCTGCCGTGTGACGTCGCTGTGACGCCCACGAACCGCCCCCTTAGAAAGGAGGCGGTTCGCCGGCCAGAGCGACATCGCAGGGCAGGCAAGTGCGTGTGACGGGGTTAAGCGAATTTGTGCGGCACAGGCAGCGATTTGCCCGTGTCGCACAAACGACGGGGGCAGGTACGATCGCTTGCAATCTCGCTAGCAAGATCGCAGCGTGTAAAGCCCGCTTAAGTCTACAATATACGTGATTCAGATGAAATCTCCAATGGATCCATTTACTAATGAGGCAGTAGAGATACTCTGGACTATGTGTAAATTCTGTTCGGTGGTGTCCGGGTTTTAAAATGTGCACAAAAGAGGTTGTCGACTGTACTTTGAAGATGGGCACAGCCGGATCATAGGCCAAAGAGAGTCCAAAGCATCTTCATTGTCCAGATTACAGTAAATTTTCAGTTGGGGGTTCTGTCTGAATCACGTATTTCAGAGCTTTGCCTGCAAACCCCAATATCAGCATAGAGCACAGGATAAATGGGAGCCAAGCCTTAAGCGGGCTTTACACGCAACGACATCGCTAACGAGATGACGTTGGGGTCACGGAATTCATGACGCACATCCGGCCTCGTTAGCGACGTCGTTGCGTGTGAAACGCACGAATGACCGTTAACGATCAAAATTACTCACCTAATCATTGATCGTTGACACATCGTTCTAATCTCAAATATCGTTGCTGTTGCAGGACGTAGGTTGTTCGTCGTTCCTGAGGCAGCACACATCGCTATGTGTGACACCGCAGGAACGAGGAACAACATCGTACCTGCGGCCACCAGCAATGAGGAAGGAAAGAGGTGGGCGGGATGTTCCGGCCGCTCATCTCCGCCACTCCGCTTCTATTGGGCGGCCGCTGTGACGCCGCACGAACCGCCCCCTTAGAAAAGAGGCGGTTCGCCGGCTACAGCGACGTCGCTAGGAAGGTAAGTATGTGTTACGGGTGTTAGCGATGTTGTGCGCCACGGGCAGCAATTTTCCCGTGACGCACCACCATTGGGGGCGGGTGCTTTCACCAGCGACATCGCTAGCGATGTTGCTGTGTGTAAAGTGGCCTTTACTGTGATCTTTGGGAGGCAGAATGAACAAATCAACAGCAGGTCAAGAATTTGTTTTATTTATTTTTTCTGCCATTCACCATATAAGTAATTAGCCAACTTTATTATTTGATTGCAGCGATATCAAATTTATATTTTTTTATGTTTGGCAACTATCACACACTTTTTTTTTCCAGTTTCATCACATTTTGAGAGTTATACTTTTTCTTTATTTCTGCCGACAGTGTCATGTGAGGGCTTGTTTTTTGCTGTATGAGTTGATGTTTTTATTCGTACCATTTTTAGGCACATAATATTTTGTGATCGTTTTCTATTCTGAATTTTTGGGATGTAGCATGAACAAAAACCAGCAATTCAGAAATTGTTGTTTTTTTATGCAGTTCATCTTGTGGTAAAAGTGAGGAGACAGCTTTATTCTTGGGTTCAGTACGATTACAGCAATAGCACATTTATAATTTTTTTTATGTTTTGCCTCTTTTTACACAATAAAAACAATTTATAGAAAAAGTACAGTTTTTGCATCACTATATTCTGAGAGATTTAGCTTTGTTATTGCTTCGCTGATGGAGCCGTGTCATGGCCCGATTATTGTGGGACAAGATGATGTTTTCAGCGGTACCCTTTTTATTTCCATTTGTCTGTTTGATTACATTTGAATAGACTTTAATTGTGGAGGTATGATGAAAAAGCATAGTTTTTTTACCCTGTTTTTTATTTACATTTTTACAGTGTTCATTGTAGGGGTTAAATAATGGAACAGTTTTTATAGATCATGTCATGTTCTGGATGCACCAATAACAAATATTTGTACTATTTATATTTGTAGTTTATTTTTGTATTTACATAAATTTGTATTTATTGTTGTAATACTTTTTCTTCCTTATTTTGTGGGATTTTTATTTTTTTATTTATTTATTTTTTTAATAATTTTTTATTATTTTTACATTTTTACTTAGTACCTCTATGGGACTTTAACTTTTAATATTTTGATCACTGGTCTCATGCATTGCAATTGACATTTATTGCAATACATGAGAAATGCCAGATTACACTGACAGAATGCCTGTTATACCCTGGCTTTGGCTGAGTCTAACAGGCCACCATACCTGGCACACCAGGAGGTCATTGTTTGATCTCTTGGTGCCATGACAACCATAGGCTCACCATGATTTTGTTGTGGGGGTGCTGATGGTGGATGAGAGACTAATCCCCCTCTCTCACAAACTTCTAAATGCCACAATAGCTATCGATTGCGCCATCCAGAAGGCTTATCACCCAGGGGTGGTGCACACCTTTGCCATAACTGCAGGAGCTTTGCTGTCAGCCAAGATTTTTCAGCACTTCTCATCGTTTACATGCTGGAATTGGCCCCAACATCTATTCCCATGCGGTTACCTGTCAGAGACTGCTGCCAGTATGGAGCTGTCACTATATGTTTTCATAGAGTGACAGTTTAAATCCATGACATACAAAGCACGTCATGATGTGGGAACTGACATCAATGTCATAGGTCATTAATGGGTTAATGATAAAAAAACCCCACATTCTTCTCACCTTTCCTGGCTCCCTCATTGCATCATCCTCTGTGGCCAATGCAGTGTTCGAAAGCTGACATGGGTGTGCCTGCTATGGCGACACATGAGGTCACTGTCATGCACCCCTAGTCACAAGCATGCCGACATCAGCTGCCAGCCACTGTTTGGTTGGTGGCGTGTAGTGTGTAGTGCAGAGACCTGAAGGGTCACTGCACAGCTATGAGTTTCAGCTGGATATGCGTCCTCAGGTGCACATCCAGATGAAATAGGTGCTAAGGTTGACGGGTCCCTCCACTCCTAGGGCCAGTTGAGACCTCTGAGACCGTGATTGTTATGCCTCTGGGCGTAGATGCTCATGTCACATGTCTCATGCCACAGTTTGGCTTCTATACAGCTCACTAGTGCAGCTACACATACACTGGAGCCCAATATTGTACAGAGTATACTAAGAAAGACATAGCTGAACTAGCGCGGGTGCAGAGAGAGGGAGCCAAGGTTATTAACACAGGTTATTCAGCTTGGAAAAACAAAGGCTTAGACTCGATCATATTATAATTTATTTTAAAATTATTTTACTCACTATTAATTCCACAGTGTTTTACAGACATGATTATCACTGTCCCCAGTGGGGTTCACAATAATAATCATTTTTATTTAGATAACACCAACATATTCCGCAGTATTTTTCAATCTAAATTTCTTATCATTATATCTTGAAGTGTGGCAGGAAACCAGAATTAGTCAGGCAGAAACTAACCCTTGGAGTAAGTGCACAGACAATATTTCTGTGTAAATCCATTGCTGTAACGTTCTACAGTACTGCAATAATATTTTTATGGTTTTATTTGACCTCAAAATAACAAACTCCACACTGTCCATTCATTACTTCTATGCTTCTTTCATCCCTTGTTTCAGTTTTAGCTTGTCAGGAAACTTTAGAGGGACTGTCAGCACAGAATGACTGTTCAGACCAAGTACAGGCGCTCGTGCATCATGGCGGGGCCAAACATTTAAGCGCACCTTCCCACCTGCTTGTTTTCCCTCTATCTCCCCTTACTTTTCTTTGATTGACAGCTGAAATTTCATAAATCCAGAGAACGGTGCAGATAGAAAACAAGCAGATGGAAAGGTGCACTTAAATGTTTGGCCTCGCCAGGATGCACGAGGGTCTGTGCTTGGTCTGAACAGTCATTCTGTGCTGACAGAGTCCCTTTAAGTGGTTATTAATTTTAAAAAACAATGGTTAATTAAAATGTGCTTTTTGTCATGGCCAGCCCTGCTACTACTTCACTTTTTACCGCATATCCTTTACCACACTCACCCCATTTCTTCAGCCATTTGTTATAGATGGGGATGTATCGCCAGATACAAGCTGCTTGTTGATGGTATTTGCAATAGAGAGGGAGGAAAAGACAATAATAAAAGTGATAAGTTCCCCTTTTCCAGACTATTTTCACATTAAATTCAGACAAATACTTTTGACACTTCAGATTTTTATTTCTATATATCTGTCCATTACATTTGGTTTTATATCCTCAGTGAAACCAGTAGATGGCACCCAACTACAAAGGTTGAATTTGATTCATTCTACAGTTTTGTTCCATAGGAATCTGTAGCATCCTATGGCTTCTTACATGACATTTAGTTTCTACAAAACCTTTGGTTTGCCCTGCATATTCTGTATGCAGTATCGCTCCACTGTGTGCACTGCTGGTAAGCGCTGATGCAAACTTCAAGAATGTTGTGAGACTGAGATAAATTTTGGCTTTCACAAAGTTTGCTGCTTCAGTGATTTTTGATCTTTTAGTCAGCTGTTTCTATGGTTACTGAAATATAATTATAATATAATCAGCATTTCAGAAGTTCTTAAACTCTTATTAACAAATGCATCAAGTTTATGCAGTGTCTTGTTTCATGTTGACCCTTATTTCATGAGACTTCTGCTCTTTGCCCTGGTTGCTGGATATCAGCTTGTGGGTCATATACTGACTGATAACAACCTATTCTTGCCTAATCATTGCTTGGAGTTCTTTGTGTTTTTCTCTACCTACTTTTTGAAGATTTACCATAGGTTGTCAATGAGATTAAGTTCTGGGAGTATTTTGACCATGGACCCAAAATGTAAATGTTTTGTTCCTTGAGCCACTTATCACTTTTACTTTGTGACATGGCGCTCCATAATTCTGGACCCATTTAGAATCGTGTTGTTTCTTTCTATACACCCTACTTCCATACTGAGGTGACTATATACTACATCCCTCTTAAGCGGGCTTTACACACTGCGACATCGCTAGCGATGTCGCAAGCGATAACACCCGCCCACCTCGGTGGCGCGTCACGGGGTGATCGCTGCCGTAGCGAACAATATCGCTACGGCAGCGTCAGACGCAATTACCTCTTCACCGGCGTTGATGTGGCAGCCGAACAATCTCTCCTTTAAGGGGGAGGTTCGTTCGGGTCATAGCGGCATCACTAAGCCGCCTCCCAATAGAAGCGGAGGGGCGGAGATAAAGGCAGGAACATCCCGGCCACCTCCTTCCTTCCTTATTGCCGGCGGCCGCAGGAACGATGTTGTTCCTCGTTCCTGCGGCGTCGCACATAGCGATGTGTGCTGCCGCAGGAACGACGAACAACCTGCGTCCTGCAATAACAACGATATTTGGGATTAGAACGACGTGACAACGATCAACAATTAGGTGAGTATTTTTGATCATTAACGGTCGGTCCTGCGTTTCACACGCAACGACGTCGCTAACGAGGCCAGATGTGCGTCACGAATTCTGTGACCTCAACGACATCTCGTTAGCGATGTCGTTGCGTGTAAAGCCCCCTTTATTGTCTTATGTACTGGGGTCTAGTAAGATGCACTTCTGTGCCAGCCCATGTGTCTAGGTCAGATTTATTCATGGTCCTCTCTGCTCCTAGTACTCTATGTGTTATACATTGTAAATTTCTGAAACCGCACCGTATCTTGATTTCTATGTGGATTTATTACAGTTTGTATGTGGTTTATTTATAGATAAGTATTATTGTACTGTCTATCATCTATTTTGGGGCTTTTTTGTTCATTATCTATTCGCCTCTATGAGCCCACTGTGGTTATACCAGATTTGTCTTTTGGATACTGTTTTTAATGTTTCTATTTGTTCTTGTACTTTGATAAAGATATACATGTTTAATATATTTAGGTGTGCGCATCCTGTATGCATTGTCTTCCCTTTCCTCTTTGATATTCTTATTTACTGTGCATGATGTGGCACCCTGTACAATTATTTTCATATACATATACACATAATTATGCTACTTTTCATACCTTTCTTCCACCACAATACTGGCATAAAGGCTCTGATGAATCAGGCCCTATGCTATTCAAGTGAACAGGTTACCAGAATGGCTGTTTGCAATTCTGGCATATTAAATGAGATTATAAATTTAGGGTTTTTTTTACTCTATGCTCTTTAAGAAATTTTATACAAAACCATGTCTGTAGTACTGTAAAAGAAAGGATTAATGAGGTGATGGTACTTTTTCAATTCAATGTGACAGTGGTTTGAATTTTATTTTTTAAATGCCTGTTTACATTAAAACAATGTGTTCAAAATTAACATATATTTTAAAAGTTTCAAGAGCTTTCATTTCTTTTAGACCTTTTCTTTGTGCGATGGAAATTCTGTAATTATTCCCCACCTCTCCTTCTCTTGTAGTAATGTCAAGGACACCACCAGATATAACTCCAACTATTAAAGGGAAGGTGCCATGAAAAAAACCCCAAAACATTTCAGTAAGTGAAAAAATTTAAAGTATCTATGTTTAAATGTTTTGTTTAAATATTATCATTTATTTTTAAACTTGACCAAAATATACAAAATAATTTTAAAAGTTTGATATTTTCCACTCTTAAAGGGAACCTGTCATCAGGAATTTGGCTTTCAACCTAAACGTTTCCCCCTCTGCAGCTCCTGGGCTGCATTCTAGGAAGGTTTTTGTACTTTTTGTGCCCCTTTTTAAACCAAAATAAACACTTTATAAACTTGTACCTTTCTGTTTGAAAATCTTGTTAATTTTCCATGGGGGCGGGCCGTGTGGCGTCCGTTGCTGTATCTTACGCCGTCCCCCATGCTCCAAATCATGCCTCATAACGCCGCCCACTGCGCCGAGGTCCCGTGCACGCCGGGACACCTAGTGACGTGGTCGCAGGCACGAGAGTATGGGCGGCGCTGTGATTGCATCGCAAGTGCCCGCCCATACTCTCGTGCCCGCCCTTTCCCCCACTGCCTCCAGCGTTCTGCGCCGGCCCGACGTCACCTCCTTCCCATCGTACCCTGCAGCAGGAAATAGATGGGAGGAGCGGAGCACAGGAGAAGCAGAGGATCTGAGCGACGTACAGAGGGGAGAGCGCGCACACGAGAGTATGGGCGCGCACTTGCGATGCAATCACAGCGCCGCCCATACTCTCGTGCCTGCGACCACGTCACTAGGTGTCCCGGCGTGCACGGGACCTCGGCGCAGTGGGCGGTGTTATGAGGCATGATTTGGAGCATGGGGGACGGCGTAAGCTACAGCAACGGACGCCACACGGCCCGCCCCCATGGAAAATTAACAAGATTTTCAAACAGAAAGGTACAAGTTTATAAAGTGTTTATTTTGGTTTAAAAAGGGGCACAAAAAGTACAAAAAAATTCCTAGAATGCAGCCCAGGAGCTGCAGAGGGGGAAACGTTTAGGTTGAAAGCCAAATTCCTGATGACAGGTTCCCTTTAAACACTAGGGAGAGCAGCTGCTGGAAACCTAGTGAACAACTATCTCTCATTACAACTACAGTAAAAGTGGGCAGAATCTGCTCTCATGTGTGTGAATGCACAACTCCCACTTCTGGGTATTTCCAAAAGGTCCTAGATGAGCACAGCGGTGAGGAGCGGTGATCACAGCGTGACATCTATAGTACAACACTGCTCAGGGGCAAAGTGAGCATAGGCTGTGGGCTCCACAAAGATGGCCATGGTCTCCATTCAGAGCTTCGATCTGGACAACCCAGGGGGTGCGTCTAGGTCACAGCAGGCAGCAGCTACAGTGCTGGAGATAAGGTGGGAGCCCGACTATTGTCTCTTATGCACAGGAGCTGTTGTATTTGAGGTGTGCAACTGTTGTTGCACACAGCAAATCCAAGATGTCAGCCCCCAGTGTTTGAGTTAAAACAGGATTAAATAAACAATTAATTTAATTGTGTATTAAAAATAATTGATTCCATAATCAGCATTATTAATACAAACATTTTAAATCATGGCACCTTCCCTTTAAGTCGGCCATACATATCAGATGGTTTGTGTCAAAAAGATGCTTTGGCCCATCATTCGGCTGGCAGCCAACTTGGGCATCTCTCTCATGACCAGGAGCACTCGTTCGGCTGAGTCCTCCTGTGTCCTCTACGAGAAAGCCTCCAACAGATGTTTCTTCTATTGACTTATTTCTGTGAGAACAAAGCAATAGGTAGTCCAAAATCAGTCAAGCCCAACTAACATCTCCTGCGATGATTAGTTTGCCAACATTAGAGTGTCAGCCGACACTGGGTTCGGCCAATATTAGACTGTATGGGTACCTTTAAATGGGAACCTGACAGGTCCCCCATGGCCTCCAACTCACCAGTATTTGTATTTTTATGACTAAATACCCTGCCTGACCTGTCCTTTATTGTGTTTAACACATAATTACATATTTAAAATAAGTCTTTTTAAACCCTGTTTTTAATATGCTAATTAGTCTTTTGACAAGTCGATGAGGCTAGTTGGCCCTTTCAACATGATATCACGCCCAACATGATTTGCAAGAGTCAGCATCATCACCAACTCTCTGCAATTTCTTCATAAAATCATTGTGCCTTTCAAGCTGGGTGTACACGTCCTGGCCTCAGAGAGGCGCACTGCGCATGTCCAAAAAGGAGGAAGAAAACTTCTTCACTTCCAGACATGCACAGTGTATCTCTCTGAAGCCAAGAAGTGTACACCCAGTTTCAGAGGCACAATGATTTTGTGAAGAAAGCCACACGCATGCGCAAGATTTGCAGAGAGTTAGTGATGACATTGACTTTGCCTCTTGCAAATCATGTTATCATGCCCACAGGGGGGTGATAACACTCAGAGAGGGACTTGTGTGGGGAAACAAATGCCCCAACGACGACAAAGACCCCATCAACTAGTCAAAAGGCTATATAGCATAATGAAAACAAAGTTTATAAAGACTTATTTTAAATATGCAATTAGGCATAATGCACTAGAATGTACTGGTTAGGCAGGGTATTTAGTAATAAAAGTACAAATACTATTAGGTTGAGGGGCATGGGAACCTGACAGGTTTGCTGTAAGGTGCCCTCCTTACACCTTAAAAACTTGTCTCTGTTGAGTCCCCTATATATATATATATATATATATATATATATATATATATATGTGTGTGTATATATATATATATATATCTATATAAAATAACTTGTATATCTATCAGGAAAACAAAATGAGCGTACATTGAATTGTATCTATTCATTTATTCTCTAGCCCTGTGTCATCAGTCAGAGGAGAGTCGTGGTCCTACAAACATACTAGATGGTCAGCCAGTCCCACAAACGTTGTTTGGTTTAGCTGACTTCAATGTTTAATGTTGCCTTTCTATGATGGGAATAGTTTCAGAGGAGAACAGCTTCAGGTTATAGACTTCTGCATTATGTAATAAAATTACTTTTCTTTAGTGCTTATGTCTGACTACAAAATCAGATCATCATGTCTTATATGAAACATTTTTTTAATATTATTATTTATAAAGTTTGACTCTTTTATTCCAAAAGCGCAGCCTGTGTGATGTGGAAGCATAAAACAATGACCTTTATAATGCCTCTGGAATTGTATTTGTAGTCAACTGAGTATGAAAAATGTGCAAGCTTTTACTAGACATTGTAAGTTGTTTTTAAAGCTCTGTTCAATAAAAAAGATGAGAAGGTGTTTGCTGATAGAACTGGAAATAACTCAGATGAAAACTGACGTGTAATTTATAAATGATCCAGCCACAATAAAAACTATAAAGGTTGTATAAACTGAACAAACCTCATACACTAAATTTACGACAATGTTCCCGGATGATGGAAGATTTCAAAATTGTTTTTTTTACCAACATTTAGAAATACTTTAATATCAATTTACTGGTTGAAAATTCCACTCTATCAGATGACTTATATGATGGAAAGAAAAGCAACTGAAATTGCATTTTTCTTGGTTTGCTTTGAGAAAACTATATAATATATTGTTTTTTTAATCATATGCTATCAAGAAACACTGATTCATTCACATGAAAGCTTGTGGAGGTGGAAGAGAGATAAGGCTGATTTAAAGAAGCCCTCCCATTAAGTTATTTATTCATTAAATGTGTGTACATACCGTGTTTCCCCAAAAATAAGACAGTCTTAGGCCTGTTTCACACGTCAGTGAAAAACACAGACGTTTTTCACTGACGTGTTAAAATGTATATGTCCCTCCGTGTGCCGTCATTCACGGCACACATGGGTTGTCCATGTGCTATCCGTGATATGTGATCAGTCATCCGTGATAGCACATGGACGTATACTCACCTGTCCAAGCTCCTGCTGTCCGTGTCGCTGAACTCTTCGGCTCTGCTGTGTTTCCGCCCCTGCTGCAGCTACTTCCGTGTCACGGTGTCATGCATAACTGAATATGCATAACAGTAATTAGCCGGCTCTGAAGCAGCAGAGAGCAGAGGCTGGAGACAGCGTCACTGGAGAAAGTGAGTATAAAATGCTTTTTATTTTCAATATCCGTGTTTTTCTGGTTCATGTTTCATGGCTCACACCATAGTGTGGCCCGTGGGACATCAGTGATGCCGTAAAAAAATTGACATGTCTCCGTGCAGAGCACATGGACACACATGTATGCCGCACAGAGACACGGTCAGTGAAAAATCACTGATGTGTGCGCAGACCCATTAATTTTAATGGGTCTGCGTATGTCAGTGATTCTGGTACGTAAAAAACTGTCATATACGTACCAGAATCACTGACGTGTAAAATAAGCTTTATATTAATGTTTGCCCCAAAAAATGCACTAGAGCTTATTTTTGAAGTAGAGCTTATTTTGGGGGAAACACGGGTTGGGAATAAATTCCCCCCTCCCTCCAAAGGCACACACCACCCAGCTTTCTTTAATGAAGTGTACTGCAGTATTCTTTAACTTTTTTAGCTACATGGACACTTCATAATTGAGCTAGGGCTTATTTTCAAGGAAGATCTTATATTTAAGCCTTACTCCAAAAAGGCTGAAAATTCCTGCTAGGGCTTGTTTTCAGGGTAGGGCTTATTTTCGAGGAAACACGGTATGCATGTAGTGTGGATATACTAATATACTTACCTACTGCTGCTCTCTATGGTGTCCAGCGCCGTTCTGCTCTTCTTCTGAGTGATATCACCGCTCTGCAGACTGTCCGGTAACACTGTGCTCTGTAAAAGTCACTTCTGGGTCACACAGTGTAAGCCTATGATATGTCAAGACGAGGCTCCATAGACTTACATTGTAAGGCCTGCAACACACATCCGTTTAAAACGTGCGTGTTTGGTCCGGTTCCGTACATACCGGAGATACGACCAAACGTGCACATATGTTGTTCTATGGTAAAAGACACACGTGCGTGTTATTTGATCTTCCGTGTGTTCGTGTGCGTCCCACGTTTTTTGCTCCGTTTGGCACGGAAGCATGTTCGTTTTTGGGACGGAGCACGCACACATGGACATAATGTTAGCCTATGGGAGTCCAAATAAAACGTTCCTTGCACGGATGTGTGGTTATGTTGTCCGTGAGAAATGTCCGTGTGTGATGCAAAATGTCATTACTACATGTCGGAAGACAGAGTAGCGGGATGAGAATGAACTCGGGTGAACTTCACACGACTTCATTGTCATGCCGCGGCTCTGTCTGTGTGCCGTGTACTGATTAGCGGTCACCGGTGAAGGATTCACCGGTGACCGGTAATCCCCCGAGTGACTGAAGTGTCCCCCCCCCGCTCTCATACTCACCGATCCCCGATCACCGGCTCTGCACGGCGTTCACACTGCTCCGGCGGCTTTTTCTAATTTGAAAAAGCCGGCCACTCATTAAACAATCTCGTGTTCCCTGCTTTCCCCGCCCACCGGCGCCTATGATTGGTTGCAGTGAGACACGCCCCCACGCTGAGTGACAGGTGTCTCACTGCAACCAATCACAGCAGCCGGTGGGCGTGTCACTATGGAGTATAGAAATAAATAAATAAATAATTAAAAAAACTGGCGTGCGGTTCCCCCCAAATTTAATACCAGCCAGATAAAGCCATACGGCTGAAGGCTGGTATTCTCAGGATGGGAAGCTCCACGTTATGGGGAGCCCCCCAGCCTAACAATATCAGTCAGCAGCCGCCCAGAATGGCCGCATACATTAGATGCGACTGTTCTGGGACAGTACCCGGCTCTTCCCGATTTGCCCTGGTGCGTTGGCAAATCGGGGTAATAAGGAGTTATTGGCAGCCCATAGCTGCCAATAAATCCTAGATTAATCATGTCAGGCGTCTCCCCGAGATACCTTCCATGATTAATCTGTAAATTACAGTAAATAAACACACACACCTGAAAAATCCTTTATTAGAAATAAAAAACACAAACACATTCCCTGGTTCACCAATTTAATCAGCCCCAAAAAGCCCTCCATGTCCGGCGGAATCCAGGATGGTCCAGCGTCGCTTCCAGCTCTGCTGCATGAAGGTGACAGGAGCTGCAGAAGACACCGCCACTCCTGTCAGCTCCATGCAGCAAATGAAGACAGCCGCGCGATCACTATGGAGTATAGAAGCTGAGCTGTCACTGAGGTTACCTGGATCCAGCGGTGGATGCAGCGGTGGCCGCGAGTAACCTCAGTGACAGCTCAGCTGAGTGTCCGCGTGGTTCAAGCAGCGGCCCCGTGAAGACGTAGTAGAAAAATATATATATATGCACACATATATATGAGAATCGGGTTTTAGCCGCGCTAAGAAACCACTGTTGTCAGGATGTAGATTAAATTAAAAATCTCTTTTTATTACAGCATCCAACGCGTTTCAGAGACATAAACCGTCTCCTTCTTCAGATTTTTAATTTAATCTACATCCTGACAACAGTGGTTTCTTAGCGCGGCTAAAACCCGATTCTCATATATATGTGTGCATATATATATATTTTTCTACTAGATAACAGGGGCCAATAGACTGAGATTTAAAACACCATTCCAGTGCTAAAAAAAAACAAATGCTGGAGTGGTGCTTTAATAGAAGTTCTTCTTTAACATGGGGACCTGGGCATGCTAGGAGATGAATGGCAGGGAATCAATGGGTAACTTTATGTAGAAGGGCTGTCTTGACAAAATGGCTCCCTCCTGGATCTAGCGCAGGTTGCTCCGTCGTTGCACTGGTACAGTAGGAGGAGATATTACTGCGCCATCAGCATCACATTGCAGCAGTCAGGTGAGTAGCGCATTTATATTTCTAATGATGCGCCGTTCAAGGTCATCTGACCGCTGCTGCTAATCCAAGCCTACAGCGATTCTACTGGTGGTAGAACTTTCTTTTTTTCCTGTGCAGACCATTGAGCCCCTGCACTAAATCCAAGTGTGTAGGTATCTAAGAGAGTGTAATGCGGGCATCACAGGTGACGATAAATCGTGCAATCGCATAAGCCCCAATTAGTTGCCCGTGGCGCACAAAGTCGTTAACCTCCGTCACACGCACTTACCTCCTGGGTGACTTCGCTGTGGGCGGCGAACATCCTCTTCCTGAAGTGGGAGGGACGTTCGGCGTCACAGCGACGTCACATGGCAGCCGGCCAATAGAAGCGGAGGGGCGGAGATGAGCGGAACGTAAACATCCCGCCCACCTCCTTCTTCCGCATTGCCGGCGGGAAGCAGGTAAGCTGTGTTCGTGGCTCCCAGGGTGTCACACGGAGCGATGTGTGCTGCCACGGGAGCGACGAACAACCGGAGCACAGAAGGATGAACGAGATTATGAAAATGAACGACGTGTCAATGATGAGCGAGAACATGAGTATTTCTGCTCGTTCATAGGTGTCACACGGTACGATATCTCTGACGATGCCGGATGTGCGTCACGAATTCCGTGACCCCGACGACATATCACCAGATATATCGTACCGTGTGACGCCTGCATAAGGCTCTGCCACCCCAGAACTGCAAATCCCCTGTCTGTAAAATGTAATGTCTAAAGTTGATATAATGGTGTATTATGTGTATGCGGTCACTAGGTCGCGAGAAGCTGTAAACCTGTTTCCCTAGCACTCTCAGGGCTGGGGAGAGTTAATGTGGGGGAAGAGATTAGTTCACAAAAGAAGTGAATAGACAGGAAGTGATAGGAGAGTACCCGGTGGGAGAGACACGAGTAACACCCGTGAGAGGGATGAAGAAAGAGCCCAACAAGATTAATTCGGCTGACCTTCTGGGTCAAATTCTGGTGCAAGACATGTGGGGCCCTAGTATGGAGAGGGCTATTTGAATGACTTCTCAAAGTGTGGGTGAAAACTGTGTGGCTTGAATAGTGGCGACAGGAGGAGGTCCTGGCAGTGGAGTGCCGTCCAAGAAGGCTCCTTCATAGCTTCCAGCTAAATCCCTGTAGGTGGGACGAGGGATGACCCAAAGGACTATTTGAACCTGTCTTGAACAATGAAGATGAGTGAGGGGATGAGAGGCTCAGGAGTTCTACCAGAAGCCCAAGTGGCAGGGAAGTGGTTGGCCTGCAAAGTGAAGGTAACACCGGTTGCTATTGGTAACTCCAATGAGAAACAAGAGTGTGCAGTGAAAGTATTGAAGAAGATGTATGTCTCCTGTAACATCAAAAGCGTGTGCCCGCTTCAGGCGAGAGAATAGACTGTCTCTGAAGTTGCCAAGTAAAGAAACGTTTGTTGTTGAGAAGCACTTTGTGTCAGTGTGGTCCTTGAAAGTACTGGGACCTGCTGCAGCCGGCAGCTTGGAAGTGGTCCAGAAGAACAAAACAGCCATGGCCTCCGGCCCAAAAGTGAGTACCATGCACCAGAAGTCCCAGCAAATATCCCTTTTCACTGTGGAGTTGACCGGCGAGCGGAATGATGCGGCAAGGCTGCTTGTCCCCGCACATGACTACAACTGCCCCGTGCCATCCCTACAGGTAGATAGCAATTAGTTTGTTATTTCTTACAGATCTAAACCTGTAGGGAAAATTTTATTTTTTTCCCCGACAATTATTTTTAGACCATGCTGGCCTTCTTTAAAAAAAAAAATAAAAAAATAAGAAGGTGCTGCACAATGCCTTTAACATGGAGTCACCCACTATAATCAAAACATTACCCCAGTGGGTTCTAACTTTAGTGCCTCCCAACAGTTGGTATTTTTTGATAGTCATGGATAGAAGGGGAAATTAGATGATCAGCTCTATGAAATCCTTTTAGGGCTCGATCATTTTCCACATATATTTTTTTATGTGTTTTTCATGGATAGGACGAGTACCTATTATAGTCTATGTGGCTGTTCATACGTCTGTGTATTTTTGCAGACAAAGTGTTGCACACAAAATAACAGAGCCTTGACCAATGCTGATCTAAGTCGCGTTTCAAACAATCTATGGGTCCAAGAAAAAATATCAGACTACACTCAGATGCCATCCGTGTGCTGTCCATTGTTCACAGACTATTTGATAGTAGAAGCTGGAAAAACCTCCACTTTTTTTCTTTCATACAAGAAAAACTGATGAAACTATGATGTTAAAAACTATGAAAAAAAATCTCTGATGTCTGAATGAGCCCTAGATGGCAGCTGCCTTTTTGAGAAGGTGTCATATGATTTTCCAATCATTTTGCGGGCACTTCCATGAAGGCATTTGGTGACATTTGCATGACGTTTTCTGAGTTTTGTGTCTTCTTTATACAGCATAAAACCATAACATGGAGCCCAAATGTGTGAGAAATTAGATTGTAAACTCAACTGGAGGCAGAGACAGATTCTCATCAAAGGAGGAGTGTACATTTACAATATACTGCAAATTCATGTATTTACAGTATATTCATAATCTACCCAACATGTCTAGATATCAGGTAGTTCATTATGGTCTCATGAAGGTCATCTCATGTATTATTGAGTGTGCCTCCAATGCTCACATGCTTTATTAATATCCATTGTGTATATATAGTCAGGGTCGTGAAGGAGTTCTAAATGTATACGAAAGGGATCCTCTGACTTCCAAAAATGCTATTTACATGTAGATATACAGTTGTACTTGAAAGTTTGTAAACCCTTCAGAATTTTCCATTTCTGCATAAATTTGGCCTAATACTACATAAGATTTTCACACAAGTTCTAAAAGCCACTAAACAGCACCAAATGAAACAAATGAGCCAAAAATGTTTTACTTTGTCATTTTTTTAATATGAGGAACATGATCCAATTTCACATGTCTGAGTGCCAAAATATTTAAACCTTAAGGACTAGTAGATAATTTAATTCTGGTGTTTCCAATCAGTGGGATGACATTCAGGTGTAAGTGGTGACCTGGAGATTTCTGAGGACCTGAGACGATGATTTATTCATGCTCATCATACTGGAAAAGGTTACAAAACCACATCTAAAGAGTTTGGACTTCACAAATATGCAGTCAATCAGATTGGCTACAAATAGAGGAAATACAAGATGATTATTAGCCTCCCCAGGAGTGGTCAATCAATAAAAATAACTTCAAGAACAAGACATATATAGTGTGAAAGGAACCCAAGTTACACTGCTGATTGAATATTAGGCTCCATATCTCACCATTCACTACAACGTTGACCATGAGACTACCATCATTTTATAGACAATCATCTTGGCTATCTCATACATAAATTTGAATTGTAACTATTTAGCATATGATTAGTTACGTAAATTATTGCCATGTCACTGCATTGTTTCTGTTTTGCTACTAAAAATCTAAGTTGTAATTTTTATTATTTTGTTAGTATTTTGTAAATTCACATTTGGCTTTCAATACTGCCTGAATCCTTGTGAACATGCAGATTCAAGCATGTTTAAACTAAAATCTGAGTCTCTTCTACATGTTCCCAATGTTGGTGCATACTGATCGTCTCACTTTAGTATATATACAGCTTTTTCTTCAGCTCTACCCACAAGTGTTTGATTGGGTTGAGGTCTGAGGACTGTCGGGGTTAATCCAGCTCCTCTACTTTAATATGATTGAACCATTTCTTTGCCAATCTTGAAGTATGCTTCTGGTCATGGCCCTGCTGGAACACTATGTCTTCATTTTCATACCAATAGTACTTGAGTGTACGAAATTAACTCATCTTGTAGGATACTCACATATAGCTCAGCATTGAGCCCACCATTGATCATGGTTAAGTATCCACACATTTGGCTGTGAAACTATAAGGAAGTTGACACAACAGTCTGCTCATTCAATCAGATCTAACAGGGCTGGTAGGAGAACACTAACCTCTGCTGGCTGAAGACACCACTCTTAACCAAAGAATGAAAAAGCTGTTTCCTCAAGGACCGAGATTCAGGGAGACATCGGGTCAGGTGATAACAGTGGTACAGCAGCAAAATATAAAAGCTCAGAATGCCAGAGAAGGGGTGTACCTGGCCTCAATTTGCAGAAAAGAGCAGACGTGTAAGCAGAAGTGTGGAATGCTTACTGCCCTGCTTAAGAACCGACTGTGCCAAATGATGCGCATAAGAGGCATGTACTGGGTTACCCTCAGGAAGCACCTTCAGAGTCACGACTTCATGGTCAAGTCGCAGATTTTGCCTATCAAGATCCAGTGTCCCGACTCTGTGGTCAATTAGCAGACGTATCCTGTCAAGACCATGAGCTCTGACTGCATAGTCAAGTACTAAGTGCAAGGCAGTTGCTTCATGCTTGGCCGTGCGGTACTTGATGGTGTGATTCTTACCATAGAACTTTAGCTCTAGCGAGTTTTACTGTAATTTGTCTGCTGCTGTTTAGAGGTATAAGTGTACTGCTCTATTACCTTTTTTCCTGGAATCGACTTTGTAGATAGTATGTATATAAATAAAAAAGTCACAAATAACTAACATTTTTCATGATTTGTTGTGAAACCATAAAGACTGGAAGTGATACATGTCTGTCATGTGACAGCTGGAGCCAGTCATTCAGTCATGGCCTCTGGTCTTGTGCTGTCTACTGATAAGCCCTGACAATGAAGACAAGTGAGAGGAAGTGGAAAGGCAGCTCTGAATCAGCAGGAGCCTAAAGCGGGCTTTACACGCTACGACATCGCTAGCAATTGCTAGCGATATCGAGCGTCTAAGCACCCGCCCCCGTCGTGTGTGCGATATCGTGTGTTCGCTGCCGTAGCGAACATTATTGCTACGGCAGCGTCACATGCACTTACCTGGTCGGCGGCGGCGCTGTGACTGCCGAACAATCCCTCCCTCAAGGGGGAGGGACAATCGGCATCATAGCGACGTCACCGCGACGTCACTAAGCGGCCGGCCAATCAAAGCGGAGGGGCGGAGATGAACGGGACATAACATCCCGCCCACCTTCTTCCTTCCGCATTGCGTCCGGCGGCAGGTAAGGAGACGTTCCTCGCTCCTGTGGTGTCACACACAGCGATGTGTGCTGCCGCAGGAGCGATGAACAACATCGAAAATCAACCATTACCGATTTTTGGTTCCTTGGTGAACGATTTTCACCATTTTTGAGGTCGCTTAAGGTCGCAGGTAAGTGTTACACGCTGCGATTTCGTTAATGACGCCGGATGTGCGTTACTAACAACGTGACCCCAACGATAAAACATTAACGATATCGTAGCGTGTAAAGCCCCCTTAAGACCTCTACTCCACTTGTGTTTTACATGGGTGAGTGCAATCCAACAAAACATCGCTCCAGTGTAACACTATGGGGCAGTGTCCATCTGAGATTCTTTTCTCATGCCATATATTCATGAGAAAAGAAACTCAGTATGCTGCGATTGGCAGCTAGCCTCGGCTCACATGCACCCATAAAAGTCTATGGGTGTGAGTGAAACATCACAGTGCACTCGGATGTCAACCGAGTGCAGGGTGATGTATGCAGAGACAGAGAAGATGCAGAAAGTGCTCCCTCCCTCTTCTCCACGGCTGTCATCCGATTGCAAGATTGAATCAAGTTGTATGACACTCAGCTCAAACTCGCAGCAGAGCCTGAGCCAAGGATCATTAGCATATTGCTTCCAAAGTGATACGCAAGTGGAGCCAAGGCCTAAAGGCCCTGTTACACGCAGCGACATCGATAACGAGATATCGCTGAGGTCACGGAATTCATGACGCACATCCGGCCTCGTTAGCGACGTCGTTGCGTGTGACACCTACGAGCAACCGCTAACGATCAAAAATACTCACTTAATCGTTGATCGTTGACACGTCGTTCATTTTCAAAATATCGTTGCTGGTGCTGGACGCAGGTTGTTCATCATTCCTGAGGCAGCACACATGGCTACGTGTGACTCCCCGGGAACGACGAACAACAGCATTCCTGCGTCCTCCGGCAACGAGGTGGGCGTGTCATTAATGTGGCTGGTCTCCGCACCTCCGCTTCTATTGGCGGGCCGCTGTGTGACGTCGCTGTGACGGCACACAAACCTCCCCCTTAACCCCTTCACCCCCGGCCACTAAAACACCCTAATGACCGGGCCATTTTTTGCAATTCTGACCAGTGTCACTTTGACAGGTTATAACTCTGGAACGCTTCAACGGATCCTGGCGATTCTGAGATTGTTTTTTCGTGACATATTGTACTTCATGTCAGTTGTAAATTTAGGCCGATATTTTTTGCATTTATTTGTGAAAATGTAGGAAATTTGGCGAAAATTTTGAAAATTTCGCAATTTTCAAACTTTGAAAATTTATGCCCATAAATCTGAGCGATATGTCACACAAAATAGTTACGAAATAACATTTCCCACTTGTGTACTTTACATCAGCGCAATTTTCGAAACAAATTTTTTTTCCGTTAGGAAGTTAGAAGGGGTCAAAGGTCATCAGCAATTTCTCATTTTTCCAACAAAATTTACAAAATAATTTTTTTTAGGGACCACATTACATTTGAGGTGACTTTGAGAGGCCTAGGTGACAGAAAATACCCAAAAGTGACCCCATTCTAAAAACTACACCCCTCACACTGCTCAAAACCACATCCAATAAGTTTATTAACCCTTTAGGTGCTTCACAGGAACCAAAGCAATGTGGAAGGAAAAAATGAAAATTTAACTTTTTAACACAAAAATGTTACTTTAGCCATAAAATTTTCATTTTTACAAGGGAGAAAAGAGAAAGTACACAATACAATGTATTGTGCATGTTCTCCTGAGTACGCTGATACCCCATATGTGGTAAAAATCAATTGTTTGGGCGCACGGCAGAGCTCGGAAGGGAAGGAGCGCCATTTGAATTTTTGAACGCAAAATTAGCTGCACTCATTAGCGGACGCCATGTCGGGTTTGAAGACCCCCTGAGGTGCCTAAACAATGGAGCTCCCCCACAAGTGACCCCATTTTGGAAACTAGAGCCCTCAAATAATTGTTCTAGATGTTTGGTGAGCACTTTGAACACCTGGGGGCTTCACAGAAGTTTATAGCGTTGAGCCGTGAAAAGAAAAAAAAATTTTTTTACAACAAAACGGTTGCTTCAACTAGGTAGCTTTTTTTTTCACAAGGGTAACAGGAAAAAATGCATCATAAAATGTATTGTGCATTTTCTCCTGAATACGCAGATACCTCATATGTGGTGGAAATCAAATCTTTGGACACACGGCAGTGCTCGGAAGGCAAGGAGCGCCATTTGAATTTTTGAGTGCAAAATTAGCTGCACTCATTAGCGGACGCCATGTGGGGTATGAAGACCCCCTGAGGTGCCTAAACAATGGAGCTCCCCCACAAGTCACCCCATTTTGGAAACTAGAGCCCTCAAATAATTTTTCTAGATGTTTGGTGAGCACTTTGAACACCTGGGGGCTTCACAGAAGTTTATAGCGTTGAGCCGTGAAAAGAAAAAAATTTTTTTTTACCACAAAACGGTTGCTTCAACTAGGTAGCTTTTTTTTTCACAAGGCTATCAGGAAAAAATGCACCATAAAATGTATTGTGCATTTTCTCCTGAGTACGCAGATACCTCATATGTGGTGGAAAGTAATTGTTTGGGCGCATGGCGGGGTTCAGAAGAGAAGGAGCGCCATTTGACAGCAAAATTGGTTGGAATCATTAGCGGACGCCATGTCACGTTTGGAGACCCCCTATGATGCCTAAACAGTGGAGCTCCCCCACAAGTGACACCATTTTGGAAACTAGAGCCCTCAAATAATTTTTCTAGATGTTTGGTGAGCACTTTGAACACCTGGGGGCTTCACAGAAGTTTATAGCGTTGAGCCGTGAAAAGAAAATTTTTTTTTTTACCACAAAACGTTTGCTTCAACTAGGTAGCTTTTTTTTTCACAAGGGTAACAGGAAAGAATGCACCATAAAACGTATTGTGCAATTTCTCCTGAGTACGCAGATACCTCATATGTGGTGGAAAGTAATTGTTTGAGCGCATGGCGGGGCTCAGAAGAGAAGGAGCGCCATTTGACTTTTCAAACGCACAGACGCAGTGCACTGATCGGCCGTTGCAGGACGCACGGTCGGATGCGATAAAAAAAAAGCGTCGGGGATACGTAAAAAAAAAAGTCACGCCAAAAATTGACCATGGATGCAGATACGTTATGTGCATCCCTGATCAGCGCTTGGCGGGACGCACGGACGGATGTGATACAAAAAGCGTCGTGAATACGGAAAAAAGTCACGCCAAAAATTGACCATGGATGCCGATCCGTTATGTGCATCCCTGATCAGCGCTTGGCGGGATGCACAGACGGATGCGATACAAAAAGCGTCGCAAATACGGAAAAAAGTCACGCCAAAAATTGAGCAGGGATGCCGATCAGTTATCTGCATCCCTAATCAGCGCTCGGCGGGACGCACGGATGGATGCGATACAAAAAGCGTCGTGAATACGGAAAAAAGTCACGCCAAAAATTGACCATGGATGCCGATCCGTTATGTGCATCCTTGATCAGCGCTTGGCGGGACGCACGGACGGATGCGATACAAAAAGCGTCGGGGATACGGAAAAAAAAGTCACGCCAAAAATTGAGCAGGGATGCCGATCCGTTATCTGCATCCCTGATCAGCGCTTGGCGGGACGCACGGACGGATGCGATACAAAAAGCGTCGGGGATACGGAAAAAAAAGTCACGCCAAAAATTGAGCAGGGATGCCGATCCGTTATCTGCATCCCTGATCAGCGCTTGGCGGGACGCACGGACGGATGAGGTGTAAAAATGGACAGGGGATACGGAAAAAAAAAAAAGTTATACTCACAGTACCCAGAGGACTAGCATGAGGATCACTGACCAGAAGAGCTGCAGAGGAACAGATGGCAGAGAGATGGACAGCTTTACAGGAGCAGCAGGCAGATCAGCAGAATGCCCAGGAAGGACCCAGCGATGGACGCAGATGTGATCAGGCCGGTGAAGACAGGTAAGAGGACGTCGGGGGAGAGCAGAGGGGGACAGGGGGGGTGAGAGCAGAGGGGGGGTGAGAGCAGAGGGGGGGTTGAGAGCAGAGGGGGGGCTGAGAGCAGAGGGGGGGCTGAGAGCAGAGGGGGAGACCGGAGAGGGAGCTGCAGAAGCAGAACAGAGATAATGGGGGAGGCAGTCAGAAAGCGGGGGGAGCAGATCGGGATGTCGGGGGGGGGGGGGAGCAGATCGCGGGGGGGGCACAGCAGGGGCTATCACGGCAGCGCGCAGGGGCACCACGGGAGCGCGCACGGGCTGCAAAGTGAGCACAGTACTCACGTGCAGCAGCAGCGGCGGCGGCGGCAGCAGCGGCGGTGGCGTGGTACCACAAGTACCAGCCACTGCACGCTGCCGACATGTTGGGGGAGGGCTCGCAGGCCAGCACAGGCCTGGGGAGGGCGGCCACCGGCAGATCAGACCGCCCCACTGCACACTGATTGGAGCGATTGCGCGTCATAGCACGATCGCTCCAATCAGTGCTGCAGGGGCTGGGGGCGGCATGTTTGAGGTCCACCTATGATATGCTGCAGCAGCTGCGGCATCTCATAGCTGGATCTCACAGGATCGCACTAATTCGGGCATTATTTTTGCCGAAATTAGTGCGATCGATGTGGTTGGCGGTTCAGATTTGAACAGCCAATCACATCGATCGTCGATAGGGGGTGGCGATGCCGCCCCCCCTGGGGTCAAGCAAAGGTCCCCTGCTGTAAGAAACAGCAGGGGACATCATTTGAAAGCCGTTGCTATGGCCACGGCAATCAAATGAAGTTTAGGCCGTAAAATTACGTCCCTGGTCGTTAAGTCACGTTAAAATAGGACGTAATTTTACGGCCCGCGGTCGTGAAGGGGTTAAAAAAGAGGTTGTTCGCCGCCCACATCGATGTCGCTAGGAAAGTAATTCCATTTTACGCGTCCTAGCGATATTGTTTGCCACGGGCAACGATTTGCCTGTGACGCACAAACAACGGAGACTGGTGCTTTCGCTAGCGACATCGCTAGCGATGTCGCTGCGTGTAAAGCAGCCTTAAGGCTGTTTTCACCTTCATGACCAGACCAAATTTTACAATTCTGACCAGTGTCACTTTATGAGGTAATAACTCTGGAACACTTCAACAGATCCCAGTGATTCTGAGACTGTTTTTGTGATACATTGTACTTTATGTTAGTAATAAATTTAGGTTGAAATATTTCAAGATGATTTGTAAAAATATCGTGATTTTGGTAAAAATTTTTGAAAATGTTGCAATTTTCAAACTTTTCATTTTTATGCCCGTAATCCACTGAGATACAGTATAGACCAAAAGTTTGGACACACCTTCTCATCTCTAGAACAACTGTTAAGAGGAGACTTTGTGCAGCAGGCCTTCATGGTACAATAGCTGCTAGGAAACCGATGCTAAGGACAGGCAACAAGCAGAAGAGACTTGTTTGGGCAAAAGAACACAAGGAATGGACATTAGACCAGTGGAAATCTGTGCTTTGGTCTGATGAGTCCAAATTTGAGAACTTTGGATCCAAACACCGTGTCTTTGTAGAAAAGGTGAACGGATGGACTCTACATGGCTGGTTCCCACCGTGAAACATGGAGGAGGAGGTGTGATGGTGTGGAGGTGCTTTGCTGGTGACACTGTTGGGGATTTATTCAAAATTGAAGGCCTACTAAACCAGCATGCCTACCACAGCATCTTGCAGCAGCGTGCTATTCCATCCGGTTTGCATTTATTTGGACCATCATTTATTTTTCAACAGGACAATGACCCCAAACACACCTCCAGGCTGTGTAAGGGCTATTTGACTAAGAAGGAGAGTGATGGGGTGCTACGGCAGATGACCTGGCCTCCACAGTCACCAGACCTGAACCCAATCGAGATGGTATGGGGTGAGCTGGACCGCAGAGTGAAGTCAAAAGGGCCAACAAGTGCTAAGCATCTCTGGGAACTCCTTCAAGACTGTTGGAAAACCATTTCTGGTGACTACCTCTTGAAGCTCATCAAGAGAATGCCAAGAGTGTGCAAAGTAGTAATGGAAGCAAAAGGTGGCTACTTTGAAGAACCTAGAATATAAGACATATTTTCAGTTGTTTCACACTTTTTTAAGTATTTCATTCCACATGTTTTAATTCATAGTTTTGATGCCTTCAATGTGAATCTACAATTTTCAGAGTCTTGAAAATAAAGAAAACTCTTTGAATGAGAAGGTGTATCCAAACTTTTGGTCTGTACTGTATGTCACACAAAATAGTTAATAAATTACATTTCCCACATTTAACTATTTTATTGTAACTTTTCATGGGACGACATTAAAGATACAGTACCAAACTGAAATAAGAGTCATAAATATAAAAGCAATATTTTATTATAGCAAATATAAAATCAGATGAAGACAAAAATAAATTCACATGATACTATAACAGCAGGGGCAGATGAAAAATTGATTTGAAAAAGATATAACAATGGATCAGAAAGCTGACACCATGTGAGTATATAATAACCTCAAAAAATGTATCAAAAATGATGAAGGTAATTATGAGCATTGACTAAATAACCAGAGTGATAAACAAAAGATTTGTCAATATAGAGTAGTAATATGCAGTCAAGGCACTAGAGGGCAGTAATTACACTTGACATGTGACAAATAAATAAAGATAAATTATATATCCTATATATAATGTCCATCATACAATAACTGGTAAAGTGGTAAGTGCGTGGTGACTAAAGTCAATGTATCATGAAAAAGAAACAACACATGCTTGCAACACTGGATTACAAAATTAATGGAAAAACTAATGATAAGAGGTGCATAGTGCGTAGCAGTATGTGAAGGGTTAAGCTAATGTAAATATATCATAGTGCAAGGTGACTGGAGCATAGCAGCAACTGTACATGTAGATAAATAGTGACTAGTGCATAGCAGCAACAATCATATAAGTAATAGACATGAAGATGTATAATCAGTCATATACGATAATTAATGCACATTTGCATCAATGTGTAACAGGTATAGCAGCATGCAAAGCTGGAAACATATAGACAAAGTCACCAAATAAATGGATGTTGAAAAAAGATAAAGAAATTAAATTACCTGTTGGTGGTCCACAGAAAGTGCGCATTGTCCACCCCGACGCGTGTTTCAACGTGCCTTCTTCAGGGATAGTGAATCTTTATTGTCTGTTTGACCGGATGGTCTCCTTTATTAGTCCAGAGTACATGGCACCAGTACACACCAGTTACACCTGTGGTTGTTCCTGTATAATGTGAGTTCATGAGAATGTTTTTATACACCTGAGGAAAAGAGCAGTCTACTCTAGAAATGAATTATATTGTCTTTTTTTTTTTCGTTTGTGATATTCAGCCCTGTGGGATCAACAAGGAGAGCTGCAGTCCGACCTCTGTTTACTCCAGGATTGCACCTGTGAATTTGCACAACTTTCTCAGATGAGCCCCGTTCATCATTAGGCTCACCCCATTACCAGTCCGTTCAGCTTCACACAGGGAGCACCTCCCATTCTTTTCTATCTTACATTGGTGTCACCATTCACACACCATTTTGTGCCTGTACTGTTTCTTTGTGTTCTCTCATAGGACAACACTGAAGATATGACACTTTTGAGACAATGAAAAGTAGTCAGTGTACTGTACAGCTTGTATAACAGTATAAATTTGGTGCCCTTTAAATAATTCAACACACATCCATAAATATCTAAACCACTGGCAACAAAAGAGAGTACACCCCTAAGTGAAAATAGACAAATTGCGCTAATTAGCTATTTTCCCTTCCCGGTGTCATGTGACTCATTAGTGTTATGAGTTCTCAGGTATCCATGCCGAGTAGGTGGGTTACATTTGGTGTTATTGCTTGCACACTCTCTCTTAATGGTCACTGGAAGTTCAACATGTCACCTCAAGGCAAAGAATTTTCTGAGCATCTGAAAAAAATAATTTTTGCTCTACATATGAATTATTTGCTCTAATAAGAAGATTGCCAATACCCTAAAACTGAGCTGCAGCATGGTGGACAAGACCATACAGCGCGGTTTAACAAGACAGGTTCCACTCAAAACAGGCCTCGCCATGATTGACCAAAAAATTTGACTGCATGTGATCAGTGGTGGTCTTTTCAAAAAAGAGGTATAATTGCTGCCAGCATTGCTACAGAGAGTAAAGAGGTGGGGGCAGCCTGTTAGTGCTCAGACCATACGCTGCACACTCCATCAAACTGGCCTGAATGACTGTCATCCCACAAGGAAGCTTCTTGTAAAGATGATGCACAAGAAGGCCCTCAAACAGTTTGCTGAAGACAAGCAGACTAAGGAAATGGATTACCGGAACCATTTCCTGTAGTCTGATGAGACCTAGATGACATTGTTTGGTTCAGATGGTGTCAAGTGTGAGTGGCAGCAACTAGGTGAGGAGTACAAAAACAAATGTATCTTGCCTACAGTCAAGCATGGTGGTGGAAGTGTCTTGATTTGGAGCTGCATGAGTGCTGCCGGCTGTGGGGAGCTACAGTTCATTGAGGGAACCATAAATGCCAACATATACTGTGACATACTGAAGCAGAGCATGATCCCCTCCCTTTGGAAACTGGGCACAGGGCAGTATTCTCACATGATAACCACCCCAAACACATCTCTAAGATGACCACTGTCCTGCTAAAGAAACTGAGGGTAAAGGTTCTGGATTGACCAAGCTTGTCTCCAGATCTAAACCCTATGGAGTCAATACAAAAGTTCTCAAACTAATGCAAGACATGAGAGCAAATGGTGTGCCAAGTAAGGCTAGACCATTGCTATGCACTAAACAAGGAACAATAACATAACAAGGGAACAAGAGTATTGCGTTTAAAATAACATGATTTTATTAGACAAAATTAGATCACAAACAGAACAATCAATAAAACACTGTTTATTAAAATCAAGCATGAAGGGGGATGTGACAGAATATAGGTTAAGAAAAAATATATGTAACACATGAAAGGTAATACAGATGAAAGAGGATATGAGCAAAATTGCTATCAAATAGAAATACATCAATATAAATGTCTTCAACTTCTACCGCCTAAAGCACAGTAATGAGATACAAAGATTTATTGAGGAGTTATTCTAAAGTGCCAGGTGCAAGAAACTTTAAAACACTGTGGGTGGAAAAGGTGGTAAAAATATTCCAACCACAACCCATCACAGCACTGAAAATGACAAAATTAGGTAGAATGGAATCTCGGTTTACAAGTAACCCAGTTTGCGAGCATTTCGCTATACGAGCAAAGCTTGCTGTAAATTTGTAACTCAGTTCATGAGCAAGCTTTGCTGTACGAGCAAATACTCACTCTGCACACTCTTCCGGTTCTGTACTTTCACCGCGCTCTGACCTGCTCTTGCAGTCCGCACAACCACACACAAACACGCACAAACGCGCACAAACACATATTATCGCGACGATGGAGGAACTTCTGCTGTCAGCCGCTACTCAAAGGCAGCGCGCTGACCAATCAGAGGCAAGCGGATCATGCCTTAGACGTCAGCGTGATGGCAGCAGAAGGTCAGGCATCGGTTGCGACGGTTACCTGATACAAATCCTGTACTGGCGAACTACAAGAACCAGGAGGCCTGCGAGGGAACGGAAGGTAAGGTGAGCTGTTATGATTCAGTGACCGAGGAGGATCAGAAACAGGACAAAAATGTAGAAACCCAAAAAGTTACCAGAGTGGCTGGAACCTTAACGGACTGCAGACCTAATACTGACACACAACTAGAAGTAGCCGTGGGACGTGCCTACGATGACCTAGTCGCCACGACACAGTCGGAGAACTAAATATTCTTGCAGAGAGAAATATAAGAAAAGCTAATCTGCCTCAGAGCAATCCCCAAAGACATAGATAGCCCCCCACATGTAAAGACTACAGTGATATAGGAAAACACAATACATAGCTAGAAAACAGATTCAGCAAAGATGAGGCCCAAACTATCTGTATAAGAAAGGATAGGAAAGAGCATTGGCTGCAGCCATAAAAACCCTAATAAATCTCAGCACGCCTGATATAGGATGGGATATTGAACAAGTTGTGGAACGAATTGTCTGCATTCCAATGATTTCCTATGGGAAATCTTGCTTTCCTAGATGAGTAACTTGGTTTACAAGCACACTCCCAGAACGGATTGTTCTCTTAAACCAAGGTTCCACTGTATTACCTAAAGTGCCTAGTGCAGGATGGTACCAAGGAAAATTCCAATCAGTCACAACTATCCCCCAGAGGACCTGCAGACACTCAACGTACGTTTCGCTAGTGTATTTGTTGTTTCATCATGGAGGGAGATCCCTGATGTTATTTTTATAAAATCAATAGTTTCTCTGCTGCAGATCTAGCAGTTATACAGAGCTCATAAATATGGTGGATTACCTGGCAGCAGGCCAAGTAGTCCTCTAATGATAATCTACTGCTGATTTAAACAGTGATTTTATCAAAACTACACTAAGCTGCTCAGTAAGTGAAATACCGCTGGAATCAGGATCTCTGCCCCTAAGTTATGCTGCTCTCAGATTAGGTAGCAAAAATCTGGTGACAGATTTCCTTTAACCCCCTTCACAACCCAGGACGTACTGGTACATTGTAAATCATATCGGGGTAATCATCGCCGCCTGCTACGGTGAGCCGGCGGTGATCCCTGCACATATCTGCTGATTTGAACAGCAGATATGTGCGGCTAACAGGAGCAGGTGGATCTGTGATCCATCAGTACCTGTTAACTCCTTAGATCATACTGTCAAGATGTGACAGCGTGATTTAACCCCTTCACGAGGGGCGGGCAGTAAAATTACGTCCTATTTTAACGTGACTTAACGACCAGGTACGTAATTTTACTGCCTAAACTTCATTTGATTGTCGTGGCCATAGCAACGGCTTTCAAATGATATCTCCTGCTGTTTCTTACAGCAGGGGACCTTTGCTTGACCCCAGGGGGGTGGCATCGCCACCCCCCATAGGCGATCGATGTGATTGGCTGTTCAAATCTGAACCGCCAACCACATCGTTCGCACTAATTTCGGCAAAAATAATGCCCGAATTAGTGCGATACTGTGAGATCCTGCTATGATCTATTGTAGCAGCTACAGCAGATCATAGATGGATCTCAAACATGTCGCCCCCAGCCCCTGCAGCACTGATTGGAGCGATCGTGCTATGACGCGCAATCGCTCCAATCAGTGTGCAGTGGGGCGGTGTGATCTGCAGGTGGCTGCCCTCCTCAGGCCTGTGCTGGTCTGGGGACTCTCCCCCAACATGTCTGCAGCGTGCACTGGCTGGTACTTTTGGTACCACGCCACCACTGCTGCCGCCTCTGATGTCACCGCGCCTGCTCCAATGGTAAGTATTGCGCTCCCGCGATGGACCCTGTGCGCTCCCGTGAAGGCCCCTGCGCGCTCCCGTGAAGGCCCCTGCCCGTGCCCCACCCCGATCTTCCCCCCTACGCCCCGATCTGCCCCCCGGCATCCCGATCTGCTCCCCACGCGATCTGCCTGCCTCCTCTGTCATCTCTATTCTGCTTCCAAAGTTCCTTCCTTCTGCCTTTGCTTCTCCGCCCCCTCTGCTCTCCCTCTCTGCCCCCCCTCTACCCATCCCCCTCTGCAACCCCCCCCTCCCCATCCCCCTCTGCAACCCCCCCCCCCCGACGTCCTCTTACCTGCCTTCACGGGTCGTCCGAGGTCTTCACTGGCCCGATCACCCGATCACATCTGCCTCCATCCCTGGGTCCTTCTGCTGATCTGTCCAACGTCCTGCCTGCTGCTCGTGTAAAGCTGTCCATCTCACTGCATTCTTGTTCCTCTGCAGTTCCTCTGGTCAGTGATCCTCTTGGTACTGTGAGTATCATTTTTTTTTTTTCTTGTATCCTGTCCATTTTTACACATCATCCGTCCATGCGTCCCGCCGAGCGCTGATCAGGGATGCAGATAACGGATCTGCATCCGTGGTCAGTTTTCAGCGGGACTTTTTTTTCCCATATCCCCGACGCTTCTTGTATCTCATCTGTCCATGCGCCCCGCCGAGCGCTGATCAGGGATGCACATAACGTATCTGCATCCGTGGTCAATTTTTGGCGTGACTTTTTTCTGTATTCGCGGCGCTTTTTGTATCGCAGCTGTCTGTGCGTCCCGCCGAGCGCTGATCAGGGATGCACATAACGGATCTGCATCCCTGCTCAATTTTTGGCGTGACCTTTTTTTTTTACATATCCGCAACGCTTTTTGTATCTTATCCGACCGTGCGTCCTGCAGCGGCCGATCAGTGCACCGCATCTGTGCGTTTGAAAAGTTAAATGGCGTTCCTTCTATTCTGAGCCCCACCATGTGCCCAAACAATTACTCTCCACCACATATGAGGTATCTACGTACTCAGGAAAAATTGCACAATACGTTTTATGGTGCATTTTTTCCTGATACCTTTGTAAAAAAAAAAAAGCTACCTGGTTGATACAAAAATTTTGTGGTTAAAAAAAATAAAATAATTTTCACGGTTCAACGTTATCAACTTCTGTGGAGCCCCTGGGGGTACAAGGGGCTCACCAAATATCTAGATAAATTCCTTGAGGGGTCTAGTTCCAAAATGGGGTAATTTGTGGGGGAGCTCCACTGTTTAGGCACCATAGCAGGTCTCCAAACATGACATGGCGTCCGCTAATGATTCCAACCAATTTTGCTGTCAAATGGCGTTCCTTCTCTTCTGAGCCCCGCCATGCGCCCAAACAATTACTTTCCACCACATATGAGGTGTCTGCGTACTCAGGAGAAATTGCACAATACGTTTTATGGTACATTTTTTCCTGATACCCTTGTGGAAAAAAAAGCTACCTGGTTGAAGTGACAGTTTTGTGGTGAAAAAAACAATTGTATTCATGGCTCAACATTATCAACTTCTGTGGAGCCCCTTGGGGCTCGCTAAACATCTAGATAAACTCCTTGAGGGGTCTAGTTTCCAAAATGGGGTCACTTGTGAGGGAGCTCCACTGTTTAGGCACCTAAGGGGGTCTCCAAACGTGACATGGCGTCCGCTAATGATTCCAACCAATTTTGCTGTCAAATGGCGCTCCTTCTCTTCTGAGCCCCGCCATGCGCCCAAACAATTACTTTCCACCACATATGAGGTATCGTCGTACTCAGGAAAAAATGCACTATAAATTTTATGGTGAATTTTTTGCCGATACCCTTGTGAAAAAAAAGCTACCTAGTTGAAGCAACAGTTTTGTGGTAAAAAATTTTTTTTTTCTTTTCACAGCTCAACGTTATAAACTTCTGTGAAGCCCCCAGGTGTTCAAAGTGCTCACCAAACATCTAGAAAAATTATTTGAGGGCTCTAGTTTCCAAAATGGGGTCACTTGTGGGGGAGCTCCATTGTTTAGGCACCTCAGGAGGTCTTCAAACCCGACATGGCGTCCGCTAATGAGTGCAGCTAATTTTGCACTCAAAAATTCAAATGGCGCTCCTTGCCTTCGGAGCCTTGCCGTGTGTCCAAACATTTGATTTCCACCATATATGAAGTATCTGCGTACTCAGGAGAAAATGCACTATACATTTTATGGTGCATTTTTTCCTGATACCCTTGTGAAAAAAAAGCTACCTAGTTGAAGCAACCGTTTTGTGGTAAAAAAAATAAATTTTCTTTTCACAGCTCAACGTTATAAACTTCTGTGAAGCCCCCAGGTGTTCAAAGTGCTCACCAAACATCTAGAAAAATTATTTGAGGGCTCTAGTTTCCAAAATGGGGTCACTTGTGGGGGAGCTCCATTGTTTAGGCACCTCAGGGGGTCTTCAAACCCAACATGGCGTCCGCTAATGAGTGCAGCTAATTTTGCGTTCAAAAATTCAAATGGCGCGCCTTCCCTTCCGAGCTCCGCTGTGCGCCCAAACAATTGATTTTTACCACATATAGGGTATCAGCGTACTCAGGAGAAAATGCACAATAAATTGTAGGGTGCACTTTCTCTTTTCTCCCTTGTGAAAATGAACATTTTATGGCTAAAGTAACATTTTTGTGTTAAAAAGTAAAATTTTCATTTTTTCCCTCCACATTGCTTTGGTTCCTGTGAAGCACCTAAAGGGTTAATAAACTTCTTGGATGTGGTTTTGAGCAGAGTTAGGGGTGCAGTTTTTAGAATGGGGTCACTTTTGGGTATTTTCTGTCTCCTAGGTCTCTCAAAGTCACTTCAAATGTGATGTGGTCCCTAAAAAAAATTATATTCTAAATTTTGTTGGAAAAATGAGAAATTGCTGATGACCTTTGACCCCTTCTAACCTCCTAACGAAAAAAAAAAGTTTGTTTCGAAAATTGCGCTGATGTAAAGTACACAAGTGGGAAAGTTTATTTAGTAACTATTATGTGTGACATATCTCAGATTTATGGGCATAAATTTTCAAAGTTTGAAAATTGCGTAATTTTCAAAATTTTCGCAAAATTTCCTAAATTTTCACAAATAAAAGCAAAAATTATCGGTTTATATTTACCACTGACATGAAGTACAATATGTCACGAAAAAGCAATCTCAGAATTGCCAGGATCTGTTGAAGCGTTCCAGAGTTATAACCTGTCAAAGTGAGACTGGTCAGAATTGCAAAAAATGGCCCGGTCATTAGGGTGTTTTAGTGGCCGGGGGTGAAGGGGTTAAATGGCCAAGTGTCAAGCTGCCACCAGGGGGAGCCAGAGCTCTGAAGCAGAAGACACTAAACGGAGCAACGAGAACCAGGAAGTAAATATACAGTGTTCTCGTACACTGCCTCACAGCACAACTGGGGAGCAGAGCTGAGGGGCATGCGAGGAATACTCAGATGAGCCAGGTCAAGCACAGTACGGGCAGAAAGAGGACTGGAGAAAAGAGTGCAGAATCAAAGTCAAGGTCAGGCCGAGGTCAGTACCAGAGGAAGCAACCGAGTGGGGAGGTAGGAGAGGGGAAAGAGAACTTGAGGGACGACCAGGGGATGGAAAACAGACAAGGGCACGGGGGCACAGGAAAAGACGGATCAGGATATCACTCACAGGACCAGCAATCACAGGCAAAGCAGCGCTAAACTTATAGCCGGCGCTGGTCCACTGGAAATGTCAGCTTTTAAGGCATCCAGGCTCTGGAAGTAAGGTCCAGGAGAAGGCTCCGCCCCCTAGCCATGTGGACGGGGAGGCGAACCATGACACCAAGGCAGGGAACGCGCCTCTTCCCGCCACCATCGGAGGCCCTGTGACACGGGGAGCCAATGGTTGCATTGGCAGCGAACTGTCATATGATGACTCCTGTCGCTATCATAATATATTTCCAGTTAGAACCGACAGAGCAGCAGCTCTAACAGGAACGCTGCATTTCTGTTGATCAGAGCTAGTCCCCTAGGGGGACAAGTAAAATAATAAAAAAAAGAAAAAAAAAGTTTTAAAAAATAAAAAAACCCTAAAAGTTCAAATCACCCCCCATTCGCTCCATTGCAAATTAAACAATAAAATAAATTAAAAATATACACACATTTGGTATCGCTGTATTCAGAAATACCCAATCTATCAAAATATAAAATCAATTAATCTGATCGGTAAATGGTGTAGCGGCAAAAAAATTCCAAATGCAAAATTAAGTTTTTTTGGTCGCTGCAAACTTTGCGCAAAATGCAATAACAGGTGATCAAAACTGCACATTCATTGCGAACTAAGTAAGATATATTGCATAGAAAGAATTGATATTAAAAATAAAATCATATCTGATAAATAGTAGCATTAAAAACATCAGCTCGAGATACAAAAAATAAGCCATCACTGATCCCAATATCCGTAAAAATGAGAACGCTACGGGTTGCGGAAAAGGGCGCAAAACTTGCGTCACGTAAACCTATACATGTTTGGTATCTACGAACTCGTACTGACCTGAGGCATCATACTGACACATCAGTTTTACCATATAGTGAACACAGTGAATAAAATACCTCCAAGACAATCATGCAATCACACTTTTTTTGCAATTTTTCCGCACTTGGAATATTTTGCCGTTTTTCAGTACACTATATGATAAAACTCATGGTTTCATTTAAAAGTACAACTTGTCCCTCAAAAATCAAACCCTTATATGGCAAGATTGACAGAAAATAAAAAAGTTACAGCTATCGGAAGAAGGAGAGCAAAAAAACAAAAACGGAAAATCGCCCGGTCATGAAGGGGTTAAGGCAGTTCTTGAAAATGATAGTGTCCACACAAAATATTGACACTTTGGGCACAATTTAGCTATCTTTACTTAGGGGTGTACTCATTTTTGTTCCAGCGGTTATACAAGCTGTATACTGACTACTTTACATTGTATCAAAGTGCCATATCTTCAGTGTTGTTCCATGAAAAGATATAAAATGCTTACCAAAATGTAAGGGGTGTACTCACTTTTGTGGTATACTGTAACTTTTTCTTAAGAAGTTAGAAAGGCTAAAAGATTATCAGCGATTTCTCATTTTTCCAACAAAATTAACAAAACCAATTTTTTTAAGCACCACATCACATTTCAAGTGACTTTGAGCGGCCTATATGACAGAAAATACCCAAAAGTGACACCATTTTAAAAACTGCACCTCTTACAATGCTCAAAACCACATTTAGGAAGTTTATTAACCCTTTACGATCTTCACAGAAAGTAATAATGTAGAAGGAAAAAATGAAAAGTTTATTTCTTCACACAAAAATATTACTTTAGCCTCATATTTTGCATTTTCATAACAGGAACAGAAGACAATGGAATTTTTTGTGCAATTTCTCCTGAGAACGCCGAAACCCCATATGTGGTGGAAAACTACTGTTTAGGTGCAAGGTAGAACTCGGAAGGGAAGGCTCAAAATTGGCTGAACTAGATAGCGGATGCCATATCACGCTTGCAAGCCCCCAATCACAGAAGGCAGAGGCGGTGGGTGTCCCAGAAACTGTCGGCTGTGCTGGGAGTGCGACTAGGACAGCTGTGCTGGGGCTCGGGCTGCGGGCCGTGACGGCTTCAAAGAAATGGCGCCCGCAGTAAGTGCAGATTGAGCTCTTGATTCAGAGATCTCATCTGTGCAATCATCACCTCTGGGCGCCATTTTCCTTAAGTCCGCTGCTGGGAGATCAATGGGCTCGAGGCGGCGCATGTGCATATGAGATCTTGAGCTGAGAGCTCCATCTGCGCACGCGCCAACTCTGGGCACCATTATGAAGTCTTTACCGCCCACTCCACAGCGCCAGACCCTCCGCCGCAGACCCCAGCACCAGCCGCCGCAGAGCCCGCTCAGCTGCCCCAGCACCAGCTGCCGCAGTCCCAGCACCAACCTCCGCAGACCCCGCACAGCCACCCCAGCACCAGCCTCCGCAGACCCCGCACAGCCACCCCAGCACCAGCCGCCGGAGCACCAGCCCAGCCACGGCAGCCCCTACACAGCCCCCGCAGCATTCCCCCCCTGCGACCATTCTCCACCAATGCATTGCCATGCAGAAGCGAACGCGCATGCACAGCTCCTGTGCCACATGATTACCAGGTCGTAACGCTGTGTCCATTTATGGAAACGCACTGCAATATAGGCCGCACCGCTATATGCAATGTCTGAAAGGGGTTAAAAGTAATGTTATAACGCAATGTAATGGCATTATATAAGTGAATAAATACTGTAGAAGCCTGAATGACATCTTGAAATTCCCCTTTATAGTCATGGCTGAAAGTGTTGGCACCCTTGAAATTGTCCCAGAAAATTAAGTATTTCTCCAAGAAAGTTATTGCAATTACACGTTTTTTCATACACATGTTGATTTCCATTGTGTGTATTGGAACAACACAAAAAAAGCAGAGTAAAAAAAGACAAATCGGACATAATTTCACACAAAACTCCAAAAATGCGCTGGATAAAATTGTTGGCACCCGCAACATAATTCAATGCTGTCCACTTCAGAACTTTCCAGCGCTTTGTTTTCATTCATTTCTGGGTTCTACTTAGTCTGTTTGGGGTCATTCTCCTGCTGGAAGACCCATGACCTAGGACGCAAACCCACCTTTCTGTCACTGGGCACTACATTGCGATCCAAAATCCTTTGAGACTCTTCAGATTTCATGATTCCTTGCACACTGCTAAGGCAACCAGTGCCAGAGGCAGCAAAACATCCCCAAAACATATTTGAACCTCCACCATATTTGACTGTATGTACAGTGTTCTTTTCTTTGTAGGCCTCTTTCCATTTTTGGTAAGCAGTGGAAAGACATGCTTTACCAAAAAGCTATATCTTGGATTCATCTTTCCACACAAGACACAAAAAGTTTTTGGCTTACTCATGTACATTTTGGCAAACAACAGTCTAGCTTTCTTATGACTGTGTCAGCAGTGGGGTCCTCCTGGGGCTCCTGCCACAGCATTTCATTCACAGGTGGACAGATAGTTTGCGCCAACACTGATGCACCCTGAGCCTACAAGACAGCTTGAATTTCTTTGGAAGTTGATTGGGACTGCTTATTCACCATCTTGACTATCCTGTGTTGCAACCTTTCATCAATATTTCTCTGCCGTCCACATTCAGGGAGATTAGCTACAGTGACATGGGTTGTAAACTACTTGCTTATTTTGCGCACCATGGACGAAGGAACATCAAGATCTCTAGAGATGGGCTTGTAACCTTGAAATGGTTGATATTTTTCAACAATTTTTGTTCTCAAGTCCTCAGACAGTTCTCTTCTCTCTGTTCTCCATACTTAGTGTGGCACACACAGACACACAATGCAAAGATTGAGTCAACTTCTCCCCTTTTTAACTAGTTTCAGGTGTGATTTTCATATTGCCCACAACTGTTATTTGCCACAGGTGAGTTTGATTGAGCATAACATGCTTGAAACAAAGTTTTTTCTCACAATTTTGGAAAGATTCCAACAATTTTGTCAGGCCCATTTTTGGGGCTTTGTGTGAAATTATGTCCAATTCGCCTTTTTACCTCTATTTTTTGTGTTGCTCCAATACACACAATGGAAATAAACATGTATGACAAAACGTGCAATCGCAATAATTTTCTGGGAGAAATTCTTCATTTTCTGGAACAATTTCAAGGGTGTCAAGACTTTGGGCTATGACATTAGAGTTGAATTGAAATTGATTCACAGGATCCCGTTCACTGGCCACATGGGTAACCTGAGACTACTAGACATGAGCACTTAGGACCACCTCCTGACGGCATCTGCGGTTTTTCTTTTGATTAGCCAGCCTGGCAAGACATCACGTGCATCATGCCGCAACTATGACGTTACGCCGGTAGGGCTAATCAGAAGAACCACAGATACCACCCAGCAAATCGATTCACACCACCCCTAGATAACATGGTGGTCCTTCCCCTCTTTGGGGTCACTGTGGATGGGAGAAAGGCTTAGTTCTCTGCCATGTAAGTGGGGAAGTGGAATAAATGTAAGCACACAACGTTCCCTGCCATAGGTGGAGTAAAATGGGGGGCCCACTAAAAACAGGGGCGAAGTGAAGAACAAAGCTCACTCTCCCCAGTCTCACAAGCTCGTTGCCTTGGAGTAACCCTCAACTCTGCTCTATCCTTCAAGCCACACATCCAAGCCCTCTTCACCTCATGCAGACTACAACTCAAAAATATCTCCCGGATCCGTGCTTTCCTTAACCAAGAATCAGCAAAAACATTAGTGCACGCCCTCATCATCTCCCGCCTCGACTACTGCAACCTCCTGCTCTCTGGCCTCCCTTGCAACACTCTTGCACCCCTCCAATCTATCTTAAACTCCGCTGCCCGCTTAATCCACCTCTCCCCTCGTTATTCCCCAGCCTCGCCACTCTGCCAATCCCTTCACTGGCTTCCCATCGCCCAATGACTCCAGTTCAAAACATTAACCATTAAGGAATAACGTTTGGAACACCATTCTAAGTCCGAACTGGGTGCAAAAACCTAAAAAAACATCACTATGGGGAGATAAGGTATGCACACCAGTGACTATGTAAGGGGAATACATGAAATAGCAGAAGCTGCTGTGTGAATACTGACTTGAAAAATCCAATAGCTATATGTAAGAGTGAATATGTGAAAAATGGAATCTGCATTACTGCCATGAACATATGAATCAAGAGAAATTTCTCTTGATTCATATGTTCATGGCAGTAATGCAGATTCCATTTTTCACATTTTCACTCTTACATATAGCTATTGGATTTTTCAAGTCAGTATTCACACAGCAGCTTCTGCTATTTCATGTATTCCCCTTACATAGTCACTGGTGTGCATACCTTATCTCCCCAAAACATTAACTATGACATACAAAGCCATCCACAACCTGTCTCCTCCCTACATCTGTGACCTAGTCTCCCGGTACTTACCTGCATGCACCCTCAGATCCTCACAAGGTCTCCTTCTCTACTCCTCTCTTATCTCCTCTTCCCACAATCGCGTACAAGATTTCTCCCGTGCCTCCCCCATACTCTGGAACGCTCTACCTCAGTATATCAGACTCTCCCCTACCGTGGAAAGCTTCAAGAGGAACCTCAAGACCCATCTCTTCCAACAAGCCTACAACCTACAATAGCCCTCAGTCCAGTAGACCTCTGCGCAGCCAGCTCTGTCCTCACCTATTGTACCATCACCCATTCCCTGTAGACTGTGAGCCCTCGCGGGCAGGGTCCTCTCTCCTCCTGTAGACTGTGAGCCCTCGCGGGCAGGGTCCTCTCTCCTCCTGTAGACTGTGAGCCCTCGCGGGCAGGGTCCTCTCTCCTCCTGTAGACTGTGAGCCCTCGCGGGCAGGGTCCTCTCTCCTCCTGTAGACTGTGAGCCCTCGCGGGCAGGGTCCTCTCTCCTCCTGTAGACTGTGAGCCCTCGCGGGCAGGGTCCTCTCTCCTCCTGTAGACTGTGAGCCCTCGCGGGCAGGGTCCTCTCTCCTCCTGTAGACTGTGAGCCCTCGCGGGCAGGGTCCTCTCTCCTCCTATAGCAGTCTGTCTTGTACTGTTAATGATTGTTGTACGTATACCCTCTTTCACTTGTATAGCGCCATGGAATAAATGGCGCTATAATAATAACTAATAATAATAATTAGGGTGCATGAAATAGATATCCCTCTCATCTACCACTGTACAAGTGGCCACATGATGTGTACTGCGCTGTGGAATATGTTGGCGCTATACCCTCATGCAGGGAGTGCAGCCTCCTACTTGGCAGCCACTTGTCACTTATTCTGTCCCCTTTGCCATCCTGACTGGCAGACATTGGAGGAGGTATCCTGCATGGACGCCTCAGCAGAGGTGGTGGCATGCCTGCCCCCGGCCCGTGCCCCCCAGTGACAGAGCTGCCAGCCCTCCACACACAGGCTCCGCCCCTGTAACGCTGAGGGGAGGAGGAGGGCAGTCACAGGCAGGACCCAAACAAAGCTGCGGTGCCCTGCACGGCTCCCCTGTGCCAGCCGGAGCACTGGCGGCCGCCATGACATAACCGAGCCCCGCCGTCACCGGGCAGCACCGGATATAGAGCGGCAGAGGCGGCGGCGGAGGCAGCAGAGCTCCAGCCGCGGCAGCCAATGAGCGGCACGTCTCCGGCGGTGACATCTGCAGCAGGCAGAGCAGCGCATAAAGATGGCAATGTCTCTGATCCAGGCATGCCGCAGCCTGGCGCTCTCCACCTGGCTCCTCTCCTGCTGCTTCGTGCATCTGCTCTGCATGGACTTCACGGTGGCGGAGAAGGAGGAGTGGTACACGGCCTTCGTCAACATCACCTACCATGACCCGGCCAGCGGCACCAACCGGACGGAGAAGAGCGAGTGCGGGCGCTACGGGGAGCACTCCCTGAAGCAGGACGCCTGGGGCTGGGCGGTGATGCCCTCCCCGCAGGACAGGCTGGCCTGTGACCCGGCCGCCAGGTTCTCCGTGCCAGCCCATGCCGGGAGATGGGTGGCCCTGATCCCCATAGGGAACTGCACGTGTAAGGATAAGATCCGGCATGCCGCCCTGCACAACGCCTCGGCCGTGCTCATCTACAACGTGGGCTTCGGGAACGACACCGTCACCATGTCCCATCCAGGTCAGTGGCCGCCATCCATCAGCGCTGCCCACATGGCACTGGCACTTACTACCGGCGGTGCTCTGCGTGCCTCAGTGTGCGCAGTGTATGCAGGTGAATGTGTGCAAGTAACAGTGTGCACAGGTGACAGTGTGTGCAGGTGAATGGGTGCAGGTGACAGTGTGCACAGGTGACAGTGTGTGCAGGTGACAGTGTGCACAGGTGACAGTGTGTGCAGGTGACAGTGTGCACAGGTGACAGTGTGTGCAGGTGAATGGGTGCAGGTGACAGTGTGCACAGGTGACAGTGTGTGACAGTGTGCACAGGTGAATGTGTGCAGGTAACAGTGTGCCAGGTGACAGTGTGTGCAGGTGACAGTGTGTGACAGTGTGCACAGGTGACAGTGTGTGACAGTGTGCACAGGTGACAGTGTGTGCAGGTGACAGTGTGTGACAGTGTGCACAGGTGACAGTGTGTGACAGTGTGCACAGGTGACAGTGTGTGCAGGTGACAGTGTGTGACAGTGTGCACAGGTGACAGTGTGTGACAGTGTGCACAGGTGACAGTGTGTGCAGGGGACAGTGTGTGACAGTGTGCACAGGTGACAGTGTGTGCAGGGGACAGTGTGCCAGGAGTGCACAGGTGAATGTGTGCAGGTGACTGTGTGTGCAGATGACAGTGTGCCAGGAGTGCACAGGTGAATGTGTGCAGGTGACTGTGTGTGCAGATGACAGTGTGCCAGGAGTGCACAGGTGAATGTGTGCAGGTGAATGTGTGTGCAGGTGACAGTGTGCCAGGAGTGCACAGGTGAATGTGTGCAGGTGACTGTGTGTGCAGGTGACAGTGTGCCAGGAGTGCACAGGTGAATGTGTGCAGGTGACTGTGTGTGCAGATGACAGTGTGTGACAAAGGACTCCACACAGCTATGGCAGGAGGATCATAGTACTGTATATACAGGTGACAGAGGACACCACACAGCTGTGCCAGGGGCATCATATTACTGTATATACAGAGGACATCACACAGCTGTGCCAGGGGCAGCACAGTCTTTATATATAGATTACAGAGGACGCAACACATGACCAGAGGACATTACATTACTGTATATACAGGGGACACAATACAGCTGTGCCAGGGGGCATCACATTACTGTATACACAGGTGAGAGGATACCACACAATTGTACCAGGGGCATGATATTACTGTATACACAGGTGACAAAGGTGACTGAGGAGAACACACAGCTGTAGCTGGGGACATCTCATTACTGTATGATGAGGTGAGAGGACACCACACACTTGTTCCAGGGGGTATCATATTACTGTATATACAGGTAACAGTTAACACAGTTGTGCCAGGGGCATGTCATTTCACACAGCTGTACCAGGGGTCATCACATTACTGTATATACAGGTGACAGAGGACACCACACAGCTGTAGCAGGGGGCATCACATTACTGTATATACAGGTGACAGAGGACACCACACAGCTGTACCAGGGGGCATCACATTACTGTATATACAGGTGACAGACGACACCACACAGCTGTACCAGGGGGCATCACATTACTGTATATACAGGTGACAGAGGACACCACACAGCTGTAGCAGGGGGCATCACATTACTGTATATACAGGTGACAGAGGACACCACACAGCTGTACCAGGGGGCATCACATTACTGTATATACAGGTAACAGAGGACACCACACAGCTGTACCAGGGGGCATCACATTACTGTATATACAGGTGACAGACGACACCACACAGCTGTACCAGGGGTCATCACATAACTGTATATACAGGTGACAGACGACACCACACAGCTGTACCAGGGGTCATCACATTACTGTATATACAGGTGACAGAGGACACCACACAGCTGTACCAGGGGGCATCACATTACTGTATATACAGGTGACAAAGGACACCACACAGCTGTACCAGGGGTCATCACATAACTGTATATACAGGTGACAGAGGACACCACACAGCTGTACCAGGGGTCATCACATAACTGTATATACAGGTGACAGAGGACACCACACAGCTGTACCAGGGGTCATCACATTACTGTATATACAGGTGACAGAGGACACCACACAGCTGTACCAGGGGGCATCACATTACTGTATATACAGGTGACAGAGGACACCACACAGCTGTACCAGAGGGCATCACATTACTGTATATACAGGTGACAGAGGACACCACACAGCTGTACCAGGGGGCATCACATAACTGTATATACAGGTGACAGAGGACACCACACAGCTGTACCAGGGGGCATCACATAACTGTATATACAGGTGACAGACGACACCACACAGCTGTACCAGGGGTCATCACATTACTGTATATACAGGTGACAGAGGACACCACACAGCTGTACCAGGGGGCATCACATTACTGTATATACAGGTAACAGAGGACACCACACAGCTGTACCAGGGGGCATCACATTACTGTATATACAGGTGACAGAGGACACCACACAGCTGTACCAGGGGGCATCACATTACTGTATATACAGGTGACAAAGGACACCACACAGCTGTACCAGGGGTCATCACATAACTGTATATACAGGTGACAGAGGACACCACACAGCTGTACCAGGGGGCATCACATTACTGTATATACAGGTGACAGACGACACCACACAGCTGTACCAGGGGTCATCACATTACTGTATATACAGGTGACAGAGGACACCACACAGCTGTACCAGGGGGCATCACATTACTGTATATACAGGTGACAGAGGACACCACACAGCTGTAGCAGGGGGCATCACATTACTGTATATACAGGTGACAGAGGACACCACACAGCTGTACCAGGGGGCATCACATTACTGTATATACAGGTAACAGAGGACACCACACAGCTGTACCAGGGGGCATCACATTACTGTATATACAGGTGACAGACGACACCACACAGCTGTACCAGGGGTCATCACATAACTGTATATACAGGTGACAGACGACACCACACAGCTGTACCAGGGGTCATCACATTACTGTATATACAGGTGACAGAGGACACCACACAGCTGTACCAAGGGGCATCACATTACTGTATATACAGGTAACAGAGGACACCACACAGCTGTACCAGGGGGCATCACATTACTGTATATACAGGTGACAGAGGACACCACACAGCTGTACCAGGGGGCATCACATTACTGTATATACAGGTGACAAAGGACACCACACAGCTGTACCAGGGGTCATCACATAACTGTATATACAGGTGACAGAGGACACCACACAGCTGTACCAGGGGTCATCACATTACTGTATATACAGGTGACAGAGGACACCACACAGCTGTACCAGGGGGCATCACATTACTGTATATACAGGTGACAGAGGACACCACACAGCTGTACCAGAGGGCATCACATTACTGTATATACAGGTGACAGAGGACACCACACAGCTGTACCAGGGGGCATCACATAACTGTATATACAGGTGACAGGACACCACACAGCTGTACCAGGGGGCATCACCTTACTGTATATCCAGGTGACAGAGGACACCACACAGCTGTACCAGGGGGCATCACATTACTGTATATCCAGGTGACAGAGGACACCACACAGCTGTACCAGGGGGCATCACATTGCTGTATATACAGGTGACATCACACTGCTTCATGTGCTTGACAAGACACCATACTTCATCATATATACCAGGCACATCATATTAGTGTGTATACAGGTGACTGAGGACTCCACACTGTTTTACTGGGGCATCATATAACTGTATGTACAAATGACTGAGGATGCCACATGTTTGTACCAGGGGGCATCATATTTCATGTTTATAGGTGACTTTGGGTACCACACTTGTACCAGGGCGATCATATTACCGTATTTACGAGTGACTGAGGACATAAAAGACCTGTAACCGGGGCATAATCTTACTGCATGCACAGGTGACTGAGGACACCACACACTTGTACCAGGGGTGATCAGATTGCTGTATATACAGGTGACTGGGGACACAACACAGCTGTGCCGGGGAGATCAGATTGACTGAGGACACCACACACCTGTACTGGGGGGATCAAACTGCTGTATGTACAGGTGACTGAGGACACTACACAGCTGTGATGGTGGGATCAGATTGATGTATATACAGGTGACTGAGGACCCCACACAGCTGTACCTAAGAGATCGTATTGATGTATATACAGGTGACTGAGGACCCCACACAGCTGTACCTGGGTTGTCAGATTACTGTATATACAGGTGACTGAGGACACCACATACCTGTAACTGAGTGATCGGATTGCTGTATATACAGGTGACTGAGGACACCACAGCTGTGCCAGGGGATCAGATTGCTATATATACAGGTGACTGAGGACCCCTACACAACTTTACCTGGGGGATCAGATTACTGTATATACAGGTGACTTAGGACACCACATAACTGTACCTGGGGATCGGATTGCTGTATATACAGGTGACTGAGGACACCACACAACTGTACCTTGGTGATCAGATTGCTATATATACGAGTTACTGGGGACACCACACAGCTGTGCCTAAGGCTGCTTTCACACATCCGGTTTGAGCAGTGCGGCTCAATCCAGCTGTGAAACCTATGCAACGGATGCGGCGAAAACACCGCATCCTTTGCATAAGTTTTTTACATGCGGCCCGTCCGGTTTTTGCCGCTTGCAGCAGGCTACTAAGCACGCGCAGTGGCAAAAAACGCATGCGGCGGCCAGATGCGTTTTTTGCCGCATCGCGCCGCATCTGGCGTCCATAGGCATGCATACGAAAATGCGCCACATCGGCTGGATGCGGCGCGATGCGTTTTTTTTTGCCGCACAAAAAACCGTGCCAGGCAACGTTCCATCCGGCCGCCGCATCGGCTAAATCTGCCGCATGCGGCAAAAACCGGACGGAACGCAAGCTCATCCGGCACTAATGTCAGTCTATGCAAAAAAAAACACAACCGGCAGCAAAAAAAAACGGTTGCGTATTTTCTGCAAAGTGCCGGATTGTGCCGCACAGGAAAAACCGGAGGTGTGAAAGCAGCGTAAGGGATCATATTGCTGTATATACAGGTGACTGAGAACACCACACAGCTGCACCTGGGTGATCAGATTACTGTGTATATAGGTGACTCAGGACACTACACAGCTGTACCTGGGGGATTAGATTGCTTTATATACAAGTTACAGGGGACACTCACTTCTTCATATATACCAAGTTACTGAAATCATATCACTTGTGCCTCACATCAGCCATAACATTAAGACCACTGGCTAGTGAAGTGAATGACATTGGTTATCTCATGATAATGGCTCCTGTGAATATGTGGGATATATCAGGCATCAAATGAACAGTCAGTTCTTGAAGTTAATATGATGTAAACAGGAAACATATATAAACTTTTAGATCTGAGCGACTTGACCAAGGCCAGATTGTAATGGCTGGAGGGCTGTGTTACAATGGCAGACCTTGGGGGGTGTTCCTACTATGTAGAGTTGTTAGTACCTACCAAAAATGGTCCAAGGAAGAACAACCAGTTACCCGAACACAGTTTGCTGCACATTTAGGGCTCATTAATGAGGATGGAGCTAAGCCCACCTGCTTCACAGAAGAGCTATCGTACCTCCAATTGGTCAAATTAATGCTGGCTGTGATAAAAAGGAGTGCTGAGTGTACCACGGGTTGTGGTGTGTGGACAGCCACAATGACCATGCTGACCTCTGTCCACTAACAAAAGTGCCTACAATGGCAACTAAGCATCACAACTGGACAATGGAGAGATCGGACAGGGCAGGTGGGTGTGAGGAATCTTGGGGACGGCTGTGTGTGTTGCCTAACTGACGAACAGATGACCCTATTATTGGGAGAAATCAGCTGGGAGATGCTCTGATCTGTGTTTTATCATTGCTTTCATCACTGTAGGGTCAAGTGTAAAGCGCCTGTCACACACAGAGATAAATCTGTGGCTGCAGTGAAATTGTGGACAATCAGTGCCAGGTTTGTGGCTGTGTACAAATGGAACAATATGTCCATGATTTCACTGCAGCCACAGGTCTGCCAAAGATCATGAGACTTCAGGAATCTCATTCACTTTGCTGATTCTAGGAATCTCTCAGATGTTTTGACAAAAATGAGCAGGAAAAAACCCCGCAACTTGTGAACATGGCCCTACGTAGTAAATAACCAGTTATGATATTTACTGTATGATATACATTTCAGTAATGCAGAAATATATGATGTCTGTACACTATAACTGTATAGATCTATTACAGCATAACGTGAGGATGAATAAGCTAAGGTAAAGGGTTAAGAAGGTGCCATGAATAATGTTTGGTTTTTGTGTAAGCCTGCAGCTTGTTAAAAGAGTTTCCAACAATGTTCTGTTGGTAAATTTTGTACATTGACTTCATGTGGACCTTATGTGACTTGTACCACCAACCCGAACATTGTTGCAGATCTTTGTATTGACTAATGACAACAGTATTGCCTATTGCCTGTAGACTTTATAAGCAGAATAACTTGGCCTGTGAGACTGCAAAGTAGTTTTGAAGAATATGACAAATAGTTCAAGTCTTTAGGATCCTTTACACGCTGCGACATCGCTAACGATATATCGTCGGGGTCAGCGTCGCTAGCGACATCGCAGCGTGTGACACCAAGGAGCGCAAAAACGTCAAAAATCGTTGATCGTTGACACGTCGCTCCTTTTCATAATATCATTGGTGGTGCATGCCGCTGGTTGTTCGTCGCTCCTGTGGCAGCACACATCGCTATGTGTAACACCGCAGGAACGACGAACATCTCCTTACCTGCGTCCACCGGTAATGAGGAAGGAAGGAGGTGGGCGGCATGTTCCGGCCACTCATCCCCGCCCCTCCTCTTCTGGGCAACCGTTTTGTGACGCCGCTGTGATGTCGCTGTGACGCCAAACGTACCTCCCCCTTGAAGGAGGGATTGTTCGGCAGCAACAGCGACGTCGCTAAGCAGGTATGTGTGTGTCGCTGCCGTAGCGATAATGTTCGCTACGGCAGCGATCACCACATATCGCAAGAATGACGGGGGCGGGTGCTATCGCTCACGACATGGCTAGCAATCGCTCGCAATGTCGCTGCGTGTAAAGCACCCTTTTGACTTGGGCTCCAAATTGACCAGATCTCCCATAGACCATCCATGCTTTGTGCTGTAAAATCTGATCAACCATCTATTATTATTATTATTATTATTATTATTATTTATTTATAGAGCACCATTAGTTCCATGGTGCTGTACATGAGAAGGGGGTTACATACAAAATACATATACAAGTTACAGTAGACAGACTAGTACAGAGGGAAGAGGACCCTACCCTTGCGGGCTTACATTCTATAGGATTATGGGGAGGAGACAGTAGGTGGGGTGTAGATGGGGCGGCAGCTCCGCACGGTGGTGGGGCGGCAGCTCCGCACGGAAAATGTGCTGGAAAATCTGATTGCCCATCTGTAGATTGTGATGGAAAATCTGATTTACCCACTGTAGATTGTGAAGCAAAATACGATCGACCGTCTGTAGATTGTTATGGAAAATCTGATCGATCATCTGTAGATTGTGTGGAAAATCCAATCAACCATCTGTGGATTGTGCTGGAAAATCTGATTGGCCACTTGTGGATTGTGATGGAAAATCCGATGGACCATCTGCCCTTAGAAGTCTTGCGAACTCCATGCGTTAATGGGTCATGGGACATGAACAATATTAGGCAGGTGGTTTTAATGTTATGGCTGATTGGTGTATATATAACAGTACTTTATTCTACAGGTGGCTAAACTTGGCATGTACTGGTTTAATAGTGAATAGTGAAGGCCATTGTTCTTCTTTTGTCTACCAGCAGCATACCAATTCAGACTTTATGCCATATCTTCATGTGTTGTCACCTTTCTCATAGTTTAACAGCTGTCTCAGTTTATCAGTGAGATTATCCTACTTTTTACGTTGAGTGAGAATCTTCACATTCGTGTATACTCAGGACATCACATTACTTCTTCATGTGTACCATATATGAATTCTCCATGAAGGACTATATATGTCTGAGCTTCTTGGCCACTTGGTGCTCACTGCATTTCATGTATGTAAGAATATATTACTCGTTCATCTGTTACACATGGTCACCTGGTGTTCACTATGTTTCATATGTGCATAGACCACCGGAAACACCAATCTTGGCATCACACTACTGACGCGTACATAGCGCAGGTCACTCAAGAACTTGTTCTTTGCAATTACAGTATATTGAACAATATATAACAATGCGAAACAATGCATCCTAGTGTACGCTAAGTGCATGACATCGACAGCACGTGTGCGTGTATATATATATATATATATATATATATATATATATATATATATATATATATAATATATATATATATATATTTAGACTGATCTTACAAAATCAAGGTACACAGGCAGGATACTTCTCTCCTATCCACATAATAACATACTGCACAATCTCTGTCTATGTGGTTTCCTGTGTCATTGTAATATTAACATTCGGTGCACATTTTTGAAGTCCTATACACATTGTATCAATGTTTTTTTATAAGGCTGACCTCTGCATATGAGCCACATCAATATGGCAACAGATGGTGTACTATATAGATACAGTCATGGCCAAAAGAGTTGGCACCCTTGAAATTGTTCTTGAAAATGAAGTATTTCTCCCTGAAAATTATTTTACACATGTTTTGTTATACACGTTTATTTCCCTTTGTGTGTATTGGAGCAACACAATAAACCTGAGAAAAAAGAACATAATTTCACACAAAACTCCAAAAATGGACCAGATAAAATTATTGCCACCCTCAACTTAATATTTAGTTGCACAACCTTTGGAATAAATATCTGCAATCAGTCGCTTCCTATAACCATCAACAAGCTTCTTACACCTCTCTCCTGGAATTTTGGACCACTCTTCTTTTGCAATCTACTTCAGATCTCTCATATTTGAAGGGTGACTTCTCCCAACACCAATTTTAGGATCTCTCTCAGCTCTTTATTTCCATCCATTTCTGGTTCCTTCTTGAAGTATCTTTGGGGTCATTGTCCTGCTTGAAGACCCATGACCTAGGACGCAAACCCACCTTTCTGACACTGGGCACTACATTGCAACCCAAATTCCTTTGGTAATTTTCAGGTTTCATGCTGCTTTGCACACAGTCAAGGCACCCAGTGTCAGAGGCAGCAAAAATAACCCCAAAACACCTCTGAACCTCCACCATAGTTGACTGTAGGTAATGTGTTCTTTTCTTTGTAGGCCTCATTCCGTTTTCAGTAAACAGTAGAATTATGTGCTTTACCTGAAAGCTTTATCTTGGTCTCATCTGTCCACAAGACGCTTTCACAGAATGATTTTGGCTTACATACATTTTGGCAAACTGCACTCTAGCTTTTTTATGCTTCTATGACAGCAGTGGCCAACGACGCAACAGCGATCCGGACCTGCAGAGCGACCTAGCTAGTCATTGGGGACGTTGTAAAGCAGCTTTTTGAAAGGGAGTCGCTAACGAAGTCACTGTAAAGTCCCCTTTACACACTGAGACTTTCTAGCGATCATGCTGCACAGCGGGAAACAAAGGACCAAAGAATGGTCCTGAGAGATGTGTAGTGATCAGCAACTTCACAGCAGGGGCCAGGTCGCTGATGTGTTTCACACACTGCAATGTCACTGGGGAGGTCGCTATTACGTCCCAAAACCGGTGACGTTACAGCGATGTCGTTTGCGATGTTGCAGTGTGTAAAGCCACCTTTAAACTCATTTTTGGGTGGGGCTCCTGACTCATGATAAGGATCAAGCAATTTCAAGTTAAACATCTGATCCTTTTGTTCTCAGCTGAGATAAGTTGCTGACATCGGTTCTCTCCCCTCTGAACCCATATCTGTTGTAAGTGTAGTGTTTGGAAACCTAAAGAACGTCCAGAAACATAGAGATCTATGTGTCTGTTCCTTGTCCATAGCTGCATGGGAAATTAACACTGCAGTGACCCTTTTTTTGTTTTATGAGCTGTCTCCAAACCCACGACAGAGCCCAGTTCTAGGAATCTTAACAGCAATACATAGGGGGACATGTGATCTCTTAGTATAAAGCTCCCATCCTCTGTATACTGGCCACTGGTGGAGATCACCTTCGAACATATAAATTCCAATGGAACATGCCTCTTTTGAGATCAGTGCATTACACAGGTACAATAGAGGTTTGTTAATCCTTATCACTGTCCCTTTTAATGGGGGGGGGGGCCCTCACAATTTGCAGTGGTGCACGTAATGATTTCTTTACCCATTCAGATGTATGAAACCCACAGAAATTCATGTTACATATACAGTATATCATTAAGTGCAATTTTTTTTTTTATTTCAATCACTGTTGTTACATCGGATTTTACCATGTTGTTACTACTTAAAAGGAACTCCAAAATTCTCATGTAAATCCACATGAAACTGCACTGACACAGGAACCTATACTACTTTCCAAATTATTATGCAAATTGGATTTAAGTGTCATATAAAACATTTTTTTATTCAAATAAACCCATGGATAGTATTGTGTCTCAGGGCACTTTGGATCGTGAAATCAATCCTGAACACCTGTGATAATGAATTTACTAGGTGAGCCCAGTTAAAGGAAAACTACTTAAAGCGCACCAATCACCAGGATTTTCCTATATTACCTAAAGCCAATGCTATACTGGCGCTATCATGCTGGTTCTCTACATACTTTTAGTTGTCAGCTACTGTAGGATGTACGAGGTTTTGAAACACAAGCAAGTAAAGTTTGTAAAATGAGCAGCTTTTTGGATGACAGCAGCTGCCGATCAGCTGATAGCTGGGGTGGGTATTTATAGTAATTCCCTCCCCCTGCCTATCCATTCTCCTCCTGTTATTTTTGCTAATTTTATTATAGAATCATTTTACTAACGGACTAGAAAGACCTGTGCTGATGTCGTACCCATATGACTAGAAGGGGCAGGGCCTCAGCCAACATAGCTGTTACCAGGAAGCAACATTTTTCTGTTGGCTGGTCACATGGGTATGACATCAGCACAGTCCTTCTAGTCAGATAGTAAAACAATTTTATAATAGAATTAGCATAAATAACAGGGAAGATGGATAGGCAGTGGTCGGGAATCACTATGAATATCTACCCCAGCTATCAGCTGATCAGCAACTGCTGTTATTCAAAAAGCTGTTTATTTTACAAACTTTACTTGCTTGTGTTTCAAAACCTATATATCCTAGTTGACAACTATAGGTATGTATAGAACCAGCATCAAAGCGCCAGTATAGCACTGGCTTTAGGTTATACAGGAAAATCCTGGTGACTGGTGCGCTTTAAGAAGGAAGTTCCACATTATTAAAGGGAACCAAACATCAGGATTTTCGTGTATAAGCTGCAGCCAGTGCAGTACTGGCACTATCATGCACAGTGTGTACATACCATCAGGGGGCAGCTCGGGTGTTTAGGCAGTGAAATACAACTTTATAAAGTTTGAAATTTCGTGCACTTTTTGATTGACGTGTGCACCTCTGCAGATAATGTCCGGGCGGGTTATGCAGGAGTTCCCCGCCCCCCCACCAGCCTGTTCCTCCCTCTCTCCTGATGTCCGGGCGGGTTATGCACGTGTTCCCCACCCCCCGCACCGCCTGTTCCTCCCTCCCTCTGGCTGTATGTAAATATCTAATCTTCAGAAACATGGCGCCGGAGTGGGCCTCTGCGCATAGCGCTTATCTCCGGCGCCATGTTTCTGAAGCCCCCGCATTACACAACTTGGTGTCTGAGAGGGCGGCGCCACAGCGATGTCACACCGGCTGGTGTGTTGGCCCGGTGTCCTGGGGCGGCACTATACAGGAGCAGCAGGTAATCGCGTCCTCCGGTTAGCTGTTCTGTCCTGTTCTAATCGCGCGCGCTCCTGCGGTCACAACGGGCTGTGAAGAAACGAGGGCGCATGCGCCGGCCTCTCAGACACCAAGTTGTGTAATGCGGGGGCTTCAGAAACATGGCGCCGGAGATAAGCGCTATGCGCAGAGGCCCACTCCGGCGCCATGTTTCTGAAGATTAGATATTTACATACAGCCAGAGGGAGGGAGGGAGGAACAGGCGGCGCGGGGGGGCGGGGAACACGTGCATAACCCGCCCGGACATCAGGAGAGAGGGAGGAACAGGCTGGTGGGGGGGCGGGGAACTCCTGCATAACCCGCCCGGACATTATCTGCAGAGGTGCACACGTCAATCAAAAAGTGCACGAAATTTCAAACTTTATAAAGTTGTATTTCACTGCCTAAACACCCGAGCTGCCCCCTGATGGTATGTACACACTGTGCATGATAGTGCCAGTACTGCACTGGCTGCAGCTTATACACGAAAATCCTGATGTTTGGTTCCCTTTAAGCAGACCACAGGTTTAAAGCAATATGGGAAAGAAAAAGGATCTCTGCTGTCCAAAATCAATCAGTATCAAATAGTGCAATACCTTGGATAAGTTATGAAAATACTAAATGTTTCACAAAACCTAAGCTTGATAATCATATGAAGACATTTGTGGCTGATACATAGCACAGACGGGTTTGTGCAGATAAAGGCATAATGAGGAAGGTTTCTACCAAAAATTAATCAGATTAAGGCTACTTTCACACTTGCGTTGAACGGTATCCGTTGCATTGCGTTGTGTAACGGATGCAACGGATGTGTTGCATATAGTGACACAACGGATGCAACGGATGCTGCAAAACAACGCAATTCGTTTTGATTTTTTTTTTTTTTTTTCCCGGTTTTACCAGCGGCAGACTATAGTGAACGATCAGCTGATCGTTCCCTGCAGCCGGCCGCTGGGTGATCAGCTGATTGCTCCCAGTAGCCGGCCGCCGGGTGATCAGCTGATCGCTCCCGCCCGCCGGGTGATCAGCTGATCGCTCCCGGCTGCCGGGTGATCAGCTGATCGCTCCCTGCAGCCGGCTGCCGGGTGATCAGCTGATCGCTCCCGGCCGCCGGGTGATCAGCTGATCGCTCCCGGCCGCCGGGTGATCAGCTGATCGCTCCCGGCCGCCGGGTGATCAGCTGATCGCTCCCTGCAGCCGGCCGCCGGGTGATCAGCTGATCGCTGTCACTTGCCGGCGCCCGGGCATGCCGGCGGGCGGGCGCTCAGCTGAGCGCTGTGACTTGCCGGCGGCCGGGCATGCTGGTGGCCGGTCATTCAGCTGAGCGCTGTCGCTTGCCGACGGCCGGGCGCTCAGCTGAACGTTCGGCCACCGCGAGCCAAAATAAAGTTTGATTTAAAAAAAAAAAAAAAAAAGAGCATGCGCAGTGAAATCCAGAGGATTCCGCTGCTCAAAATAACGTTACATGCTGCGTTCCTCCCGCTGGGCGGAAGCAACGGAGCGTCGCCCAGCGGAAGCAACGCAGCTCCTTTTGGTACAATCCGTCAACCATACAAGTCTATGGGAAACAGCGGAATCCGTTAACGGATTCCGCTGTTTCCCAAAAGGGCGGATTGTAACGGAAGGAAAATAACGCAAGTGTGAAAGTACCCTAAGGGTACTTTCACACTTGCGTTATTTTCCTTCCGTTACAATCCGCCCTTTTGGGAAACAGCGGAATCCGTTAACGGATTCCGCTGTTTCCCATAGACTTGTATGCTTGACGGATTGTACCAAAAGGAGCTGCGTTGCTTCCGCTGGGCGACGCTCCGTTGCTTCCGCCCAGCGGGAGGAACGCAGCATGTAACGTTATTTTGAGCAGCGGAATCCTCTGGATTTCACTGCGCATGCTCTTTTTTTTTTTTTTTTTTTTTTTTTTTTAAATCAAACTTTATTTTGGCTCGCGGTGGCCGAACGTTCAGCTGAGCGCCCGGCCGTCGGCAAGCGACAGCGCTCGGCTGAATGACCGGCCACCAGCATGCCCGGCCGCCGGCAAGTCACAGCGCTCAGCTGAGCGCCCGCCCGCCGGCATGCCCGGGCGCCGGCAAGTGACAGCGATCAGCTGATCACCCGGCGGCCGGCTGCAGGGAGCGATCAGCTGATCACCCGGCGGCCGGCTGCAGGGACCGATCAGCTGATCACCCGGCGGCCGGCTGCAGGGAGCGATCAGCTGATCACCCGGCGGCCGGCTGCAGGGAGCGATCAGCTGATCACCCGGCGGCCGGCTGCAGGGAGCGATCAGCTGATCACCCGGCGGCCGGGAGCGATCAGCTGATCACCCGGCAGCCGGCTGCAGGGAGCGATCAGCTGATCACCCGGCAGCCGGGAGCGATCAGCTGATCACCCGGCGGCCGGGAGCGATCAGCTGATCACCCGGCGGCCGGGAGCGATCAGCTGATCATCCGGCGGCCGGCTACTGGGAGCAATCAGCTGATCACCCAGCGGCCGGCTACTGGGAGCAATCAGCTGATCACCCAGCGGCCGGCTGCAGGGAACGATCAGCTGATCGTTCACTATAGTCTGCCGCTGGTAAAACCGGGAAAAAAAAAAAAAAAAATCAAAACGAATTGCATTGTTTTGCAGCATCCGTTGCATCCGTTGTGTCACTATATGCAACACATCCGTTGCATCCGTCACACAACGCAATGCAACGGATACCGTTCAACGCAAGTGTGAAAGTAGCCTAAGAGAGCAGCTGCTAAAATACCATTACAAATCAGCAAAAAGATATTTGTAGCTGCTGGTGCCTCTAGAGTCCCATAAAACACTAGGTGTAGGCTCCTTAGGAGGCTTGTAGTTATGCATAAACCTACTGTTCGGACACCCCTGAACTGTGTTTACAAGCAAGATTGGTTGCAGTGGGCCCAGGACATGTATGAAGACTAATTTTAAAACAGTCTTCTTTACTGATAAGTGCCATGCAATCTTGGATGGTCCAGATCGATGGAGTATTAGATGGCCAACAAGGCTTTGACTGCTGTGAACTGCAGTGACCTCATGACGTCACCGCTCGTCACTGTCGCAGTCGGTTCGCACAGAGCGCAGTGTGAGATCCAGCAGTGGCTGCTTTTCCTGCATATGGAGTTTGTTCTTTGAATGTTTTTTTTATATACAGTATATATAAATTAGTGAATAAGGGCTAAAGTTGGGGAGTGGGTTTTTGTTTTAGAAAAATAAAAAATTCTGTGTTTTTATTTCTATTTACGCTTACTGGGTTACTAGTGGGGTGTCTGATCGACACCTCTATATTACTACCACTAGGGCTTAATTCCAGCAGTCATTTCACACCTGCCATCAACCCCATAAACCATTACCCCCATTGCCACCGCACAAGGGTAATCAGGAAGAGGCGGGTAAAGTGCCAGAATTAGCTCATCTAATGGTTGCGACACTTCTGTGGTGGCTGCAGGCTGCTATTTTTTAGGCTGCAAATGGCCCAAAAGCCATGGGCCTTCCCACCCTAATAATACTAGCCCCTTCTGTCTGCTGTACTTTAGCTGGTTATGAAAATTGTTGGGGGCCCTTGCAGTTTTTCTAAATTATTTATTATATATTTTTTCGGACTGACAGGAGAACCTCAAACCCTTATTAAAATATACATTTTATTAGTGATATTAAAATTATCCCACAAAACCACACAAACAAATAGTGACCGGGGTCAGGTTACCCCTCAAGTAATGATACACCTAACTAAGGGACGGTAAGGGGGAGGGGGTTACTAGAGGGAAAAACTCAGAAGACCCTCAATAACATCTGTGTCCCTACCTACCAACGGAGGGTGTGACACCTTAAGTTACCGGGCGCCCCCGTTCCATGTCGACTTGCCCTCTTCACTCACCCTAAAATAAAGGGAGGGAAAGAGGTTCTCCTGTCAGTCCGCTTTGTACTCTACCCGCATTCTGGATTTGTTTTTATATATTTTTTTCACATCAATGACCACGCTAATAGACAAACTGACTGTGCAACACATGCATTTTTTCAACGAACGTGTGAAGGGGGCCTAACAATGCACATTCAGGATGCTGCACCAAATATAAGGACCCCATACACCTAAATAAGTAAGCAGACAGATCTTTTCTATTCACGTTTATATCCTGCAGGCAGTGTATTGTAAAGTAAATTACTGTTTTTTTTTTGTATTTCTTTTTTTATTTAAAGTTTCCTTTCTAAGAGTAAAGCTCCCCCTCCTCATACATTTTCAATAGCTGCTGGCCGAATGATGCTTTGGCCAATCATTCAGCCAGCGATTATCTCACCAGACTGTCCCCTACACAGGAGCTCTCGCTCTGCTGAGCGTTCCTGAGTTAGCCATGAGAGAGCCTCTAAAAGACCTCTCAGATGGCGGCTTATTTGTTAGAGATCAAAAGGATCTTTAGTCTGAAATCGAACAGCACAGATCCTTATCTCCCCTAATAATCATCTGTCTGAGACCCCCACTAACATTAGTCTGTGAGCTGATCCCATTGATATCTGGGTTTAACCGACATCCAATAAAATGATCCCCAGAGAATATAGAGGAATCCTCATAGGACTGTTGGACAACCAGGTGAATTCCCGTTATCTCTTCAGAGCAGTTTTAGCAAGAGATTTTCCCACCAAGAGTGGTCAAGATTTCTCTGTTGTTGGGTATAGTGGGGTTAGGATAGTGATTGGGTCATTGTTCGACCTATGGAGTGACCACCGAAAGGGTGAGCAAGTTTGGGTAGCAACAGCCAGTAATCTTTGTTTGGACCTATGAGGCTGCTGTTGTAGGGGAACATATATGCATATGCATTGGTGGGTCATTGGGTAATGAAAACCTCATGTGACCCAATTACACTGCCTAATAGAACATGTGTGGGGGACTTGGACTTTTTGAACTGACCTATCCTAAAGACTGGTTCCTTGCCTCCTGTCACGGGTGTGTCATGAGTGATACAGTCCTGTGGTGTCCAGTTATAGAAGGTCACAGAGTTTAGCTGCACAAACTACTAAATGACCTTTTATTATATGCTTGGTGCATATGGTATCTTATGTATCTCCTTTTGCTTAGGGTTCATCCATTTCCCTTTAGGACTCTGCGGAGTTTCTCACCCATTCAGCTATTTTCATCAGCACTTCCGTTTGTGTCCTTAAATGCCCTCATTCTTTTTTTGGTCTATACTGGTGATAGCTCTAACTACCTACAGATGCTTAGTGCAAGCTGTTGGCTTGCAATCATCTGGAGTAAGTTGGTTACATGTTGCAGTCCCTCTCCCTGAATCTTCTTGGAGAGAAGTTATTTATTTCCCCTTGTTTGTTATCACTGTGTGTTCTTTTGCTCCTAGTGGGGTTGATGAAGAGCTCATCCAATTCGTTCCCTACCTTAAGGCCCCACATCAGGGTCAGGTTAGGGCCAGGTATCCTGCTCGGAGCATAGGTTAGGAATCTATCTAGAGCAGTGAGGGAAACCAGGGCCCAGCGGTAGGCTTTGTCAGCGGTTACCATCTTCCTCTGCAGGGTTTCCCCTCCCTTCCCTTTTGCCGATCGCTGGGTACTTCCTCATACCTAGTGTGACACCTCCACTTCCTCCTTATCTCCATGATATTAATGTGTTTTTATTATTTTTGTCTTGGCCTCTTTATTACAAGGTGATAAGTCACTCGTAAAAAATAATGCGAGTGGACAGGTAATAAGTTAATCAGATGGTTGCATCAGGCTTTTGGCAGCACCTTTTGAGTCTTCGTAATTACTGTTTTGGTGAATTTATTTATGAAGGTATTTTTTTTAAGCTGTGGCGTGATAATAAACCTTTAATAAAGATGCCCGTTTCCCTCCACTTTAAAGTGGTATCCATGTGTATTCCTTTTTAGTTAGTTTTTAAATATTATCAGAAAATTTAGATGTGACATACAATCCCATCTATATGAGGGCCTTAAAACTTAAAGAAGTACCATCAAAGTTTTATTCTCTTAATATATTGCAATCACCATATTCTATACGACTGTGTATTTACAGTTGCTCATTTTGTCATTCTACCCCGTAAATTCTTCTCTTTTCCATTAGGTCTATGATATCACATGATTAAATACAGACTAACTGAATCCTTCTAATGTCTATGTTGGAACCAAAAGTCTTTTTCCTGCATCAGTCACCCCCCCCCACCCCCCCCCCCCCGTCTTTGACTCCTGCCCCAATTGCTCCTCCTTCCACTGCCAGGGACTTTGCAGTGATAACTCATACAGGCAAAAGAGACATCCTGTTTCTACATAGAGCTTAGAGGGATTCAGCTAGTCTGTTTTTAATGTATTTAATTTTTTATTGTATAAAATATATAATATAAATAATGTATTTTATTTTTTTGTAATGTATTTATTTTTTAATAAGACGTGACGTCATAGATCCAATAGAAAATAGAAGAATTTACTGGGTAGAAGGGCAAAATGAGCAATTGTAAGTACACAGTGCTGTATTATATGATAGCTGCAATATATTAAGCGATAAAAAAAATTGATGGAAGTTCCCTGGGATTGTTCCCTTTCAATTAAATGTATTCCTGACTGCACTGTACTTCCCTTACGAGGTCCACCGGTGAGTCTCCACCAAGGGTCCTTATGTCTTTTATTGGCTGCACTGCTGGTGTCACTTTGACAGTGTGGCAGCCAATCAGTAATTGGTGAGCTCAGCAGCTCTGCCAGTGTAGATGCAGTCAATGCCAGACATAGGGATCAGCGGCGGAGACTCACCGTTGGATGAAGGCGAGTACATGATGGTTTGTTTGTTTTTTTTTTATAACAAACTGCAGCCAAAGTAGGAACTTCACTGAAAGAGAATAACCCCTTCAATAAAAGTTGTTTTATTTGACTTCCTATGTAACCATACTGCGGATAAGAGACGTTATTTAGTTTTCAGTGATATATTTATATTCTCTCACATCTTGATGTTTGCTCACGGTTTTTGTCACCAGCCACACCACAATGCCTGGTATAAATGTGTTATAAAAGTCTTACTTTTATAACACTGCTATCAGTATTTCCAGTCATTTGTCTTCTTAATCGCATTATTTAAGCGCTAGGTCATTGTCATGCCTTATCTGATTTTTCTTCACTTATGTCTAGACTTACACACAGCAAGTCATTAATACTCTGCTCCTTGTATATCACGTTCTCAGTGCTGTCTATGGCAGTGAAAGCTGAAGTCTGATCGGTTGACATGAACTACAAACTAGTAAAGTTAATTTATGCTCTAATGTATTTGTGCAGCCTCATGGACCCAAAATACCTGTCCCACTGCTATTTAAAGATGCATGTTTTTCTATTGGAAAAAGATAATTCACACCCCCCCATTCCCTTGACCCCTACTACACTGCTCCCTCTGGAGCACTTTGGAATGCACATTCCCTTTGCAATAAGCTCCATGTCATTCAAGACCTCTTTATGTCTCGCAACCTATCCATCCTGGACCTCTCCGAAACATGGCTGATACTCTCCAACACAGCCATCCCTGCTGCGTTGTGTTACAGCGCCTTCATTTCACCCACACTCCTTGCCCTGGGAATAAAGATGGTGAGGAGTTGGTCTTCTCCTTTCAAAAACTGCACCTTTATCCCAATCGCTTCTGTACCCTCCCCTATCCTCCTCCCTTCTTTTTAAGTTTACTCTGTCTGCATTCACTTTTCCAGCAACCTCCAAGTGACCATCAAATACTGACCCCCGAGCACGTCACTGCTTTCATTGACCACTTACCCACTAGCTTCTACACGTTCTCTCTGCTGATATTCCCACCATCATCATGGGTGACTGTAACATCCCCACTGACAGCCACCAGTCGGCAGCCTCTATCTCCTGTCACTTACTTCATCTTTTGGTCTTAGGCAATGCTCATTCACAGCTACCCACACAAACAGACATACATTGGACCTTGTCTTCACCCACCTCTGCTCCATATCTAACCTCACAAATTTGCCTCCCCATCTGACGACCACCTACCTACTTTCCCATCCCTGTCCTCCTCACCCTCTCGCCATGTCCAGCAACTAGCACACACTCTCAGAAACCTCACATTCATATACTCTCTGACTCTCCTACTGCTGTCCTCCATATCTCCATTCCACTACACAGAGAGTGCCACCGTTTTCTACAGCGTCAATTTCCATCAGCAATTGACTAGTGTTGAGCGGACCCGAACTGCAAAAGTCCAGACCCGTGCGGTTTCAGGGTCCGATCCGGGTCCGACCTGGACCCGGGAATCCGGCTGCACCATCCGGGTTCGGGATTTTTTTTTTTTTTTCTCTCTCTCTCTCTCTCTCTCTCTCTCTACTATTGACTTGTTTGCCTCTCTTTTTGCATGGCAGAGTGCGACATATCAATAGACAGCCGTGGCACACCAACCTCATCAAAAAGCTTTGACAAGTGTCCAGTTTTACTGAGCAGTGTTGGAATTTAATGCACTCAAAGGAAGATTTCACCATATTCAAGTCAGTCCTCACATCTGCAAAACAGAAACACTTCACAGCTCTCATATCCTTTATATACCAAAACACCAATCAGTTTGTCAACACTTATAACTCCCTCCTCTGCCAACCATTGGCCCCTACAACCTTCCTTATTTTTGCAGAAGACTTTGCTGCACATTTAAAAAAAAAGATCAACCAAATCAGACAAGTCTTTACTGTTCAACCACTACAATCCCTCCATATAACAGACCAATGACCTTCCCCCATAACCTTCCTTTCCACCATCACTGAAGGAGAACTTTCTCATCGCTCCAAAGGACACCTCACCACTTGTGACCCAATTCACCCTACCTCCTCAAGAACCTCACCACTTATCTCATTGTAACCCATCTATTCATCTTATCATTGGCCTCTAGTATCTTACCTTCTGCTTTCAAACATGCCACAATCACGCCTAGCCTTCGACCCAACCTCTACATCCAGCTATCGTCTCATATCACTACTACGTCTCACTAACGTACTTACGTCCTGCCAAAGTTAACAGACGACTCTCTATACTCCTTCATTTTTCCTACTACAGATTCTCTCTCCCCTTGGCATAAAAGACCTTGTCCTCTCCTGGATCTCTTAATACCTTTCAAACCACACATTTATCTCTTCTTATTCTCTTTCTACCTTTTCTTCCAGTCCTCTCTCTCTGTTGTTTTTTTTAAGGCTCTGTCATGAGACCCCCTACTCTTCTCCATCTATACGTTTGGACAGGGACAACTCATAAGGTCTCTTAGCTTCCAGTACCACCCATGCTCTGATGAAACGCTCTCTAGACCAGATATCACCTCTCTGCTGTCCAGAATCTTGGAGTGTCATATCCTACTTCTTCTCTTGCTTCCTAAAGCTCAATGTGGATAAAACTGAAATCATCATCTTTCTATCATATCACTTATCTCCTTTACCTGATTAATCTATAACAATAAATGGCATCACGCTTTCCCCTGTACCGGAAGTCCGCTACCTCAGAATAACACTTTCTTCTGTTCAGGCCTTCAAACCGCACATCCAAGCTCTTACCTCTAGTGCTGCCTCCAAAAGCATTTCCAGAATCCGTCCACTCCTCAATTTTTAACCTATGAAAATACTATTGAATGCCCTCATCATCTCCCGCCTCAACTAATGCAATATCCTCCTCTGTGGCCTTCCTGCACTGATTTCAAAAGGTAATTATCATTAGCACAATGGCATTAGCTGAATATTTAACCCATGATAGTGCTTAAAGAGGTTGTCTGAACAAAAAGAAAAAATCCCAATAGGATCTGAGCTGTAAAAAATATCAAGCTATTTGATACTTCCCTACTGGCATCCACCTCGATCCACTAGAGTAGCTCCGTGGTCTGCGTTGCCACAAGTAGTTGCAATTGTCACCGTTCCACCAGCAGCAGGACCACTGCAAATTGTGATTGGCTCCATTGGTCAGGTGACTAGAGCAGTGCATCATCATATGTTTTTCTGATGATGCGCTGCTGAAGTCTCCGAACTGCTGCAGTCAGTCACAGGCTGCAGCGGTGCTGCTGCTGGTGGAATGGTGATGTTACCTCTCACTACTATGTCAGTGCAGATCATGGAGCTGCTGCAGTGGATCTAAATGGCTGCCAGTAGGTGAGTGTTAATTAGTTTGTTTTTTTTTATGCCCAAACAACCCCTTTAACTTGTACTTAATTACTCATCACAAGATAATAATTTATTTATAAAGATCAAAAGTTACAATTCTTTTATGTTCTATTTGCTGTGCTGTGTATTGTAGTTATGTTATGTGTGGATCAATACACATTAGTGTTGTGCTTGCGGTTTGTAAAGTAAGTCACATTACTAGATGCTGGAAGAACTAATTGGCATCTATCAGTTAAAGGGAATCTGTCAACAGGATTTTGCTACCTCATTTGAGAGCAGCGTAATGTAGAAAAGGAGGCCCTGATTCCAACGATATACCACTTAGTTTACTGGGTACAACAGTTGTGACACAATCAGAGTTGTTTGGAGTAACATGTAGCAGAGCTCAGAAAGCTAACCACGCCCACACCACATTTATCTTTAACATTGTCTATTGACAGTGAGCTGCTTATCACAGGAGGGGCCGTGTTTGGACGATTTGGCATGAGGCAGCTAGTTTCAGGAAAGATAATATCGTCGTGATAAAACCTTCATTGTAAGTAAACAATGGCACACAGATTAATAAATGGCACATCATTGAAATATGTGTTTCAGCCCCTATCTCCTGCTGTTCAGATTACATAGAAAAACCTGCTGATATATTCCCTTGAAGTTATATATCAATTTGCTGGAAATAATATTGTTTCTTGTAGCTCTATTTTTTCCATCAAATGTGACATTTGTTACAGAGCAGAACTAGATGTGAACACAGCCTTAGCTATACTACAAAAATGTTACAGGATGTGATCCTACTGTCTAATGAATTGTGTACAATTGAATGTACACAACATGAATTCTTATTCAGTGCATGCTCTAACGGCAAAGACATCAAACCTCTAGGTGAGGTGTCCCAGACTAGACCTTGAGTAGGAGAGTTGAACGTAGGGTTGTAGAGGATTTGAGTAATGCATGAACACTAAGTGGGGGAGTTACCCGCTGCAAGCAATTAGATTTCTACTTGCCTTTCCATCTGTTTGATATGCAATGTATGGTGGGTACTGGTTCTACTTAAAGAGACCCCTCCAAAGTGCATATTAAACCATCTGTACAGTGATAGAGGGGACTCAGCAGCTATAAAAATCATACTAGCGCTGTATGTCTTAGTGGTACTCTGAATGAGAAAATTACTCTTGATTGAAATGCAAATGTGGGGCTTTAGTGCACCCTTGGCTTGGACAAGGGCTCAGAGTGCCAATATGCCCCTTAATTTGCATTTTAGGGACTTTCTCCACTTCTAATTGACAGTAGTCCAGAGTGAGTGATGCCTGACCTCAGGGATGCCACGGGATGTTTGGCAGGGCCCCATTCTACTTTACTCCACTGAAGTTGTGTCTGTATTCTGTCCCGGCCAAGGTGCGATACCGTACTCGGGTCTATAGGGGTACGTCCACCACCCCACATTCGGTCACCATCACAGAAGTAGCTGGGAGACTCATCACACAGAGAGATTCTTTGCAACACAACAACAAATGCTTTATTTGTCTTTCAATCTTCTGGACAGACATGACCACTTTCTCCATACATCCCTGTTCTGCTGCCGCCTTTCTTTCGGGTCCTTATACTAACTCTCGCCCTGGGTATTTATTAGCCTTCCAGTAGCTGAGTCTACACTCCTCTGTTTTGCCCAGATTTTTGTTCCCGCGGCTTCCCTGGTCCACTTAACTACCTCGGATGGCTTTCTAACATCCCGACCTGTATATGGACCCGCTAGCGGTACACTTGCCCCGACACCCGACTGGTCCCTGGACTCTCCTAAGTCTTTCACGACGTGAGCCGTAAGCTCTGTACCATTGGAGGATACTTCTGGCTCCATGATGTATTCTGGTGTAGAGCTCGTCCTTGCTTTAGCAACACTTGGCAGAACTGACTCTCTTCCTTGACTGTCTCACGAACCAATCCTCTGCTCTCTCCTCCCATCCTGGCTCTAGTTCCTCAGCTACCAGGATGTATCTACTACGGTAAACATACTAAATCCTTAATGCTAACATCCCTACTAAACATTTCACTATTAACACATTAGACAGATTTTTACTATAAAATAAATATTGTACAGTAAAATGCAGTAAAACACTTAAAACTGATGGTCGCTAGAGGGCACCGACTGCTTCACTGCTCCGGCTCTGCATCGCCAGCCGTACTCTCCAGCAGCAGCACTTAGACACTTAAACAGCATATATACATCGCAGAAATGGGTTGATCCGACCACCTCCTACATGGGCATGTGAGTTCTTTGTCTTCAGCCGCTGCTGATACACACAGAAGTGTAGCGATCGAGCGGCTTCATAGAGGAGTCAGAGAGAAGAGCGCACCTGGTGATACAGTGTGCGAGTAGCCAGACTTGGGCAGTGTCAGTGTGCGCACATAGACATGCAGGCAGAGTTCAGGCAGTGTGAGGAAATGACGCTGCCTGCGTAAGGACAGTAGCCGAAACGAACGTCCGTCGGGTGAGCGCCATTCCCCGGTATTGTGCGGTGTGCCTGCTATTTCTGGTAAGCATTAACAATGTGACTACTCCTATGCACTTGCATGGATGTGGGTACATATGCTCTGATGGATTTTGACAGTCTATTTTAAAATTAGCAACCATTGAATCACCATTGTATGGCATTGTAACCTGTATTATAAGAGACTAGAAGGTGGCCCGATTCTAACGTATCGGGTAGTCTAGAATGTGTATGTAGCTTAGCAGACTGAATAATAAGGTAATGAATGGACTGGATGGGTTAGGTTTGATTTAGTATTCTTATAATTGTTTATTGGTTTTAAAATGACAAACAACAGAAGGAACAGTTTTAATAGATGAGTCTAATGTTTAATGATGTCCATGGCTTGTAATGAAAGAAGGCCATGAATAGTGTAGAGTTAAGTAAAAATATGCTGATGCTGTGATGTGGCCCAATGCTGGTATGTGCCCCCATCGTGGTGCAGCCACCATCCTGACATGTGCCCCTATCCTGCGGGGTAATGTGTGTGGGGTGCAGAGTGCGGGGGTGGTGGAGCTGAGCGGGGCCATGGCGCTGAGGACCTCAGTGCTGGGGACTGCATGGCTGGTGACAGGTGACTATTCGTGTGTGAGTGTGTGTGTGTGTGTGTGTGTTCAGTGTATACATGCGTAGTGCGGGGGAGGTGGAGCCGAGTGGGGTAATGTGTGCGGGGAGCGGAGGCGAGCGGTGGGTATGTGTCGGCTGGGTTGCCGGTCTGGGCTCCTGGGGGTGCAGCACTCACCGGGGAGTCGGGGCTCCGTGTGGGTGCGGGGAAAAGTGTCGGGCGTCGTCCTGTCGGTCCGTAGTTCGGGCTGTTCAGTTAGCTAAGCCGTTGGTCGCAGGCTGTTTAGCGCACGCAGTGTGGTGACGGTTGTCACTGTAATGACGTCATTTTGGAGCAAGACAGACAGACAGACAGAAGAAGGCAATTATATATATAGATTATTGTTATATTCATTGGATAAGGCTCTCATATGAATCATTGACTGTCAATGTCTATCTTATTATTACCCTAGGATTTGGCTTCTCCGGGGCTTAAGTACCGTTTTTGTATGCTCTTCTTTTTTTTACCTTGCACTTGTTTAATAAAAATAAATTATAATAATAATAAAACAAAGATGGTTAATCGCGTTTTTTCTTCTTGGTGTGTATACTTGGTGTGATTTGTCTTGTGTTTCTATATATCACACACCTTCCCTTGGTTGGATTGTTAATAACATCATAATTATCATGGTGATGTGGTTGTCAAAAAGTATTTACATTGCTGAAATCTTTGTGAAATCATTGTGCTGTCCTCAGATCACATATCAAAAGCTCCTGTTATTTAATTGTTAAACATGTTTGTCATAATTTGCGAAAGGACAGACCTCTACAGTCCTTTATGAATTTAGACACACAGGTACTGTCGTGTGGTGTTTATTGTTGCACTCGCTGGGTGTTATGGCAGCGTCGGCCCCTGTTCACACTGCAGAGTCTGACAGACAGCCTGGGATCACTTAGTTTCACTGCCTGTCATAGGCGTCGACTGGTTCTGGCTTCACTGCTCTCCAGTACAGCAGGAGTTAATCCCTGCTGGCTTGTGATCATCTGCTGGGAGCTCAGGCTGCTGATCACCACCAGCTGCCCTCACCCTTTATAAGCTTCTGGACTCTGGGGCTGAGTGCCGGATATAGCTTTTTGCTTCCTCGGTTCTTGTGGTTATCTAGTTGTATGGTGATCTTCAAGTTGTAGTTCAGCGTGGTGTGTGAATGCTCCAGTTGTGTATTTATCTCCTACCCCTTTTGCATTACCCCCCAGTTCACATACTGTCCCCCCCTTTGGTTTGAGTGCAGTGTGGCAAGTTTTCTTTTATCCTTGTCTGTGATTATTTGTGGGGTTATGGTTATTGGGTTTCCAGCCTGCTCTCTGGGTGGGGGGCTTGGACAGGAGACAGGGTCCACGTTGGAGACTCGAACCTGGCTACCATGAAGTCTACCTTTGAGATAAGGGACAGCGCAGTGGCCCCAGTCCTGCCTCAGCTGTTTGTCACCCCTCAGCTCTATAATAAGAATGCCACGGGTCAGATGTAATGCAGCAGCTCATTGATCAATATGCCATAAACTGCATGTTAACACTAATCAGCAATGTAAATCTATCATCTGTGTGGAAATGTCTACAGTTTGAAAGAATCAATGGCAGTAACCTGTGATAACAAAATCTGTGATGTGTAGTATACGAGGTTCCAGGAAAGCTATTTACTACCTGTTGAAGCAATGTTCCTACTTTGCGCCTCTAGGCCTCCCTTCTAATAACGGGCCCTTTGTACCAGCATTGTGCCATTTTAAAATAAATGTCTCGTTAAGAGCATAGTGGTCAATGGACTTTCCTGGTTTGTGTACACGGAAAACTCCACTATCTTTCATGTCGGCCGTGACTGTGTTAGCGGCCTCTGTGGTGTAATTCTCAGCATATTCAATGCGGCATTATAAAATAATAAAAGGCACAGAAGCTGCGTTTTATGTTGCACCATTTTCTGTTAACTGAAACTACACAAAAGCCATAGCATGTGGTAGAATATAGAGTACCAGTGACCCAAGAAAATGTCTCCTCCGTGATGTTTCCTCTGAAGCAGTCTCCCTGTGCTGCATTGTTTTATGTCATTTTGTACTGTAACGTACAACGTCCTCGTCGGGATTTCTTTCTCGTCTATTGCTCGGCTCAGTATGGGAATTTTGCTCATTATTACATTTTCTTTTACATATTCTTTGGAAAGAACTTAGGCTATGTGTCCACGGTAGAATGTTGCTGCGGATTTTTCTGCATGAAAATCCGCGACTTTCCCGGCAAATCCACACCTTTTCAAAGGTGCGGATTTGCCGCGGATTTACCGCGGAATTGCTGCGGATTTTGGTGCGGATTTTTTTTTTTTCCCAATTCTGAAGCCAAAATCCGGATCAAAATCTGCAACAATAATTGACATGTTGCAGATTTTTCCGGATCAAAATCCGCGGCAAATCCGCCGCGGAAAAATCCGCAGCATGGGCACAGCATTTCCAAAATGCCATAGAAATGGCTGGGAAGTGCCACTGCTGCAGATTTTCGGGAAATCCGCGAGAAATCCGCGGCAAAATCCGCGCATTTTCCGCAGCGTGGGCACATAGCCTTAAAGGGAATCTGTCAGTAACTTTTGCCAAGGCCAGCACAGATAGGACATTGTACAATATTTCCAGGGATACCTGTTTCGCTTTTTTCTGGTGCTGTCTTGCTCTGAATTTCATCCTTTACCCATATGCAAATTAGCCTTGCAAGTGCACTTGTGGGTTTATCGGTGCACTTGCAGTCCTCGGCTCTTTACTGCTCTCTAATTTTTTTTTATTGACAGTGAAGAGCAGTTTATGTGTATAAAACCTGGCTCAACTATGGAAAAAAGGATGACAAGAAGCAAAGCAGACAATAGTAGATTGGATAAGCTTCAGCACACCAAAAAAAGAATAGAAGGGTCTTTGTGAAAAACTCGAAATTTATTAACAAGGCATACAAAAAGGTAAAGACGTCCAACGTTTCGACCCTTCAGGGGTCTTTTTTAAGGACAATTGATCTATTGAGATATATGTGTAAGTGTTATCTCCACAGGAGGTATTTCTCTTACCTTCAATTATATGCCTTAAGAATAAATAGAGAAGGACTCAGTCTATCACTGGACTAAACCAGGGTGTTTATAGTGGCCCAAGAAGAATCGGGTATGGTGAGAGGGTATATTCACAAGGAAAATAATAAATGGCAGTGGTCACTTGATCAGACAGGAATAAATAAATTCCAGTGATTACATTAAGTATCTATAGGGTTGATCGTTAGCAAAAATTATTTTGATGTGTGCCTACAACACGTGTAATATGGTGGACCTATTTCAATGAGAAATACAGCTTCAAAAAGGTACGTGGCCCAGTTTTCCTCTTCTGCATCACTAAAGTCTCTTTAGCTGCATGGTCACCCACATTATGGGCTCCTTCTAGCTGCCTGCTCATTACCCATGGGCCACGTACCTTTTTGAAGCCGTATTTCGCATTGAAATAGGTCCACCATATTACACATGTGTTGTAGGCACACATCAAATTAATGTTCGCTAACGATTAAGTTATTACATGTCTCAGATTATCTCCCACAGGAACAAGGATGGTGCAGATTTGCTAGTCTTTTCAACAATAATCTTCTGCTGATAAGAAAGTGTTTTATCAAAACTACAGCAAGCACCCAAATATGGGCCCATTTCCATAGCTAAAGACAAGCTGATCAGCGATCGACTACTGTACTGTTTAGACAGGCTAATCAGAATTCTATGCTCATAGAACGATCATTAATACAATCATTCCGAGCGTATTGAATATCATCGTCATCAGCAGCACGTCACCTATTTACACAGGACGATGTGCTGCCAAATACGAAGATTTGTATGCTTGCTTAAACATCATTGCACCTGACGAACAAGCATTTGCTCAATCATTGGGTGTTTTCTGGCCTCTTTAGACATGCCAATAATCGAGAATGAGTATCCTACGCAATCTAAATGGACCCTGGTCTACATTATGCTGCTCTCAAGTGAGATAGCAAAAACCGTGTCTCTTTAAAAATCAGATTTTAATTGTTATAATAAAAATGTAATGCCTTTTTTCCTTTAACCAATAACGAAATCTAATTACTTATAGGTTATTATGTATAGTTCCCCAATGATTCCCAGACATGATAGTAATCTTGGTAAAGGCTTGTTCAGATGTAGCGTTTTTTTTTAAATGTATTTCTTTACTTGCGGAAAAACTGCAGCATTTACAGTAACAGAAGAATGAACACGATTCCTACAATCTCTTTCACATGGTGGTGCAATTTAAAAAAAAAAACAAACAAAAACACACATCTCAGCTGTTGTCATTTTTACTTTAGTTTTTCCCTATTGCGATCATAATAACCTAATACCTCCCTCCCTTAAAGAAAAACAACAAAAAAAATTAAAAATGCACGTAATTTTCCCCACATTTTTTTAGGCCGTCGCCTGTGTTTGTGATACAGAAAAAAATGATCAAAAATGCATCGTGTGAACGTACCCATAGGCATTTTTGATATGTAATTTACTATTTCTATTTTTCTATTTCATTTTAGGAACCACAATCTGAAAATACTGACAGTGACGTAACGTAGTGGTGACAGACGCCAGCCGCGCCTGACAGACTCCATTTACTATGAAGGGGTCTGTAAGGTTTTGGTTATGGAGGCCGCCATAAAATAGCTCTTCATGATTGATTTTTTATTTTTAGTCTTGGTCAGGCATCGTAGTAAAGGTAGATTGTGTTACCCATATAATGCCATTCTTATTTTTTCTTTTTTAATTGTGCAGCAATGTCCATCATAGACCACCATCACATCTAATTGCATGATTGCATTTCTACCGAAAAGTGGCATGTAATTGGATTTCTCCCAAAGTGGTCAAATTAGCCAAGTGTCGCAAATTTGTCTAAACGTATTATGCCCGCCTAATGAAATACTCATGATTTCATGCAGAGAAAGGCTGTAGGATAAATAGTGGTATAGTTTTATTGTGCTGCTTGGTAAATTAGGCTAAAATTTTGGGGGCGGCCTACCTTATGCGTCATAAATAATGATATATTGTACACCGTTACTGTCCATATTATGCTATTATACCAAATATGTGTTGCTTTTAAAGGTAGTTTATTATACAGGGGTGCTAATAGACTGACAGATGGAGCTCTCTCCCTCTGTCAAGCTGCACATTTGCGGCTGTTCACTATTGACAGCTCCATATGAGTGGTTAAATTGCTAGGATATTGCAGTTACAGCGGGAGCTTGGCTGTATATATCAGTTGAGCTCCTACAGATGATCGCATTAGTACAGAAACTACTCTGCGCTTAGCATAACTTTCATATGTCCCATGGAGCACATGTGCTTATGACAGATAAGTACATTATATACAATGGTATGAAAAATGTGTGCACCCCCGGTCAAAATACTGTTATTGTGAAAAGTTAAGCAAGTTGAAGATGAAATGATGTGTATAAGGCATAAAGTTGTAGAGGACACATTTCCATTGTATTTTAGGTAAAAAAAATAAAACATTTCAATCTTTTACATTTTTAAAATAACCAAAAAGGAAAATGGGCCAGTGCAAAAGTTTGGGCACCCTGCATAATTGGTACCTACTAGCACCTCCTTTGGCAAGTATCACAGCTTATAAACTCTTTTTGTGTCCAGCCAAAAGCCTATCAATTCTTGCTTGAGGGATTTTCATCCATTCTTCCTTGGAAAAGTCTTCCAGTTCTGTGAGATTCTTGGGTTGTCTTGCATGCTCTGCTCTTTTGAGGTCTAGCCACAGATTGTTAGTGATGTTAAGATAAGGGCCATTGTAAAGGTCCAGTCACACTAAGCAACTTACCAGCGATCCCAACAACGATAGGGATCGCTGGTAAGTTGCTAGGAGGTTGCTGGTGAGATGTCACACTAAGCGACGCTCCAGCGATCCCACCAGCAACCTGACCTGGCAGGGATCGCTGGAGCGTGGCTTCACGAGTTGCTGGTGAGCTCACCAGCAACCAGTGACCAGCCCCCAGCGCCGCGTGGAAGATGCTGCGCTTGGTAACTAAGGTAAATATCGGGTAACCAACCCGATATTTACCTTGGTTACCAGCGCACGCAGCTACACGTGCAGAGAGCAGGGAGCAGCGCACACTGAGCGCTGGCTCCCTGCTCTCCTAGTTGCAGCACACATCGGGTTAATTACCCGATGTGTGCTGCAGCTACATGTGCACAGAGCAGGAGCCGGCACTGACAGTGAGAGCGGCGGAGGCTGGTAACAAAGGTAAATATCGGGTAACCAAGGACAGGGCTTCTTGGTTACCCGATGTTTACATTGGTTACCAGCCTCCGCAGAAGCCGGCTCCTGCTGCCTGCACATTTAGTTGTTGCTGTCTCGCTGTCACACACAGCGATCTGTGCTTCACAGCAGGACAGCAACAACTAAAAAATGGCCCAGGACATTCAGCAACAACCAACGACCTCACAGCAGGGGCCGCGTTGTTGCTGGATGTCACACACAGCAACATCGCTAGCAACGTCACAAAAGTTGTTCGTTAGCAGCGATGTTGCTAGCGATGTTGCTTAAGGCCACTTTACACACAGAGATAAATCTGCGGCAGATCTGTGGTTGCAGTGAAATTGTGGACAATCAGTGCCAGGTTTGTGGCTGTGTACAAATGGAACAATATGTCCATGATTTCACTGCAACCACAGATCTGCTAAAGATTTATCTCTGTATGTAAAGTGGCCTTTAGTGTGACGGGGCCTTAAGACTTTCAACTTGCGTCTTTTGAGATAGTCTATTGTGGATTTTGATGTGTGTTTATGATCATTATCCATTTGTAGAAGACATCCTTTTTTCAACTTAAGCTGTTTTACAGATGGTGTTATGTTTGCATCAAGAATTTGTTGAAATTTCATTGAATCAATTCTTCTCTCTACCTGTGAAATGTTCCCTGTTCCATTGGCTGCAACACAACCTCAAAGCATGATTGATCCACCTCCATGCTTAATGGTTGGCGACATTCTTTTTCTGAAATTCTGTGCCCTTTTTTCTCCACACATACCTTTGATTATTGTGGCCAAAGAGTTCTATTTTAACCTCATCGGTCCACTGGACTTGTTTCCAAAATGCATCAGGCTCGTTTTAGATGTTCTTTTGCATAGTTCTGATGCTGAAATTTATGGTGAGTATGCAGGAGAGGTTTTTTTCTAATGGCTCTTCTATGAAGGCCATATTTGTGCAGGTGTCTCTGAACAGTAGAGCTTGTACCACATCTCCAGAGTCTGCTAAATTTCCTCATGGTCTTTTGCAGTCAAACAGGGGTTCTGAGTTGCCTCTCGAGCAATCCTACGAACAGCTCTCATGGAAATTTTGCTTCTTCCAGACTTTATCTTGACCTCCACTGTTCTTGTTACATGCCATTTCTTAATTACATTTTGAACTGAGGAATGGGCAACTTCAAAACGCGTTGCTATCTTGTTATAGCCTTCACCTGCTTTATGAGCCTCCACCATTTTAATTTTCAGAGCACTAAGCAGCTGCTTACAAGAACCCATGGCTGCTCTTTTTTGACACAAGTTTAGAGGAGGCTGCGTTTTTATAAAGTGTGAAATTTACATCACCTGGCCTTTCCTAACCATGATAGTGCACAAGCCACAATTCTAACAGGATAATTAAGGTCTGAAACCTTGGTCAAAGTTTTCTGAACACACAAATCTCCAAGGGTTTCCATTTTGTAAGTTTTAGGCTATGTTCACACTAGAAAAATGATTTTTCTTAAGAAATTTCTTAAGAAATTTCTTAAGAGTGCACCTGTGTTAAAAAACGCACCAAAAACGCACCTGCGTTTTTGCCGCGTTTTTGGTGCGTTTTTGGTCCGTTTTTGGTGCGTTTTTACCGCTGGTTGCTCCCTGCGTTATTGTGCCAATTATCTATGGCAAAAAACGCAGTTAGCTGCAGAAAAGAAGTGACATGCTCATTCTTTTTCTTAAGAAAATCTACTGAAAGAATTTTCTTAAGAAAAAAACACAGTGTGTGCACAGCTAATTTTTTTTGCCATAGGTTTTGCTGGGGAATGTCTGCAGAAAGGTTACAAGAATTTCTCAAGAAATTTCTGCAGCAAAAACGGACCCAAAACGCAGGTAAAAAACGCAGTGTGTGAACATAGCCTTAAAATGTAATATATATATATATATATATTAGTGCCTACAAGTAGTATTCAACCCCCTGGCAGATTTAGCAGGTTTGATAAGATGCAAATAAGTTAGAGCCTGCAAACTTCAAACAAGAGCAGGATTTATTAACAGATGCATAAATCTTACAAACCAACAAGTTATGTTGCTCAGTTAAATTTTAATAAATTTTCAACATAAAAGTGTGGGTCAATTATTATTCAACCCCTAGGTTTAATATTTTGTGGAATAACCCTTGTTTGCAATTACAGCTAATAATCGTCTTTTATAAGACCTGATCAGGCCGGCACAGGTCTCTGGAGTTAACTTGGCCCACTCCTCCATGCAGATCTTCTCCAAGTTATCTAGGTTCTTTGGGTGTCTCATGTGGACTTTAATCTTGAGCTCCTTCCACAAGTTTTCAATTGGGTTAAGGTCAGGAGACTGACTAGGCCACTTCAACACCTTGATTTTTTCCCTCTTGAACCACGCCTTGGTTTTCTTGGCTGTGTGCTTTGGGTCGTTGTCTTGTTGGAAGATGAAATGACGACCCATCTTAAGATCCTTGATGGAGGAGCGGAGGTTCTTGGCCAAAATCTCCAGGTAGGCCGTGCTATCCATCTTCCCATGGATGCGGACCAGATGGCCAGGCCCCTTGGCTGAGAAACAACCCCACAGCATGATGCTGCCACCACCATGCTTGACTGTAGGGATGGTATTCTTGGGGTCGTATGCAGTGCCATCCAGTCTCCAAACGTCACGTGTGTGGTTGGCACCAAAGATCTCGATCTTGGTCTCATCAGACCAGAGAACCTTGAACCAGTCTGTCTCAGAGTCCTCCAAGTGATCATGAGCAAACTGTAGACGAGCCTTGACATGATGCTTTGAAAGTAAAGGTACCTTACGGGCTCGTCTGGAACGGAGACCATTGCGGTGGAGTACGTTACTTATGGTATTGACTGAAACCAATGTCCCCACTGCCATGAGATCTTCCCGGAGCTCCTTCCTTGTTGTCCTTGGGTTAGCCTTGACTCTTCGGACAAGCCTGGCCTCGGCACGGGTGGAAACTTTCAAAGGCTGTCCAGGCCGTGGAAGGCTAACAGTAGTTCCATAAGCCTTCCACTTCCGGATGATGCTCCCAATAGTGGAGGCAGGTAGGCCCAACTCCTTGGAAAGGGTTTTGTACCCCTTGCCAGCCTTGTGACCCTCCACGATCTTGTCTTTGATGGCCTTGGAATGCTCCTTTGTCTTTCCCATGTTGACCAAGTATGAGTGCTGTTCACAAGTTTGGGGAGGGTCTTAATTAGTCAGAAAAGGCTGGAAAAAGAGATAATTAATCCAAACATGTGAAGCTCATTGTTCTTTGTGCCTGAAATACTTCTTAATACTTTAGGGGAACCAAACAGAATTCTGGTGGTTTGAGGGGTTGAATAATAAATGACCCTCTGAATAAACTTTTCACTATTTAAAAAAAAAAAAAAAAGAAAGAACATTCTTTTTTGCTGCAGTGCATTTCACACTTCCAGGCTGATCTACAGTCCAAATGTCACAATGCCAAGTTAATTCCGAATGTGTAAACCTGCTAAATCTGCAGGGGGTTGAATACTACTTGTAGGCACTGTATATATATATAAATACTGAGGGGGAAAAAAACTCATGAAATACTCAACGTGTGCATGTGGCCTTAAAGAGATAGACAATTAGGCTGGGGCCACACGGGGCACTACTGCGATGCTCGCATGAGACTCGGCTCGCGCTGGCAGCACAGCAGGAGCCGAGTGTCATATGAGTGTGCCTGCATCTGAGGTCCGATCATGTGTGCACACCTCAGCTGCGGGGGCGGGCTGGCACGGAGGAGGGGAGGGAGGGATTTCTCTCCCTCTCTCCTCCGTAGTCGGCTATTGCCATTCTCGCACTGCACTGGCAGTACACCAGTGTACCGCGAGTGCAGTGCGATTTGTTTTTTTTTTTTCTCTCGCCCCATTCACTTGAATGGGTGCGAGAGAAAGAGTCTCAGCTTACAATCGCAGCATGCTGCAATCGTTTTCTCGGTCCGATTAGGGCTGAGAAAATAATCGCTCATGTGTGCTGACACACAGGCTAGAATTGGTCCGAGGGGAATGCGATGATTTATCGCACTCCACTCACACCAATTTTCTCGCCGTGTGGCTTAAGCCTTAAGCGCAGTGTTTGCTGAAGGATTTTTACTAGGCTCTTTAGGAACATGCAGAAAATCCTACAGACTGACAGTGAGGTGAGATTAGGGATACTTCTCACATAGCAAGATCGCTGCTGAGTCACAGGTTTTGTGACGTACCAGTGACCTCATCAGCGATCTTGCTGTGTGTGACACTAAGCAGCGACCTGGCCCCTGATGTGAAATCGCTGATCGTTACACACTGTTCTGGTTCATTTTTTGCTCGTTGGTCTCCCGCTGTGCAGCACACATCGCTGTGTTTGACTGCAGGAGACCAACGAGCACCGACTCTGTGTAAGCAGCGTACGCTGGTAACCAGGGTATATATCGGGTAACTAAGCAAAGCGCTTTGCTTAGTAACCCTATGTGTACCCAGCTACGTATACAGGGAGCCAGCGCTGGCAGCCTGTAAGCGGTGTACGCTGGTAACCAGGGTAAATATCGAGTAACCAGGCAAAGCGCTTTGCTTAGCTCCATATTTACCCTGGCTCATCATCGTTACCCGAGTCGCTGGTGGCTGATGGCTGGTCGTTGGTGAGCTCTGCCTGATTGACAGCTCACCAACGACCATGTAGCGACGCACCAAGGAACTCTGACAGGTCGGATCGCTGGTGGGATCGTTGGTGTTTGGTGCGTCGCTACGTGTGACCCCAGCCTTACTTATATCCTGCTCACTTTATCAATTTTTCCTAGGTTCATTGTTCTTTAAATTTTGTAATTGTCACATCCACGGTCATTTTTCTCCTAATTTTTGTAAAGTGGTAAGCTTCTTTATTTTCCCTCCGCTTGGATTTATTTGCTGACAAGTCCTTTATATACTTGGTGGAGAAGCGTTAGTTTTTACTTTATAAGATCTATTATCGTGGCTGACTTAATTAGACGCCAGTTCTTGTTAAATCGTTTACATGAATTTGATTTTTGCTCCCCCTGATGGAATTAGATTATTTTGTTCATTCACTTCGGCAATTAGCGATTTGTTAAAAAAAATGGTGCTAAAAGATGGTGCTTGAATGTGTTGTAATATTCTGATTTGCTGTGTATTCTCTATCCGTGCCGGGAAAGAATGACAAAGAACGTCTCAAAGTCAACATGTTACGCAGCGTATTGTGCAAAGCATACTTTCCTTTTCCATGTGCACACTGAGTGCTGTATACTGATAAGGCCTCTATTTCCCGTGAGAGTATTAATACTCTGCCAAACTAAACTGCGTCCTGCTGCAAATCCTGTAGAGGAAAAGGGGCTTTCCGGCCCTGGAAGGAAAACTTAATCACAGTATCTAAGAAAAGTTCTACAACTTGCTCATGCCCTCAGTGTTTTGTTAAAACTTATTCAAGAGGGAGTCTGTCAGCACAAAATGCACCTACATACCAAACACAGGCACTCGGTGCACCCCTGGCATGGCCCAACAGGACAGTGTATCTTCCCACCTACTTGTTTTCCATCTACCTCTGCCTTTCTGTGGCTCCTGTAAAACCACGCTGTCAGTCAAGGAATAGAGGGGTTGGAGATGAAACACAAGAAGGTGGGAGTCACCCTGAACCAGCCACTCCCAGGGTGCACTGATTGCCTCATTAGCATATACTGTACAGAATGATTTCTGGCAATAACAAATTTGGACACTTCTGCGCTTGGATTGAACAATAATTTTGTGTGGACAGACTGTCTTAATCATCCAATTTGTTTAGCCTGTTACAGTTTTTAATTATGTATACCGTATTTTTCGGACTAGACTAAGACGCATTGGACCATAAGACGCACCCTAGTTTTAGAGGAGGAAAATAGGGAAATACAATTTTAAGCAAAAAATGTGGTCATGACACACTGTTATGGGGAGAGGATCTGCTGCTGACACTGTTATGGGTGTAATGTCCCCAAATTCTCTACTAAGGTACCCCATCCTGGTAATGATCCTCCTGCCTTGTATATTATCCCCATCCTTGTATATATGTCCCCCATCACATAAAAACATAAAATGTTAGGCTATGTGCACACACTTCATTTTTTGCCGCGTTTTTGCGCTTTTTTGGGTGCAGTTTTGATCTCAAAACTGCATGAATTTCCTTCCCCAGCAAAGTCCATGAGATTTAATTTTTGCTGTCCGTACATTGCAGTTTTTTTTGGCTGCGTCTTTGTGGTGACCACAAAGATGCAGCATGTCAATTCTTTTTGGCCAGATACTGCTCCCCATATAAAGTCTATGGGAACCAGAATCGGGCACAAAGGGGTAGGAGCAAGAGCTACATACTCACCGATCACCAGTCGGCTATCACACTGCTGCGGCAGCAGTTCTCTCATCTTCCGGAGCCGGCCGCTCATTAGGCTCATAACATATTCACTCCTTCCCTGCTCACCGGTGGCTGTGATTGGTTGCAGGCAGACCCACCTCCACGCTGAGTGACAACTATCTGACTACACCCAATCACAGACGCTGATGGCCGGATCTATATCGTACAGTAAATTAAATAATTAAAAAAAAACAAAACAACGTGCGGTGTTCCCCCCCCCACCCCCACCCAATTTTGATAACCAGCCAAGATAAAGTCTCACAGCTGAGGGCTGGTATTCTCAGCCTGGGGAGACCCACGTTATTGAGAGCCCCCCAAGCCTAAAAATATCAGCCAGTAGCCGCCCAGAATTGCCGCATCCATTAGGTGCGACAGTCCTGGGACTTTTCCCAGCTCATCCTGATTGCCCTGATGCGTTGGCAATTGGGGTAACAAGGAGTTAATGCGCTGCTGCAGCCTGCTCCAGCCTCTGATGACCCGCTCCACCACCACCGCACCCCTCTTCCCCGCAGCCATCGGACTATAAGACGCACCCCCCACTTCCCCCAAAATTTTGGGGGAAAAAATTGTGTCTTATAGTCCGAAAAATACGGTAAGCTTTTGTTCACATTGCCTCCACAGATTAGTCATTAATACTGCGATGTATGCAGGAAAAGAAAACCTGCCATGTTCAGCCATATGGCAAATACTTGCATATGTCCTACAAGTCATAAAGAGGAAATATACTTGGTAGCATTTCTTTTTGGGGGGACTAGAGTTGATTCGTAGGACTCGGTTCAGTGACGAGATCAGTAGTCCACAATTCTTCTTTTGATTATTTGTCCTGTGATGTCATTGTTGCGGCATTGATGCACACGTTACGTTGGACCAGACCGACTAATGAAAAGAAGATCTGCAGATGCCAGGAGGCAGAAGTCGTTTCTCTTGACTTTTGTCCAACAGCCACAAATTACTAACTTGGCTACTGGATCGGGGACTGTCACCAATTCTAAGGTGTGCATCTAAGATTTGCATGCTTTTCTATTAGTAATGAGTGAGCACTACCATGCTCTGGTGCTCGGTACTCGAAATGAGCAGTTGGATGCTCGGATGGGTGCAGCATGAGTACCGAGTATAATGGAAGTCAATTGGGGACTTTTTTCCGGAACATTTCCAACGCGAGTCACGGCCATCCGAACATCCAACTGCTCATTAAGAGTAGTGCTCGCTCACTATATCCCTATATCATGATCAAAGCAATGCATACAAGTGCCACTATGTACCTAGATTGTAAACTCATTTTATTGAAGGACCTTATTCTCTGCTCCTAGTAGTGATAAGAATTCATTTTACACCAGTGCAACTGACTGCAGTTGTATAGATGGTATAAGCCAGGGGTCCCCAAACTACAGGCCGCATGCGGCCCCCTGAGGCCATTTATCCGGCCCCGGCGCACTTCCGGAAGGGGAACCTCTTACGCATCCTGTGCTCCTGGCACTGGCGGACATATAGCCGGTGCAACCGGTGCGGCTGCACAGGGGCCCAGAGGGGTAGGGGGCCCATTACAAACAGGGTCTGACTGGCCTGGCTAGACAGCTTGGGCTATGGGTGCTCGGTGGGCCCCCTGTGCTTCATATAGAGGGACCCGCTGCTGGTAACCACTGTTGTTTCAGTGGGCCATCAAACGTCACTGCTATGCACCAAGTACTGACGTCAGCATGCAGCGCGTAGCAGTGACGTTTAAAGTCATGCATGTTTGTGAGCGGCCTCTGATAGGCTCGCAGCCATTAAACGTCACTGCTATGTGCCTGGAACTGCTATCAGCGCGCGGTGCAGAGCAGTGACGTTTAACAGCCATCACTGCTTACCGCTGTGCTGCGGAGGCTCCAATCGACTCTGTGCAGACTGCACAGACGGTGAGTGCACACTGATGGACAGTGTGAGAGAGAGAGCAGCGTGGGGTGAATGGACCACATGGAAAATGGGGTCATGGGGTTAAGAAGAGAAGGAACAGTATGAAGAAGTGGGGAACAATATGGAGAGGTAAGAACAGTATGGATAAGTGGGAGAATAGGGGGGCAGTGTGGATAAGTGGAAACATGGGGGGGCAATATGGATAAGCGGGAGCATAGGGGAACACTATAGATAGTTGTTTTTTTATAGTTCGGCCCTCCAACGGTCTGAGGGACAGTGAACTGGCCCCCTGTGTACAAAGTTTGGGGACCCCTGGTATAAGCAATGCACTTCTTTCTGTTCTCTCTTATGAGATCCATATGGAAGAGTCACATTTCAGTGCTAGATGTTAGATAAAAAGCCACATGGACATGCAGGCTTAAAGGTATTTATCTACTTCAAAAGTAAGATCAACCGTTAAAGCGTCACTTCAATAATCTGTAATGTCATGTACACATATCCCTGTGACCTGAACGGTGACCTCCTACTTGATCGGCACGTGAGTGCTTGACGTGTTAACAGCTGGAATACCCACAGGACGGGATAAATGGAGGTAATTATTACCTGGCTACAGTAATGTCTCACGCCCTGGAATACTGTACTAAAGAATGCAAGTCAAATCCATGTTACTGCAAAGATTGGAAGTATGGTACAAAACCGATTTAATGTCCTGTCTAGAATAGTAAGTTGCCTGCTACGCAGGTCTGTCCAAAATAATGCAAGCTTCAATTTTCACCACACGGACCTATCAGCCATGTGCAGTAGAACACTGACTATAATCCGTGTGCGGCTTGTGGAGCACGTGGAGAGCACACGTACATATAATACGCTCATCTGAACCCTAAGGCTATGTTCACACTAGAAAAATGATTTTTCTTAAGAAATTTCTTAAGAAATTTCTTAAGAGTGCACCTGTGTTAAAAAACGCACCAAAAACGCACCTGCGTTTTTGCCGCGTTTTTGGTGCGTTTTCGGTGCGTTTTTGGTGCGTTTTTACAGCTGGTTGCTCCCTGCGTTATTGTGCCAATTATATATGGCAAAAAACGCAGTTAGCTGCAGAAAAGAAGTGACATGCTCATTCTTTTTCTTAAGAAAATCTACTGAAAGAATTTTCTTAAGAAAAAAACGCAGTGTGCGCACAGCTAATTTTTTTTGCCATAGGTTTTGCTGGGGAATGTCTGCAGAAAGGTTACAAGAATTTCTCAAGAAATTTCTGCAGCAAAAACGGACCAAAAACGGACCAAAAACGCAGGTGAAAAACGCAGTGTGTGAACATAGCCTAAGGAGGAGGTGAGTTTTGCAGGGTTGTGTGCCTTTCTTACATTGTATTCTTCCTAATAAGCATCCACTAGCCTTAAAGGAGTGGTCCAAAGGCCAAAGTTATTTTTTTTCTAATGCCCTATCTATTTAGTGCCATAATCTAAACTACTTTCTAATCTACTTGCATTAAAAATTTCCTACCCTTCCCTAACTACACTATCTTACTGCACAATGACAGCGCGCCCCTTGTAGTCAGCACAGATCAGCAGTAACCAGCCGGAAAATGAATAATGTCAGAATATCCGATGTGCAGAGATCAGTGATGTCACTTGCAGGAGCGACACTGGTTTCTGCATGCTTAACGCTTCATTTCGGGGGGGGGGGGGAGGCAGAGAGTGACCGCCCCCTCATGACACTTTGTTTGAGTATCCCAGCATACACTGCAGAATATCCATCAAATGCTGCAAAGCTTTAATTCTACCTCCAAGTCAATAAATAAGCAAAATAACGCAAGAAAACTGAAAATATCTGTATTATCCTATGATCTTACCTGCCCCCCCCCCCATTTACGCTTTGATATCTCTAATGCATATGTTTACAAATGTAGCAGTTTAGAGGTAACGGTGGGATCAAACCTGCTGACAGATTTCAGTTTTCTTCGAGTCTTTATGAATAAATAACAAGTTAACATAGCATCCATCGCACTCCAAGCCAAAATTGTATATATTATCCTATTGACAGTTTTTCGCTATTTTGTTCTGTGTACAGTTCCCATCTAAGGCTATGTTCACACAGTGCATGTTAAGATGCAGCATTTTTGGCCCCAAAAAATGCACCTGCAGCAAAAACGCATAAAAAAGCCATGCTTTTTTGACGCGATTTTATTGCATTTTGCCCAATTTGTTTTTAAAGTCAAATCTATTTACTGGAAGGACTCAAAATGGTGGAAATACGCAAAAAGAATTGACATACTGCATCTTCAAAAAATGCAGCCAAGATGCAGACAAAAAAAGATGCATTGTGTGAACATAGCCTTATTCAGTGAATTCCTATTGAGTCTTTCCAGACATGGCCATTCTTCAGACATTTTACAATTCTAAATAAAATGGTAAAAGGGAGTCTGTGAGCAGTTTTACCAACAAAACTGTTGACCGCACTAGATAGGATTGAAGTGGAGGTGTTTTACCTGCAGAATTTATGAGAAAATTAGGTTTTATTCTACTTTTCAAGTGCCCCAAAGGTGGTTCCTTAGGCCTCAGAGTGAGTTACATTCCCTCTTTGCTCTTCATTGTTGGCTAGAGCGGCCTCTTTATTGGGCTCAGCCAAGCATATAAATATGGAGAACGTCATGACAGGAAGTTTGGTGGTCCTTTAGAGATAATTTCCTGCTGCTAAAAATGTGATTTTATCCAAACTACAGCAAGCAGCCCAGTAAATGACAACAAGTAACTTTTGCTCATTCATCGGGGGTCGCAAAATCTTGATGACAGATTCCCTTTACAGCCACGTGCACACATTGAGTATGTGGTGATTTTTTTACCTCAGTATTTGTAACCGAAGACCAGGAGTGGGTAAAAAAGCAGAAAAGGTGCCCGTTTCTATTATACCTTTTTTTTAATTGTTCCACTCCTGGTTTTGGCCACAAATACTGAGGTAAAAATTTCACCAAATACTCAATGTGTTCACGTGGCATTACACTTCTTGTACAGTACATCACAAAAGTGAGTACACCCCTCACATTTATGTAAATATTTTATTATATCTTTTCATGGAACAACACTGAAGATCTGACACTATGATACAATGTAAAGAAGTCAGTGTACAGCTTGTATAACAGTGTAAATTTGGTGTGTCCTCTAAATAACTCAATGCACAGCCAATAATGTCTAAATCACCGGCAACAAACATGAGTACACCCCTAAGTGAAAATGGCCAAATTGTGGTCAAGGTGTTAGTGTTTTGTGTGGCCACCATTATTTTCACACACTGCCTTAACTCTATTGGGTATGGAGTTCACTAGAGCTTCACAGTCTGAGCCACAGTAATCCTCTTCCACTCCTCCATGGCGACATCACAGAGCTGGTGGATGTTGGAGAACTTGTACTCCTCCACCTTTCATTTGAGGATGCCCCACAGATGCTCAATAGGATTTAGGTCTTGAGACATGCTTGGTCAGTCCAGCACTTTTTTCCCTTCTGTGTCTTTAGCAAGGCAGTGGTCGTCTTGGAGGTAATTTGAGGTCGTTATCATGTTGAAATACTGCCCTGTGTCCCAGTTTTCAAAGAAAGGGGATCATGCTCTGCTTCAGTATGTCACAGTACATGTTAACATTCATAGTGCCGTCAATGAACTGTAGCTCCCTACAGCTGGCAGCACTCATGCAGCCCTAAAGCATGACACTCTCACCACCATGCTTGACTGTAGGTAAGACACACTTGTCTTTCTACTCCTCACCTGGTTGCCCCATGCATGCTTGATACCATCTGAACCAAATAAATTTATCTTGTTCTTTATCAGACCACATGACATTGTTCAGGTAATCCATGTCCTTAGTCTATTTGTCTTCAGCAACTGTTTGCGGGATTTCTTGTGCATTATCTTTAGAAGAGGCTTCCTTCTGGGGCGACGTCCATGCAGACCAATTTGAAGCAGAGTGCAACGTATGGTCTGAGCACTGACAGGTTCACCCCCCCTTCCCCTTTACCTTTTCAGCAATGCTGGCAGCAGTCATACATCTATTTTGAAAAGAAAACCTCTGGATATGATGCTGAGCATGTGCACTCAACTTCCTAGTTTGACCATGGTGAGGCCTGTTCTGAGTGGAACCTGTCTTGTTAAACCTCTGTATGGTCTTGGCCACCGTTCTGCAGCTCAGTTTCAGGGTGTTGGCAGTCTTTTTATAGCCTAGGCCATCTTTATGTAGAGCAACAATTCTCTTTTCAGATCTCCATAATTTTCTTTGCCATGAGGTGCCATGTTGAACTTCCAGTGACCACAATTAGAGAGTGTGTGAGCGATAACACCAAATGTAACACATCTACTCCCCATTCACACCTGAGACCTTTTAACACTAATGAATCACATGACATCGGTGAGGGGAAAATTAGTTAATTGGGCACAATTTGGTCATTTTCTCTTTGGGGTGTATTCACTTTTGTTGATCGCAGCTTTTGCATTAATGGTTGTGTGCTAAGTTATTTAAAGGGCACCAAATTTACACTGTTATATAAGCTGTACACTAACTACTTTACATTGTATTAAAGTGTCAGATCTTCAGTGTTGTCCTACGAAAGATATAATAAAATATAAGTAAAACTGTAGAGGGGGTGTACTCATTTTTGTGATATACTGTATCTTAACACCACTTTGTGCAATTGTAGCAGTAGTGACGTCATTTGCTGGTAGGAGCAAGGATCCTCCTGCTGGCACGACTGCAATGAGGAATAGAGGTAAAGCTTAAAAAGGCAACAAGCCAGAGACAAAACAATGATGACATTTTGTAGCACCCAGAGTGGTTCATATCTTACTTTCCAGATATCATTGGGGGTTAAAGAGACTTGTGAATTGAAGAACTGGTCCAAAGGGTTAATATTTTTGGTCACTTTGAAATATTTATTCTTAAGCCAGCTTTACACCTTACAATTAGGTGTGCGATCTCGTATGCGATGTGACACGCCCAGGCCGCATATGCGATCTAATGAGATTGCACATAGGTCGTTCATTTGCTGTCACACGTGCGTTAGTAGCCTATGTTAAATTGATCAATTTTGTGTGCGATCCTTTAGATCATGTGTTCCGTGACGTATGCATTGTACACCCTTTTTTTTTTTTATTTATTGACTTGACAAGCGTGTGTAATGTGTAGGGATGCGTTTTTACTATGTCATCTGCCATTCAGCTCTGCTACATGGCCGCTGACAGCAGACACAGACAGCCATGTAGCAGAGCTGAATGGCAGATGACAGCAGACACAGACAGAGCCGCACTGTCAGAATGAACTCGGGTGAACTTCACCCGACTTCACGGTCATGCTGCGGCTCTGTCTGTGTCGCGCCCTGATTAGCGGTCACCAGTGAAGGACTCACCAGTGACCGCTAATCTCCTAAATTACTGAAGTTAGCAGCCCTCTCTCATACTCACCGATCCCCGTTCCCCGGCGCTGCACGGCATTCACACTGCTCCGGCGGCTTTTACTGTTTTGAAAAAGCCGGCCGCCCATTAAACAATCTCGTATTCCCTGCTTTCCACGCCCACCGGCGCCTGTGATTGGTTACAGTGAGACACGCCCCCCACGCTGAGTGACAGGTGTCACACTGCACCCAATCACAGCAGCCGGTGGGCGTGTCTATACTGTGTATTGAAATAAATAATTAAATAATTAAAAAAAACGGCGTGCGGTCCCCCCCAATTTTAAAACCAGCCAGATAAAGCCATACGGCTGAAGGCTGGTATTCTCAGGATGGGGAGCTCCACGTTATGGGGAGCCCCCCAGCCTAACAATATCAGCCAACAGCCGCCCAGAATTGCCGCATACATTATATGCGACAGTTCTGGGACAGTACCCGGCTCTTCCCGATTTGCCCTGGTGCGTTGGCAAATCGGGGTAATAAGGAGTTATTGGCAGCCCATAGCTGCCAATAAGTCCTAGATTAATTATGTCAGGCGTCTATGAGACACCTTCCATGATTAATCTGTAAGTGACAGTAAAAAAACACACACACCCGAAAAAAATCCTTTATTAGAAATAAAAAACACAAACAAATTCCCTCATTACCAATTTATTAACCCCGACAAACCCTCCATGTCCGGCGTACTCCACAGTCCTCCAGCGTCGCATCCAGCGCTGCTGCATGGAGGTGACCGGAGCTGCAGCAGACACAGCCGCTCCGGTCACCTCCACGCAGGTAATGAAGACAGCCGGCGATCAGCTGAGCTGTCACTGAGGTTACCTGCTGTCACTGGATCCAGCGGTGGATGCAGCGGTGGCCGCGGGTAACCTCAGTGACAGCTCAGCTGATCGCGCTACTCACCTCCGCTCCGGTCAGCTCCAGTCAGCAACTGAGGTGAGTAGCGCGATCAGCTGAGCTGTCACTGAGGTTACCCGCGGCCACCGCTGCATCCACCGCTGGATCCAGTGACAGCGGGTAACCTCAGTGACAGCTCAGCTGATCGCGCTACTCACCTCCGCTCCGGTCAGCTCCAGTCAGCAACTGAGGTGAGTAGCGCGATCAGCTGAGCTGTCACTGAGGTTACCCGCGGCCACCGCTGCATCCACCGCTGGATCCAGTGACAGCGGGTAACCTCAGTGACAGCTCAGCTGATCGCCGGCTGTCTACTCTTCATTACCTGCGTGGAGGTGACCGGAGCGGCTGTGTCTGCTGCAGCTCCGGTCACCTCCATGCAGCAGCGCTGGATGCGACGCTGGAGGACTGTGGAGTACGCCAGACATGGAGGGTTTGTCGGGGTTAATAAATTGGTAATGAGGGAATTTGTTTGTGTTTTTTATTTCTAATAAAGGATTTTTTTCGGGTGTGTGTGTTTTTTTACTGTCACTTACAGATTAATCATGGAAGGTGTCTCATAGACGCCTGACATGATTAATCTAGGACTTATTGGCAGCTATGGGCTGCCAATAACTCCTTATTACCCCGATTTGCCAACGCACCAGGGCAAATCGGGAAGAGCCGGGTACTGTCCCAGAACTGTCGCATATAATGTATGCGGCAATTCTGGGCGGCTGTTGGCTGATATTGTTAGGCTGGGGGGCTCCCCATAACGTGGAGCTCCCCATCCTGAGAATACCAGCCTTCAGCCGTATGGCTTTATCTGGCTGGTTTTAAAATTGGGGGGGACCGCACGCCGTTTTTTTTAATTATTTAATTATTTATTTCAATACACAGTATAGACACGCCCACCGGCTGCTGTGATTGGGTGCAGTGTGACACCTGTCACTCAGCGTGGGGGCGTGTCTCACTGTAACCAATCATAGGCGCCGGTGGGCGGGGAAAGCAGGGAATATGAGATTGTTTAATGGGCGGCCGGCTTTTTCAAAACAGTAAAAGCCGCCGGAGCAGTGTGAATGCCGTGCAGCGCTGCGCTGGAGATCGGGGATCGGTGAGTATGAGAGAGGGGGTAAGAGGGATAGACTGACATGGACAGAGAGTGAGGGACAGAGATAGTGACGGACTGACAGAGATTAGTGCATGACAGACATTGTGAGGCGCTTCAGAACGCAGCTTTTCAGCTGCGCTCTGAAGCGGACCTTTTTTAAGCTGCGGTGCAGAGCGCACACCTGCGCTCATAGCATCAGACACCGAAATCGTATGAGGGATGTCACACGTTACAATTGACTAGTTTCGTACTACCAAACGTCCAATGTATGAGGAATAAACGACGTGTATGCGATCACCGTATTTTCGTTCAATATCGATCGCATGTAGGTTTCACACGCAAACATGTCACGAACGATGCCGGATGTGCGTCACTTACAACTTGACCCCGACGACGGATTGAAAGATCTATTGAAGTGTGTAAAGCAGGCTTTAGACATGCTTGCAATAATTCATGATTTTTCATAGTAAATTTGTTTTTCATGTATCCTTAGATTGGGCGATAGCCAGTGTTGTTATGGTGAAATATGGTCAGTATTAAGTCTAAAGCGGGCTTTACACGCTGCGATATCGTTAATGAATTATCGTCGGGGTCACGGTGTTTGTGACGCACATCCGGCGTCATTAACGATATCGCAGTGTGTGACAAGTATGAGCAACCTTAAACGATCGCAAAAGCGGTCAAAATCGTTTGCCGCGGAGAGGTCGTCCTGAAACTAAAAATCGTTCTCTGCTTATTAGCGATGTTGTTCCTCGTTCCTGCGGCAGCACACATCGCTATGTGTGACACCTCAGGAGCGACAAACATCTCCTTACCTGCCTCCACCGGCAATGCGGAAGGAAGGAGGAGGGCGGCATGTTACGTCCCGCTCATCTCCGCCCCTCCACTTCTATTGGACGCCTGCCGTGTGACGTCGCTGTGACACCGCACGAACCGCCCCCTCAGAAAGGAGGCGGCTCGCCGGCCAGAGCGACGTCGCAGGGCAGGTAACTGCGTGTGACGGGGACAAACGAGGTTGTGCGCCACGGGCAGTGATTTGCCCATGACGCCAACCGACGGGGGCGGGTACGATCGCTTGCGATTTCGCTAGCGAGATTGCAGCGTGTAAAGTACCCGTTAGTCTAAAATACAGGAAGCCATGACATTTATATTTTCAGTGTTTTTTGTCCTCTTGCTCCTTCACAGGGGAATTTGTCATGTGAGTAAATAGATAATTTAACAGCTCTTTTGAGGAATGCCAAATATAAAAATGTTCCCAATGAATGAGGTTATTCTGCCCTTTATACACCAAACGTATCATCTGACCTGCTTCTTACAGTGTACAGTGTATGGTATCCATGTTCTTCTTTGTGCTATGATATAGACTACAACAAGCAAACTAACAGGACAAAACAAATTGGTCGTTCTTTAATAATTATGGCAGCTATGTTTTTTCGGTTCTCCACACTACATAAATAAAACAATGCAAAAGACTATAATGCTCATTGCATGCTTACATTTCTATTAATTTTAGACCCATGAGCATAAAAAATGCACGTGTGGCACGTTCCGTTTTGTCCATTCATGTGCATGTGTGTCATATGTGGGCTACATGTGTATACGTGTGTGCTATGTTTGTGACACATACTGTAAAAAACACATGGCACTGAAATGAATGGTTTTAATGGGTTAAAGAAGTGTAAAGATAGAGAAGATAGAAATTTTAAAAAAGTAGGAGCAGCACCAGAGTAAAGTGGGTGCAAAACCTCCATGGCTGAATGTGCCAATTCCTATGGCGGCTGCGGGCTGGTATTTTTAGGCTGGGATGGGCCCAATAACCATGGACGTTCCCAGCCTGGTAATATTAGCTTCAGCTGTTTTCTTTTCCTTTGCTTGTTTTAAAAAATGAGGGGACCCCACAGTTTTTTTTCTTTTAATTATTTATTTAGTTAATAGCTAAAGAATCTGTCTATATATCATCTTTGCACATATTTAACACATAAACATTCATTTCTTGAATGCATATAATTCTGGACGGATGCACACAGATGTCACACTGGTCCTTGTGCCATACATGTTTTTTACAGATACATAGACAGCAATTGGCCGTTTTCATCTGCACTTATGGTAAAAAATGGACTTGATCATACAGACACATGTATGCTCCATATGGACACAGGGTTCATGTCAAAATGAGGAGGTGTGAAGATCAATAGAAATTTTGATTAATATGCGTGTGAACCTGTCCCCAGAACATACTGGAAACAGACGTGTGAAGGCGGCCTAAGTCTACCTTCACACGATCAGCTTTTGGTGAGTTTTTTTATGTTGCAGATTTTACTATGTAAATTAGGTTACTTGGTCTTTTTGCATTCAGTTTTTCAGTGTGTTTTTTTTCTTTATTTACATTCATTTTTATCACATTTTTGACCCTTTTTTTTTTTTTGTCTTTTGGTACAACATGTTAAATAAGGCTGATTCATTATTTATACTTCCTGGCATTTGGCTGTGACAGAACTTTGTTGATACCGTCATGAGCAGTTTCTATGCATTTACAGAGAGGAAATACACTAACAAGGCAAATGCGTTAATTCTACCTGCGGATTTTCCGCATCTCATGCATTTCTATGGGGGGAAATCTGCACAGAAAACCTCAGAGTAACCTCAAGAGCTATTGACTAGCTGCGGATTTCTAACACACACCGCAGGGCAGTATATGCTGGAACTGTAAGGCTATGTGCCCACGGGACTCTGTACCCGCGGATTTTGCTGCGGAAAACCTTCAAATTTATCTGGATTTTCTAGATAAATCCACAGGTTCTAGCAAGTACAGACACTCCCCATGTTATCCGATGGGATTTGGGGAGTGATGTATCCATGCTGCGGTATGTGCGGCTGCGGAAATAGCTGCAGATTTCCCGCAGCCGCACATAACTGCATGTCAATTATTCATGCTGAAATACCTGCGGAATTCCCGCTCCTCCACTATGGAGATAGAGGGCAGGAATTCAGCAGGAATTCTGCACGAAACCCGTACTGTTTCCACAGGTTTACCGCAACAAAGCCGCAGATATACCACAGCAATGGATAGCTGCGGATTCTGGGAAGCAGCTGCAGTAAACCTACGGCAAAATCCACGGGTACGTTGTCCCGTGGGCAAATAGCCTAAAGGCCGCTTTACACGCTGCGACATCGCTCAAGCGATCTCGTTGGGGTCACGGAATTTGTGACACACATCCGGTCGCTTTAGCGATGCCGTTGCGTGTGACACCTATGAGCGATTTTGCATCGTTGCAAAAACGTGCAAAATCGCTCATCGGTGACATGGGGGTCCATTCTCGAATATCGCTGCTGCAGTAACAATGTAGTTTGTCGTTCCTGCGGCAGCACACATCGCTCTGTGTGACACCGTAGGAACGAGGAACCTCTCCTTCCCTGCGGCCGCCTGCAATGCGGAAGGAAAGAGGTGGGCGGGATGTTCGTCCCGCTCATCTCCGCCTTTCCGCTTCTATTGGGCGGCGGTTCAGTGACGTCGCTGTGACGCTGAACGAACCGCCCCCTTAGAAAGGAGGTGGTTCACCGGTCACAGCAACGTGGCAGGGCAGGTAAGTAGTGTGACGGGTCCGCGCGATGTTGTGCGCCACGGGCAGGGATTTGCCCGTGTCGCACAACCGATGGAGGCGGGTACCCATGCTAGCGATATCGGTCACGATATCGCAGCGTGTAAAGCGGCCTTTAGACACAGCTTCAAAAACTCATCGTGGGAACTTCACCTTAGAGGGGTTGTCTGGAGTTACGATACTGATGACCTATCTTGATGGGTGGGATCCTGCGCCCGCACCAATCTGATGTTTTCAGCTCCGCTCATTGAGTAATAACCGTTGCAGCTCTATGAATCAGCTTATTGTCAGTGAACCCTACTAACAAAAAGGATATGTTCTTATTTTAATATTTTCATTTTTTTAAAGTATTAGAACATACATTTTAGTGTTAAAATGACATGACGGCACCTCATGCTTTTTGGGCCCATTTTACCTGTAAGAATCTACATTGTGTTCTGCAAAAAAAAAATCCTATAGTATTTTGTATGTGTGAGATGCTTAAAACAGTGGGATCTGTGTGCTACGGACACTGCTGACGGCTGCTCTTGGCAGGGAGCCTACACATACTAGACAAGTGTGCGTTTTGGCAGGCACTATATACAAGATACTGTATGTATGAGCTGTTGAATATTTTGAGGCTACAAGAAAATGATTTGTCACTGTACGGAGAAACAATGTTCCATTAATAGCTGCACGTTCAGCGCCAAGCTTCCTGATAAAGCAGAATTGCCATACTGGCTAATACTCGATTTCCTAATATAACATTTTGGTTTATTTTCTTTACTATGACGATATGGTGAAGAGAAATGAGGAATCCGGGGAGAATGTGCGGGATGGAGTGAAAAGGAACAGTAAGGATGGAGGTAGCACCGTGTATGATATGACGGTGTAACGGAGTGTAGTGTGCAGATTCTGTATTATGCACCAGATATAATTTTGTTAGTGGCTTGCTGTACGTGATCATCATATTCTCCTACGACTTAATTTTAGAACCTTTACATTTCCTCCCATCCTCATTTGCTTCTATGATACTATAGCAACCATCGTGTTCTCATAGATTATGTAATATTCTTAGGATTGGTTTAAAGAGGACCTGTTTTCAAGTCAAAGTGTCTAGTAGGTGCTTTTTATATCATTCCTGCTGCTCCACTTAGTATTCTTTTTTTGTTTGTTTGTTGGTTTTTTTATTCCGAAATATGTTTCCAGAGATATTGGCCCATTTTATTTTGTTTAAAGTGTTATAGTCTTTACTAAGGGGGTGTGGCTTACAGTGTAATGATGCAAAGCATCCTAAAGACACGCCTCCAGAGAATTCTGAGTGACACCCCCCCAATGGGGCACAGAATACTAAGGCTGGTAATTAGCAGAAAACAGCCCAACAATCAGCAGAGAAAAAACAAACAATCAGCAGAGGACAGCCCAACAATCAGCAGAGAACAGCCATTCAATCACCAGAGGACAGCCCAACAATCAGCAGAGAACAGCCATTCAATCACCAGAGAACAGCCATTCAATCAGCAGAGAACAGCCATTCAATCAGCAGAGGACAGCCCGACAGTCAGCAGAGGACAGCCCGACAATCAGCAGAGGACAGCCCGACAATCAGCAGAGGACAGCCCGACAATCAGCAGAGGACAGCCCGACAATCAGCAGAGGACAGCCCGACAATCAGCAGAGGACAGCCCGACAATCAGCAGAGGACAGCCCGACAATCAGCAGAGGACAGCCCGACAATCAGCAGAGGACAGCCATTCAATCAGCAGAGGACAGCCCAACAGTCAGCAGAGGACAGCCCAACAGTCAGCAGAGGACAGCCCAACAGTCAGCAGAGGACAGCCCAACAGTCAGCAGAGGACAGCCCAGCAATCAGCAGAGAACAGCCCAGCAATCAGCAGAGAACAGCCCAGCAATCAGCAGAGAACAGCCCAGCAATCAGCAGAGGACAGCCCAACAGTCAGCAGAGGACAGCCCAGCAATCAGCAGAGGACAGCCCAGCAATCCAATGAGCAGAGGGCAGCCCAGCAATCAGCAGAGGACAGCCCAGCAGTCAGCAGAGGATAGCCCAGCAGTCAGCAGAGGACAGCCCAACAGTCAGCAGAGGACAGCCCAGCAGTCAGCAGAGGACAGCCCAACAGTCAGCAGAGGACAGCCCAGCAGTCAGCAGAGGACAGCCCAGCAGTCAGCAGAGGACCGCCCAACAGTCAGCAGAGGACAGCCCAGCAGTCAGCAGAGGACCGCCCAGCAGTCAGCAGAGGACCGCCCAGCAATCAGCAGAGGACAGCCCAACAGTCAGCAGAGGACAGCCCAACAGTCAGCAGAGGACAGCCCAGCAGTCAGCAGAGGACAGCCCAGCAGTCAGCAGAGGACAGCCCAGCAGTCAGCAGAGGACAGCCCAGCAGTCAGCAGAGGACAGCCCAGCAATCAGCAGAGGACAGCCCAGCAATCAGCAGAGGACAGCCCAGCAATCAGCAAAGAACAGCACAAAAATCAGCAGGAAACAACCCAACAATCAGCAGAGGACAGCCCAGCAATCAGCAGAAAATAGCCTTCTTACAAATAGCTAGAGTATGTGTTCAGCTGCAGCTGAAAGACAATATGGTTTAAGAATTAGCCAGGAACAGGGAGAAGAGTCGTCATGGGGGAGGCCCTCTGCTAGATTCCCCCCGCCCAACACTGGCTAATTTACAGGTCTCTCATTACATCTTCACAGTCATTTCGTTAATATGAAGATTCACTTTAATTGTTCTGCAGTAAACAATCTGTAGTAAATATGTCTTATTAATAACGTTTTAGTCGTATCTTTCTTTAGTCGTATCTCTTCCCAGGTTTGTAGTGTGACATATACAGTAGGTAACATTGTCTGGCTCAGTTATTCATGTCTTCATCTAGATATGTTGGAAGAAATTTGTTGTATCTCATCCATTTGGACAGAATATTTACTGGATATGTGTTATTGGATGTATGCTTGTAATAACATTCTGAGGGTCCATAATATAATATGGGACTACAAACAGACCACTCTGCAGCCACAGCCATTGATTCAGTTAGGCACAAGGAGTAGTAAGAGGAAAAGTTGTCGTAAAGTTTACATAGGGAAAGGTAATAAAACAGAAATTGTCTTGTACACACTGAGACCTGTGGGGTTCGATATGGCTGTATGTATGTACATATATATATATATATATAAGTTGTGTGTGTATGTCCGGGATTGGCATCCGCACCGTTGCAGCTACAGCCACAAAATTTTGCACACTCACACTTCTGGACCCCGAGAGCGTCATAGGCTATGTTTTGAGGGGAAATTTTAACCCCGCTCTTTACAGTTATTCACCAAAAAACCTGCCTCCATTAAAGCGAATGGAGCTGGGAGCCACAGTGCAGCCAGAACTTCAGAAGAATGTGCAGCCACGCCCTTATATGGAAAGCTGGCGTGTCACAATGCAGCCAGGAAAAGAGACAGACACAGACAGGGAAAGAGGCAGACACAGACAGGGTAAGAAACAGACATAGACAGGGTAAGAGACAGACACAAAGAGATAGACTGACAGGGAAAGAGACAGACAGGGAAAGAGAGGGAAAGAGAGAGACAGGTTAAGAGACAGACACAGACAAAGAGACAGAGACAGACACAGGGAAACAGACAGAGAGGGAAAGAGACAGACAGAGATAGATAGACAGACAGACAGGGAAAGAGATTGAGACAGACAGAGAAAGAGACAGAGACAGACAGGGAAAGAGACAGACAGACAGACAAAGAGATAGAGAGAGAGAGAAAGACAGGGAAAGAGACAGACAAAGATAGAGAGAGACAGAGAGATATATACAGAGGGGGAGACAGACAGAGAATGGGAGAGAAACAGAGAGACAGTTACTATCCCGGGCGTTAATATATTCTATTTATACATTCTATCCCGGGAATGTTAATACATTCTGTTTTGTTAACAGCAGTTATTAACCCGGGCGAAGCCGGGTAGTACAGCTAATAAATAAATATATATATACACACACATATATATACACACACACACATATATATATATATATATATATATATATATATATATATATATATATATATATATATATATATATATATATATATATATATATATATATATATATATGTGTGTGTGTGTATATATATGTGTGTGTATATATATATATATATATATATATATATATATATATATATATATGTATGTGTGTGTGTGTGTGTGTGTGTGTGTGTGTGTGTGTGTATATATACATATATATACACACACATATATATATATATATATACACACATACAGTATATATATCTCTTTTGTTACTAATAGAAAGTAGCTTTTCCAGAACCTAAATGCACTGTAAATATGAAGAATAAACAGCTGAAAGAAAAGACTGCACACAGGCATTACCATAAGTATACAGGAGCAAAGTCAATGTTTCCACATTGGCCTGTAGTTACACAATGATCCTTGGACACGCCCCATGCACAGGCAATACCGGCCATAACTTGGGTGTCAGAAGCATTTGACTCCTTATTTACCACCCTATTCTCTTACTTCTGTTACTGTTAGGGCTTGTTCATGATGATATGTTCGGTCCAAATGCAGTCCGTGAAAAAGACAGACTGCAGATGGATTACAAGTGAAAAAAAATTGTCCCACTTTTCTGAATGAAACTTTGACCGTTTATTTTATACCCTCAAGTGAACTTGGACTTTGTCTCTCGTTGATTTTAAAGGGGTATTCCCATCTCCAAGATCCTATCGCAATATGTAGTAGGTGTAATAATAAGAATATTAGCAAATACCTCCAATTAGAAACGTAGTATCCATGGTTACAACTACTCATAGTGATAGTTAATTTGTTGCTAGTGGTCATAACCATTGATACCTAAGCTACTGTAATACCTTGCACATGAGTTAAGAGACAGCTAATCAGGAGAACTATACTACAATTCTAATTGTAGTAAATCAAAAGAGGGCCACTTAATAATTAAAATGGCAACAACTCTACCAATGAATGAAACCAAGAAGAAAGAGTCTTTCATTTTGCCAAATAGCAAAAGTACCCACACAAGCCATATCATGAAAATATAATTATTTTATTATAAATGCTGTACGGGAATCAATTGTAGGCATACATAAATAAATACAGGACCAAGGGAATGGTGCTGGAGGGGAAAACCCCACGTGTCCCAGGCATTCATTCAGGAGAACAAGTCTCTACTGAGTAACGGCAGACATACCATAAGTAACACCAGGCAGACAAAGCTCAAAAAGGAGTAAAAGCGGCCAAAGAGGCCAAAACAGATAATAACCAAGGCAGAGCCACCTACCAGGAGAATATGACGCCGAGGGCCGGGGTAACACGTGGGGACCAACGTCCCAACACGTGTTTCGCTCCGTGTGCTTCGTCGGGGGGCGTCCCCCGACGAAGCACACGGAGCGAAACACTTACTCAGTAGAGACTTGTTCTCCTGAATGAATGCCTGGGACACGTGGGGTTTTCCCCTCCAGCACCATTCCCTTGGTCCTGTATTTATTTATGTATGCCTACAATTGATTCCCCTACAGCATTTATAATAAAATAATTATATTTTCATGATATGGCTTGTGTGGGTACTTTTGCTATTTGGCAAAATGAAAGACTCTTTCTTCTTGGTTTAATTCTAATTGTAGGTTTTTGCTGTTATTATTACACCTACTACATTTTGGGATAGGATCTTGAAGATGAGAATAGCCCATTAAATAAATACTGAACTTAGAAGTGAATATTTAAAGGGAACCTGTCACCTGATTCATACTGTCCAAGCCGCAGGCAGCAGAAGCTAGAGCCTGGTTGTACTTTTGCAGTCAGTGGATTTTTCTCTGAAATGTTCTGGAATTTCAGAGGACGTTTTGTTTAAAGATCGAGGAGAGACTAGTTAATCAACAGGAAGTGACGCTACTACTGTACTACTGCCACTGACTTCCTGTTGATTTCTCATTTGGTCCGTGGAGAGAGAAGCCGGCTGGGTTTGGACGCAGGGCTCCTGTGATGGCACAATGTCACGTGAACCCCTAACCGAGGTTACCGACAGTGTTGGAATGGTACCAGAATGGGAGGTGAGTACAAGGTCTTTTCTTTTAACTGGTGGGAAAAAAAAATCTAATCAGAAGGGGTTGTCCTAGTAGTGGATAACCCCTTTAAATTTAAAGCATGGTTAGGAGTAGTTCTTCCAACATGTGGTGCCCACCCCCGACGCGTTTTGGTGAGCCTTTGGGGTTTATTAGAAACAAGGAAAAGTAGATGGAATCTGCCTGCTGGTGGAGTGGTGTAAGTCATGCACAAGTCTGATGAGACTATTAGTAAAGTGGTATTTCTCGTATAAAAAGAGCAGCTCATTAACACAATTGCAAGGCAAAGATATAAAGGAAAACCCGTTGTGGTTGGCGCTGTCATGATGAAGACAAAGATGAGACGGTGTAGAAAAACAATGAAGATTTATTAAAAGGCAACAATGCGTTTCAAAATCGATCAGATTTCTTCCTCAGGCTTTCATACAAAGAGGTATACAAAGCATCCTATAAAGGAAGCTGTGATCTAAGGAAATGACATGTCCCACTGGTGATGAGTATCCTGGACACACAATAAATCAACATTTATAAAGAAATTAAACTTACATATAAAATCTGTAGATGAAAAAAGCAAATCTAAAACATAAATAAATATAATTATTTTTAAAAACATTTTTTTTATCTTCTTTCTCCTTTTTTGAAAAAAATCAATATATTTTTTAATAATCATTATTATATATATATATTTTAAAAATATATATAATTATTTTGTTTTTGCTTTTTTATCTAGAGATTGTATATATATATATATATAATTCTCATTTTTTTGTTTGTATTAGGTTTATAAACCATTCCTATGTTACTCTGTTGTGTGTCCGGGTGTTGATACACACCAGTGGTATTTTCCTTGGGTCATGGCTTCCTTTATAAGTTGTTTTTTTGTTGTTTTTCTAGACTTTCTCATTCTTGTCTTCCTAGTGATAGCGTCCACCACAATGTTTTTTTCTTATACTTTTTTAGTGGGGATGTTGAATGATGGTGGGTATGTCAGCATAGAGAATGTGTAGAAGCCAGGTGGAGAAGTGGTCAAGTGTTATGCAAGCTAAAGTCACATAAAATAGGGGGAAAAAAATAAATAACAGCTAGGGCTAGGATCATTTTAAATTTTTGTCACATTTTAGACTTTTCTCCAGTCCGTATCACATAGGCAATCCATAGGATGCTTTTTTCTAGCATCAGTTTGCCCTCAGCTTAAAGCAGCTACAGTAGTAGAAAATCACAGTTTATAAGATCTTAGATAAAAGTTTGAAAGAAATCCAAATGTGTTCACATATTCAGAATTCGCTTTTAAACTCATTGGGGGAAGATTTAGCAATTACGGTATTCTTGCCCAATTTTCACCAAAAATGTTGTCTTTCATGACTTGCCTCAGATTTATTATGTATTAGACACTTTGTGCCTTGGCCGACAAGGTGGTGTGGCATCACTGAAAAGGGGCTTTGGCCTAACGCGACATCATTCTCCCAAAAATGTGCCAGAAATATGGCACGCATTTCTGATACAAAGTAAGCCAGCTGAAAAGTGGTATAAACTGAAGACAAGACAGTCTACTAATTAATTAGACAGATTTAGGAAAGTTGCTGGCTCGAGTCTCTATTGTGAAGTTGAGCTTCATAAGAGAACCTCAATTTCATTATTTACAGAAATACTGCAGCATGAGCAGTCAGATCAGTGTAGATACAAGTCTAGTGGGTTTAAAACAATTAAAATTATATATAAAATGTTTTCACTATTTTCATACTTTCATCTCACTTGGATATTTTTCATGTTTTTTTATTACATTATACGGTAAAATGAGTGGTGTTATTTAAATCTACAATTCATCCCGAAAACAAGCCCTCATTTGGCTATGTTGACATGCATTATTATTTCTGTGTTGAAAAAGCTGTTGCCTGACCCCTATAGCAGCAGTACTCTGCCGTATACAAGAAGGAAACTCATGCTTTGGATTTGATCCAGTAGCCTCCTATATTGTGGTCAAGGTCTGTCTCCACTGAGCCACAGTCAGGTTTGGTTGTCCTGGTTCTGAACACTTTGTTTCTGTGTGGACACTTTGTGTTCGCTGCCTTTCTGCCAACAAGTGTTGCCTATGATGTAATTTGGTCTGCCCCATCACCCGGTGGGTGTAACTGTTTAAACTATTTAAAGCTCCTCCAGGCTTCGATATACAGCCTGCTTTTCTTGTGTTTTTCCTGACAGATTATAACTTTTGTTTTACTTTATTTTACCCTGTACCTTTCCCTTGATTCTTTATGAGTTACTTGGAACCCTCGATGGCCGGTTAGGAAGTGAAGGTGTAAGTGTTCAGCTGAGACATCCAGTTAGGGTTGTTTCAGTCTGTGCAGGGGCCTTTAGGAACTGCACAGATGAGACCTCTCGTCTGTATAAGATCCAGGCGGGTCAGGTGTAGTAGTTTTAAGTATGTTTTTTCATTATTTACAACGTTTGTACTTTAGTGCGCATAACAGAAACCAAACAAGTGTCTTTTTTTTTTCTGTATACAATTAGTGTTATTCGCAGCCTTGAAAGTTACTTATTGGGCTTGCATGTACCTGTGTTTGATCATGTGCACCTCTGTGTTTTGGACTCAGAAATTCTATGTATTTAATGGAGTGGAGATTAAGTATGTACATGTTTACTCCACTTAATATGGGCCCTGTTGAGCACTGTTATTGGGATCATTGGGGGTTGCAGTGGCCGGCCACTCAGCGATCCATATGTTATCCCCCATCCTACAGATATAGAATAAGTTCCAATACTGGCAATACACCTTTAAATGTTGTAGCGGGGTTGATGTTAAATGTACAGATTACCCAGGGCTAACTAGTAGACCAATAATCAGGGACATCTTGTCACAACTCATCATGTCTGAGTTATTAAATACTTGTATTTTTGTGTTAGAGCTCTGTCTTGAGCGGTTACTTTGATATACTATGTACTGTCTGAAATGTATGAATAAATTGACAGAAGGTGTGGAGTGATGACGTGTTCTAGGGAACCTGTCAGGTGCAATATGCACCTAGGACCATGAGCAGTGCTGGGTGCATATTGCTAATCCCTCCCTAACCGCCCCTGTATACACTAGCATGGATAAAGAGATCTTTAGAGAAGACTGGTAGAGATATTCTAGATATGTACCCAGAACGTCTAGCGGGTCTGAGTGCGCTGGGGACCTGACGGGTTCTCTTTAATGCTAATTGTGTTACTCAGTATGCAGGGATGTGGGGTTCTGGAATTTTATTGTATTTTGTGAAAAAGTTAGTAATGTTCTCCAAAACTATGGTAAGCGACCGGTTCAACTGTGCCATCTAATAAGAAAATGGCTTCATGAGATACACTCGTCCTGATATTAGGAGGGAACCTGGCTGTGTGGAAAGTTACTAATGGTTATAAGTTGTAGGTAGTTAAAAAGCCAAGATGCTTCACAGGATCAGTAATAGAAAGCGTTTCCTCTAATCTTATGTTATGAAAAATCAGCTGCGTGGACAAAGAGCATATATAGCCAACGTCATCTAAAGTAGGGTATCAATGTGAAATAGCAGGCGACAGCGTTTAAAAAAATGAGCGTCTGGAACTGATTTATTTCTGATGAAATCTAATTTTTGGAGAAAAGAAAGCCCTAGCTAGATGCTGAATGTATTTGCTATGTTTCAGATGTCGATAAAAGAAGGTTCAGAAGCAGAGCTGTGTGACTCATGTGTGAGCTGATTGCGTGCGAAAAATGTGCCGTACTCCAATTCAAAGGGGAAAATAGAAATTGAAGACGCAGATACCATCACTTGAGCGGATGAAGATATCTGTGCTGTCAAAAATGTCTTTTAAGTGAATCTGTCAATGGAAAACACATGTAAAAAGGTGTTCTTTTATTTCTTGTTCTTTCAATTTCAGATCAAGTAGATTGGATTTTTTTTCCATTACTCATTAATTTGACCAGTCACGTGGGCAGTCCTATGTAATAAAGTAGACATCCTGCGGAGGCGGGCCGGTCCGACACTGTCTTGTGCAAAGCCCTCAAGAGAAACTGCTCTATTTTTGTGGCTAACTTTTAGATCTTATTTTTTTTTTTAATCTTGGTATATAAACTAAGTGCTTACTCACGTACGGGAAAAATGGACCAATTTCTTTTTACCACAGTTTCATATGAGTTTGATCAGCATTTGGTCCGAGTGTCATCAGTTTTTCCCTCTGCTGAAACAAAAAAAAAAGAGAAGTTTCTCCATCTGTTTCTCCTTTCTGACAGTCAGTGAAAATCGGACCACTCTTGGATGTCATCCGAGGACAGTCCGTTACTTTGTGAACGTGTAGACTTACATTGACAATTTTGATTCAACACTTGGATCAATATCAGATATGTCTCAGCGGACCACAAAAAATGATGGACATGTAAATGGCCCCATAGACTATCACAGGTATGAGTGCATCCATGAAAACCACGGATAGCACTCATAAGATAATATCGGATATGTGAATGAGTCCTAACAAATGGAAGGCTGTCAATGACTGAGTAGGACCGCCCACTGGACTCTTAGGGGTACTTCGCACATTGCAACATCGCTACTGTGATATCGTCGGGGTCAAATCGAAAGTGCCGCACATCCGGCGCCGGTAACGACGTCGCAAAGTTTAAAGCCTAGATGCGCCGATAAACGATCTGTATATCTGTCGGTTCAGCTCCTCCTATTCCATAACATGCTGCCTACACAAATGACTGCAATTTCAATTTGACCTTTTACAGTATTAAATTAAGCTTTGTTACCCTGGCCTCAGATTTTTTTGTTTTGTTACCCCAGTTCCTCTTGCATGTTAATACAGTTCATAGACTTGTGTAATTTAAAGTACCCCTCCAGTATTTTTTTTTCCATCTCTGGAGTTGTTCTTTAAACGACGTAAGTCACCGTTCGTATACTCACCTGCCAGCAGGTTCACCTTTTGCCATTGCCATCTCGTGACAGTAACTTCTAACTGGTCGTAAGTCAGAAGTTATGTCACAAGGTCTCAATACAAGTCTATAAGAGCCAGAAGAGGCGCTCATAGACTTGTATTGAATTGTGACCTACGGCACACTCCATGAAACACTGGAGCTGCCAGCAGGTCACAAATCACCAAGACCGGCTGGAGCAGCGGCGGTAGAAGAGTGAGTATAAAGGCCCCGTCACACGCTACAATATAGCTAACAATATGTCGTCGGGGTCACGGAATTTGTGACTCACATCCGGAATCATTAGAGATGTCGTAGCATGTGACACCTCCGAACGACTGTTAATGAGCAAAAATACCTTATTGTTGCTCGTTGACAATTCGTTCATTTTCATAATGTCGTTCCTCCTTCTGCGCGCCGGTTGTTCATCGTTCCTGAAGCAGCACACATCGCTACTTGTGACACCCCGGGAACGACGAACACAGCTTACCTGTGTCCCGCCGTCAATGCAAAAGGAAGGAGGTGGGCGGGATGTTACGTCCCGCTCATCTCCGCCCCTCTGCTTCTATTGGGCGGCCGCTGTGAGACGTTGCTGTGACGCCAAACGTCCAACCCCCTTCAGGAAAAAGATGTTCACCGCCCACAGCGACGTCGTTAGGGAGGTAAGTACGTGTGACAGGGGGTTAACGACATTGTGCGCCACGGGCAACTAATTGCCCAAACGCACAAACGATGGAGGCTGGTGCGATCGCTCATGCGATCGCACGATATATCGTTGCATGTGACGAGGCCTTTAGACAGAGCACTGGATTTGCAATTAAAGCACCACTCCAGTGGTGCAATCAAAAAAACTGCCGGAGTCGTGCTTTACAAACAGTTTCATATCGAAGCAGTGCCTAGTATACAATAATAACTTGGCAGGGAAAAGCTCTGTGTACATGCTATTTATAGGCTCTCTCTATATTTAGTGGTGACCATGAACTCAATTTGGAACCTGCGCACACATGTAACATCAGACTGTAATGAGAATATAAACTCTGATATATGACATGGCTGCGGATATTGAAATGTTCCTATTTAAAGTAAGTTTTTAAAGAAATGAGTGAAGGGGAGCACTCATTAAACTGCACATTTCTGCAACGCCTGAAACAAACTGCCCGTTATCAATTAGTGAAAGAAACAAGACACCATTTCTCCCCTCCATATTTGACCCAGGAAAAACTGGAGTGTCTCTTGAAGATTTCAACATGCCCGATCATTTGGTGAACTAGAAGAACCTAAGCAGAGCCTGGCACCTGCTTTTCTCCATCTTTGTATGGCAAAAAAAATGCACTACTGGATTTTTTTTTTTTTTAGTTACTATTGGCAGATGAGATATCAGAGCATCATTTAAGTAGGACATACTCTGTCTGCAAAGAGTGACTTGGTAAACTTCCACCAAAGTGTGGTGGAGGCCTCTAAAGTCTCCCAAGTGGTGGAGGTCCCACTGCTCTTTGGTGGCTGATACCAGTTGTGATAGAGTATGGGTTCAGTGTGTTGGTTTCACACAAGGCTAGTACTGGCCTATTTTTCTGTCAATCTAATGTCCTCAAATCCTGGCCCAGCTGTGGGTTTAGCGCCTTGGTCTACAGTAATACTGAGGTTGATATTGCTCTGCAGTTTTTAGTCCACATTAGGGTATGTGCGCACTAGGCGTTTTTTTCACGCTGCGTTTTTATGTGCGTTTTTGTCTCAAAAAACGCGGCAAAAACGCATGCGTTTTTGCCGCGATTTGGTGCGTTTTTTGCTGCGTTTTTGCTCACTGCGTTTTTAATCAGTGCACAATGCCATTAAAGATTGTTGATGAAAAAAAAAAAAAAAAAGGTCTGATGTCATTTCCTTCTTCAAAATGTTCATTGTATGCAGGAGAGCAGACAGCTGCAGAACTAGTGTATGCAGGAGAGCAGACAGCAGCTGCAGAACTACAAGGCTCAGCATCCTCCATTCACTAGTGTATGCAGTTTTTTGCCCAAAAAGAAAAAAAAAATGACATGGGCTTCGCCATATTTTTGTATTCTAGCCGGGTACAGCAGGCAGGTACGGGCTGCCCCCAACCCCCAGCTGCCTATTTGTACCCGGCTGGGAACCAAAAACATAGAGAAGCCCTTTTTTTTTAATTATTTCATGAATTTCATGAAATAATTAAAAAAAAAAAAAATGACGTGGGCTTCGCCTAATTTTTGAGTCCAGCCGGGTACAACTAGGCAGCTGGGGATTGGAATCCACAGTGCAGGGTGCCCAAGATCTCTGGGCACCCCCACTGCGAATTGCAGTCCGCAGCCACCCCAGAAAATGGCGCTTTCATAGAAGCGCCATCTTCTGGCGCTGTATCCAACTCTTCCAGCTGCCCTGATGCCGGGTGGCTAGCTAGGTAATAATGGAGTTAGGGCTAGCTGTATATTATCAGCTAGCCCTAAGCCCGAAATTCATGGTGTCACGCCAATATTAGACATGGCCACCATGAATTTCTAGTAATGATAAAAAAAAAAAAAAAACAACACACAGAAATTTTTTTTTATTAGAAATAAAACACAACACAATTAGTGACTCCATCTTTATTGAAATAAAGAACCCCCCTCCGCAGTAATCCTGGGTCAGGGTCCCGCGCCGTCCAATCTGGATCCAATATCATCTGATCGGTTTGCTGGAAGGCAAAGCGATCAGATGATGTGTCAGGATCAAGTGCCTGAATCACATAACACATCGGCTGATTGTATAAAAGCCGATTATACAATCAGCAGATGCATCAGTAGAAAAAAAAAATAATACTCACTTATGTGCTGATTACCGGTAGCTCTTGCAGCGATCGGATGAGAGTCTGATCCTGTCCCATTGCTGCCGGAGCTGCCGGTAATCAGCTGATGAAGTCCCCTGACGGCAGGATCAGCTGATAGCCGGCCGGGCGACACCGCGAGAATTACGATCAGCTGATGCGTCAGGTGACTGCATCAGGTGATCCACCGCCAGGTCCTGCAAGCAAGGTCCTGCCCCGGGGAGACTGCACACAGCCAGAGCGGCGGTACCGGGACAGGAGCGGACATGGCACCGGGACCCTGCAGACGCAGACAGGTGAGTATATATGACATTTTTTTTTTTCTACTGTTCACTTTGGTTTTCGCCGCTGCCTCCACCTCCCGCCCAGACATGGCGCCGCACGGAGCTGACATGCACAGGACGGGAGGTGGACGCAGCGGTGACGGTACCGGGAGGATTCATGCTTCTGTGTTTACCAACAGAAGGAATCCTCTTCCTGTACACGTCACTGTAGTACCCACCCCTTGCATTTATAGCTGCGTTTTTAGTCATAGAAACGCAGCTATATTTGCAATGTGCCTTTTTCATTGCGTTTTTGAACATCTCATTGAACTCAATGGGTGAAAAACGCAGTGAAAAACGCAGAAATAATTGACATGCTGCGTTTTTGTGGTCACCACAAAAACGCAGCTAAAAAAAAACGCTGTGTGAGGACAGCACTTCTGAAAACCCATTGACATTGCTGGGGAAGCAATGTCACTGCGTTTTCAGCACAAAAACGCAGTAAAAAACGCCGCTAAAAACGCGGCAAAAACGCCTAGTGCGCACAAGGCCTAACTCTTAGTTTTAGCATTAGAGAGTGGAGAATGGTGGTAATTAGGAGCCATGTTTCAGCTGTTCTAATTTTTTGGCACTTAATAGACTCTGAATTAATTGATGCCCTGTGGTATCAATACCAGCATTGTGATATTTAGGGACTGTTACACATGGGTTCAGTGTGCAAATATGATCAGATTCTACTTCTGATGCTGTTTATCTTGGGTTTCTGGGAGTCCCTGGCTTTCTATTTGATTATATTGTCTATTTCACTTAGCTTAATAGTCTGAGATCTCTGTTACATGGACATGTTCCAGTTGGCATAGTGTCACTACTTGGCTGCATCTTGGGTCTCTCAAACCACAGAGAGCAATTTTCCTATCCACATTGATACTGTGGAGATTTGTTACTCATTGCTCCAAGTCATCTATCTCTACACTCTTGAGTTTGCTATGATTTGTTAATTCACATATTACTGATTTTAACGGAAGGAATTACCCCTGTATTCAGTGCCCATGTCATAAACCTGTTTTCATAATTGAGTTGATGTAGAGTAACGAAGAGCTTCCATACATATTAGGCTAATGACGGTTGCCGATATCGATGAATTAGGCCTACAGTCCAATGTGTATGGGGGCCCCACTCTTTGCCTTGACAAATTATGTTGCTGATCCTTGTATGCTAAGAGATAAGCTGCCGACAGAATTATCTGGCATGTGCTCTTTCATAGCGAGCACTGGAGAACTCAGCTGTCATGGTCGTCTTCCTGCTTTTTAGAGACTAGTGACAGGTTTTGGACAGGAGCCACTCACTTCCATCTGAGGCTTCATCATCTTCGAGCGTGACATCTGCAGAGCGAGTGCCCTTGTGTATGAAGGAGTTGACCTATATGGCTGCTAGCTAAAAGATCTGGTAAAAATATCTTTCAACCTATAGCTATGTAAAGTGTATGGTGGGCTTAAGTTTGTTCCTATATAATACCTATGGAGGTAGAACTGATTATAAGACAATAAAACTGTAAAGATCTAAACCTGTACAGATGAGACTGCCCCCTCTACCCATTATATATATATATATATATATATATATATATAACTAGCTATACTACCCGGCTTCGCCCGGGTTAATAACTGCTGTTAACAAAATAGTCTATCTCTGTCACTTTCCCTGTCTGTCTCTTTCCCTGTCTGTCTCTTTCCCTCTCTTTCCCTGTCTGTCTCTTTCCCTCTTTCTCTTTCCCTGTGTCTGTCTCTTTGTCTGTCCCTTTACCTGTCTTTGTCTGTCTCTTTCCCTGTCTAACTGTTTCCCTGTGTCTGTCTCTTTGTCTGTGTCTGTCTCTTCGTGTCTGTCTCTCACCCTGTCTATGTCTGTTTCTTAGCCTGTCTATGTCTGCCTCTTTCCCTGTCTGCGTCTGTCTCTTTCCCTGGCTGCATTGTGACACGCCAATATTCCATATAAGGGCGTGGCTGCACATGCTTCTGAAGTTCTGGCTGCACTGTGGCTTCCAGCTCCATTCGCTTTAATGGAGGCAGATTTTTTGGCGAATAACTGTAGAGAGCGGGGTTAAAATTTCCCCTCAAAACATAGCCTATGACGCTCTCGGGGTCCAGACGTGTGAGTGTGCAAAATTTTGTGCTGTAGCTGCGACGGTGCGGATGCCAATCCCGGACATACACACACACACACACACACACACACACACACACACACACACACACACATACACATATACACGCACACACACACACATTCAGCTTTATATATTAGACTAGCTGTACTAACTAATAACTGCTGTTAACAAAATAGAATCTATTAACATTCCCGGGATAGAATGTATAAATAGAATATATTAACGCCTGGGATAGTAACTGTCTCTCTGTTTCTCTCCCATTCTCTGTCTGTCTCCCCCTCTGTATATATCTCTGTCTCTCTATCTTTGTCTGTCTGTCTCTTTCCCTGTGTGTCTCTGTCTCTTTCTCCGTCTGTCTCAATCTCTTTCCCTGTCTGTCTATCTATCTCTGTCTATTTCCCTGTCTGTCTCTTTCCCTCTCTTTCCCTGTCTGTCTGTTTCCCTGTGTCTGTCTCTTTACCTGTCTGTGTCTGTCTCTTAACCTGTCTCTCTCTTTCCCTCTCTTTCCCTGTCAGTCTGTCTCTTTGTCTGTGTCTGTCTCTTTGTGTCTGTTTCTTACCCTGTCTATGTCTGTTTCTTACCCTGTCTGTGACTGTCTCTTTCCTTGTCTGTGTCTGCCTCTTTCCCTGGCTGCATTGTGACACGGCAACATTCCATATAAGGGCGTGGCTGCGCATTCTTCTGAAGTTCTGGCTGCACTGTGGCTCCCAGCTCCATTCGCTTTAGTGGAAGCAGGTTTTTTGGTGAATAACTGTAAAGAGTGGGGTTAAAATTTCCCCTCAAAACATAGCCTATGATGCTCTCGGGGTCCAGAAGTGTGAGTGTGCAAAATTTTGTGGCTGTAGCTGCGACGGTGCAGATGCCAATCCCGGGCATACATACACACACACATACACACATTCAGCTTTATATATTAGATATATACACATACATACATACGGACACACACACATACACACATTCAGCTTTATATATTAGATATATACACATACATGCATACGGACACACACATACACATACATATAAATAAGTTTGCCACTGGTATATTTTTGAGTAAAATGTTAATTGTTCTTTTATTCTATAGACTACTGACAACATGTCTCCGAATTTCCAAGCAATACATTTTAAATTCATTTTGCTTGTTAAGCGAAATACTCGCTAACTGGGTTACTCGTTAAGCGAGGTTCCACTGTATTGTTGTTTCTAAATAATTATAAACTTGTTTTCTTTGCATTGTTTGAGGTCTGAAAGCAATGCATTGTTTTGTTATTTTGACCATTTTTCATTTTCAGAAAATAAATACATTTATTGCTTGGAAAGAACAATTTACATTTTACTCAAAAATATACCTATAAAGAGAAAAATCAGAAAAACTGAAAATTTTGTAGTGGTCTCATAATATTTCTCAGAGCTGTGTCTCTCTCTCTCTCTATATATATATATATATATCTAGATATACAGTGGAACCTCGGAGTAACTTGGTGCGCGAGCATTTCGCTATACGAGCAAAGCTTTGCTGTACGAGCAAATACTCACAGCACACACTTCCGGTTCTGTACTTTCAAAGCGCTCTGACCCGCTCTTGCAGTCCGCACAACTCACCCAAACACACATGCGTGCACACACATATTATGCTCTCCTTACCTTCCGTTCCCTTGCCAGTCTCCTGGTTCTTGTAGTCCGCCAGAACAGGATGTGTATTGGGTAGCCAGCGGCGCGTTGACCAATCAGAGGCAAGCGGCTCATGCCTTTGACGTCATTGTGCTGGCAGCGGAAGCTCCGGCATCGGTCGCGATGGTTACCCGATACACATCCTGTACCAGCGAACTACAAGAACCAGGAGGCCGGCGAGGGAACAGAAGGTAAGGTGAGCATAATATGTGTGTGTTTGTGCGTGTGTGGAATGGCACAATAGGGAACCAGGATGGGACATTGCACAAGTTGTGGAACGAATTGTTTAAGCTTGCATTATTTCCTATGGGAAATCATGCTTTGCTAGACGAGTAACTTGGGTAACAAGCACACTCCCAGAACGGATTGTTCTCATAAACCAAGGTTTCACTATATCACTATATAATATATATATATATATATATATATATATATATATATATATATATATATATATATATATATATATTATATATGGCATAGCTAACGCACAAGCTGCCAGATTACATCTACTCCATTTAGTTTTACACGTTATTAGAGTATAGTGCAGAAAGTGAAGGAAATCAGTATAAAGGCTCCTATGATTTATATATACGGTACGTCTACAGGCACTGAAGAGTTTGTAGTTGCTCCTTTATGGTGGGCTCACTGATCACCATTAGTATATATGGCATGCAATGTGGGGGCATTGTGACCTCTCATAGTAATTACATAAGGATTAGTGTTGAGCGGACCCGGATCTGAAAAATCCGTATCCGCACGGTTCGAGGTTCCGATCCGAGTCCGACCAGTACCGGGGATTCGGGTGCACGATCCGGATCCGTTTTTTTCTCTCTCCCTCTCCCTCTCCCTCTCCCTCTCCCTCTCCCTCTCCCTCTCCCTCTCCCTCTCCCTCTCCCTCTCTCTCTCTCTCCCTCTCTCCCTCTCTCCCTCTCTCCCTCTCTCCCTCTCTCCCTCTCTCCCTCTCCCCCTCTCCCCCTCTCCCCCTCTCCCCCTCTCCCCCTCTCCCCCTCTCCCCCTCTCCCCCTCTCTCCCTCTCTCCCTCTCTCCCTCTCTCCCTCTCTCCCTCTCTCTCTCTCTCTCCTCCCCATGCATTTACATAGCCTCGGATCCGTACTTCGGCGGCAACTCGATCCGGAACCGTCGGACCCGGATTATAGCCGATCCGCTCAACTCTAATAAGGATGTATTCTCTATTTGCAGTAGTTTTTCCATACAAATACTATGCAGCATGATGTCATCTCGTTTGGCGGACGTTTGCGGGTTCAGATATAGCTTTTGCATTGACTTTTCCTATATGCCATGCCTTTTTGCTCAGTGCTGTAGTACACAGAAAGATTATGGATAGGATCGAGTTAGGAAAACATTGTCTTTTTATATATAAAAAAACTCAGTAAAAGAATAAGGTAAGCCTCGGACCTATAATAGCACATTAAGATATCACTATGATACAAAGTGTCTACTGCAGCTAACGCATTTCAGTCCTGCACGTTATATCTTTATACACCAATACAAGACAGATACATGGGGTTTTGTCATATACTATAGTTTATTAGCGTACTGGAATTACTACATGTTGTTTTAAAGCTTTGGGAATTTCCCATACGTCATCCAGTCACCACAGAGACAGTGGCATATTCAGCTCTCACGTTCTTCTAGGAGGGAAAAAATGAATAAAATATCTTATGTTTCTTCCCGGAGTCTTCAGCCTTGTGAAGCATATTATCCATAACTTCACGCATCTGGAATTTTTACAGTACAGCGCTGGTTGTGTATATTGTGTCTGTTATATCTTTTATTCTATGCTTACTAGTGTTCTGATATTTCTCGTTATTGGAAATATTATTGGAAAAGATATTGCCTAGATATTTAAAACCATGTGAATTGCTTTCCAGAAAGAAACCAATACCAGTAATCATATATATTTTCTTAAGTCGTTGTGTGGAGTGGGACCAAATACTTTAGTTTCACAGATGACCACTGAGAATAAATTGTTGTTACTCAAAAACCCAATTGTTAAGGGTGCTTTAGACGCTGCAACATCGCTAGGGATTGCTAGTGATGTCGAGCGCGATAGCACCCGCCCCCGTTGTTCGTGCGACATTTGGTGCTCGCTGTCGTTGCGAACATTATCGCTACGGCAGCGTCACACGCACATACCTTGTCACCGACGTCGCTGTTGATGCAGAACAATCCCTCCTTCAAGGGGGAGGTGCGTACGGCGTGCCAGCGGCATCACTAAGCGGCCGGCCAATAGAAGCGGAGGGGTGGAGATGAGTGGGACGTAACATCCCGCCCACCTCCTTCCTTCCGCATTGCCGGTGGACGCAGGTAAGGAGATGTTCGTCACTCCTGCGGTGTCACACATAGCGATGTGTGCTGCCGCAAGAACGACGAACAACATCGTACCACCAGCAGCAACGACATTAAGGAAAGGAGTGACGTGTCAACGATCATCGTATTTGAACGATTTTGTGAACATTGATCGTCGCTCCTTGGTATCACACGCTGCGATGACACTAACGGTGCCGGATGTGCGTGACCCCGACGATATATCGGTAGCGATGTCGCAACGTGTAAAGCACCCTTTAGGTTTCACCTAGTGAGTTGGATTCACAAAGCAGTTGATCTGTATGAGCAGTTCTTATGAGGCACGGACAGGTGGCGTTGGTGCAGCAGGGAGAAAAGGATAAAACTGCAGAAACAGGTTGGAACCACAGAAAGTCGTTTTTAGCATTGCTGTGCCTATGGAAACTGCCAAAGCAAAGTTGGAATCATGGAAATTAGTGTAGCAAAGTTGGAAAATGGCAACTCACGCAGCAGAGTTACAATTCACAATATAGTAGAACTGTTCCCACAATAGTGATGTCTAGAGTAGCAGAGTTGCAGCATCAGAGGCTGATGTAGCAGTGCTGGAGAATCTATGTAGTAAAGTTGTATCTGTCCTAGCAATGTCTGTTAGAGTTTCACCAGTGCAGGCAGGTGTGGCAGAGTGGAAGGGCCTGGAGAATAAGGATAATTTAGCGGCAAAGACTTCAGTAGATGTCGTGATTGATGTTAGCCAGGTTGCCATGGTAACCTGACTCAGCCTGAGACAATACCAGCCAGATAGGGGAAGCAATATAGAGCTCAGTGATGGAACCAATTATTACTTGCTTGCATAAAGAGTAGTGATGAGCGAGCACTACTATGCTCGGGTGCTCAGTACATAATGAGCATTTTGATGCTCGGATGGGCTCGATTCATTTACCGAGTATAATGGAAGTCTATGAGGGTTAGAATGCTCATTTTGGCGGCCGATCACCCAAGCATGCTAGTGCTCGCTCATCACTAATAAAGAGGTTTTCTACCTTACATTTTTTTAAAGATTCACTTAAACAAAATCACTTAAAAAAATAAAAGGCGCCTTATTAAGCTAATATTCCTGCTTCTCCTGTTCCAATGCTGCCCGGTCTCCCACCAATCTCCTGCTGCAAAAAATCAGTGCCATAGGGGGGCTCGTCTCTACAGCCAGTGATTGGCTGAGCAGTCACTTCCTGTGTGTCAAGACCAACTATGAAGTGGAGACCATTGGTGTACCTCACAAGGTTTGGAATGGGACCTACTGGGAGCTATTGAGCTGAGCATCACTTCTTTTTGTTTGTTTTTTTGATTTTCTTATGCCATTCTGAAATTTAAAAAATGTGTTTTTTTTTGTTTTTTTTTTAAAGTGTACAGCCCCTTAAATGTGCATTAGTTCTTAAAGGGTATACAGTGGCATACAAAACTTTGAGTACCCCTGGTCAAAGCATTTATTATAGTGAAATTATCTTTAAAAGGCATAACATTAAATATGACACATTTCCTTTGTATTTTAGACAAGAACAAATATTTTTTTCATCTTTTACATTCTAAATACTACAAAAGAAAATGAGCTGATGCAAAAATTTGGACACCCTTGAAGATGTGTGTGATTGGCCTGTAAGGGTTATGGCTTGTTCTCTATTATTGTGAGGAAAGACCAGGTGATGCAAATTCTACAGCTTTATAAAGATCCTGCCTCCACTAACCTTGTGCCAAAAAACAGCAGATATGGGTTCTTCTAAACAGCTGCCTAAGATGAAAATGGTGGAGGCCTACATATCAGGAGAAGGCTATAAGAAGATAGCAAAGCGTTTTCAAGTTGTCCATTCCTCAGTTCGAATGAATGCCCCTGACGCTGCCATGACTCACTTCCTTTGAGAGCTGACAGAGATCCGTCACTCAAAGATGAGAATTTCTGCTGATCAGAGCGATGCTGCTCTGATCAGCAGAAATGCACATGTGATCGGACTGTGTAGTGATAAAGTCCCCTAGGGGGATTAGAAAAATTAACAAAAAATGTAAAAAAAAAAAAAAAAAATTTTAAAAGTATGAAAAAATAAAAAACCTAAAAGTTCAAGTCACCCCCCTTTCGCCCCATTAAAAATAAAAGTAAAAAAAAATACACATATTTGGTATCTCTGCATTCATAACTGCACGATCTATTAAAATATAAAATAAACTAATCTGATTGGTATTCGGCATGGCAAGAAAAAAATTACGTGTTTTGATTTCTGCAACATATCTTTAAAATGCAAAAACAGGCGATCAAAGCAGTGCATCTACACAAAAATGGTATAATTAAAAACGTCAGCTCAAGATGCAAAAAGTAAGCAGTTACTGAGCCCCAGATCCTGAAAAATGAGAACGTTACAGGTCTTGGAAAAAAAAATTTTTTTTTTTTTTCTACAAACTTCTAAATGCTTTTTCACCCGTTATATAAAAGTAGAATTATACATGTTTAGTATCTACAAACTCATATCCACTTGAGGCATCACACTGACATGTCAGTTTTACCATATAGTGAGCACTGTGAATAAAAAAAATCCCCCAAAGCATTATGGAATTTCACTTTTTTCACTATTTGTCCACACTTGGAATTTCTGTCCCGTTTTCCAGTACACTATATGGTAAAACTAATGGTTTCGTTCAAACGTACAACTTATCCCGCAAAACATAAGCCTTCATATATTGATGGAAATATAAAATAGTTATGGCTCTCGGAAGAAGGGGAGGAAAACGTGAAAAACGGAAAATTTCCTTGGGGTGAAGGGGTGAATGACTCAACATCCAAACTTTGTCATGCCACTGTATATCATACCATTGATAGATGTGCATAATACGTGTAAAGGCTTATGCAGTGCATATATTATATCTTTTCTCGTAAACCCTTCAAGTCTCATACTGTACATCTTTTTTTTTTTTCCAAAATCCAAATCACTAGCACAAACTCTGTAGACATTAAAGTGAAGTATAGAGAAAAATGAATGCAGTTAGAAAGGTGAACATTCTCTGTGAATATGAAATATATTGTGTTACTGAACGGAAACATCCTTGCCTGTTAAAGCTCCACCACTGATTCACCTTCCTGTAGCAGACATTGTGTCTGTGTGATTTGTAGCCCATCGGATTGATCACAATATGTGCCAGTCAGTGCTATACTTTGTAACAGCAAGGCTCCAATAGAGTTCTGCTCTTTTCACAACGACACCCCCCCCGAGGAAGTAACGAAACACGTGTCGGGGTCCGCAGCAGGCAAGTAGGTCACTTAAACCATTCAGACCCACGATTAAGGTATATTATTTTTATTCCCTATGCCTTCTCCAGTGATTCCTATTAAGGCTTTTTACACCTTACATCTGCAGACATAGTTATCTATGCCCCGCGATACCTTCACTTTACTTCTGGATGCATTGTAGCAGTGTGGAACATATATAATTTTGTATTTGCGATTTTTGCACAATTACAACTTATCAGCACTTTAATTGCATGCTCCGAAATATTCGCAATAGGGTTTATTAATGAATTGGGTCATCAGTTGCACTGTCAGTTTTACTTGTCCTGCTGCTATTGCTTGGGCATCTCCCTGTCTTTTATTGCTATTGTTTTGGTAGTATATGTTTTTTTAAATTAATTTAATAAAATGAAAAAATTTGTATATTTAGATTTTATCGTTTTCGGTCACTTTTTCCCTCCGTCACGTGTCTTGCCTACACTTGATAGGGGGATTATTAGACTTTGTATTTCAGTGTAATGACATTGAACGGAGTTTTGGATTTGATTGGGTTTGACATATGATGTATGCAGCTTCTGTCACACACACTACTCACAAAAAGTTAGGGATATTTGGCTTTTGAGTGAAATTGATAGAAAACATAAAACGTTCACATTACAGTGATATTTTATTATGACAGTAGGGCATTTAATGTGAAGCGCGCAATTGTGATTTCCACAGCTCAATTTATTGAAACAAAAGCCAACAACAGTAGTGGGTATACCCCCTAAAAATGTCAACGTCTCAGTAACTTGTCATGTGGCCTTGAGCATCAATTACAGCTTAACAACGACGTCTCATGCTGTTCACAAGTGGAGTTATTGTCTGCTGACGCATAGCATCCCGCTCGTCTTGAAAGGCGGCCTTCAACTCATTGAGGTTCTGGGGTACACAGTTACGAGCCTCTACAAGGCAACTCAATTGATCCCTTAGGTCTTCTGTGGGATTCTTGTCTAGATAAAGTGCAGGGCACTCTATTTGAGGTACCCCAGTATCCAGCAGCTGTTTTCCTAATGATGCAACCAAGATGCAAGTGCATTGTCGTTCATGAAGATGAAATTTGGCCTGTGCTGTTAATGTGAGGCACAATGACTGGATTAATGTTATTCAACTAGTAGGGGCTTGTCACTGTACTATTCACAAAGTATTTGGCAGTTCTGCATTGACAAGACATACCTGCCCACACTGTAACACCACCACCACCAAAGGCTCATCTGGTGACAACAGTGGATGATGCATAGAGCTCCTGATGACTTCTCCAACATCGTTGGCAGCCATCATTTCTGCTCAGTGTTAATTGACTTTCATCATTGAACAGCAGTGAGGCACACTTGTCCCTTGTCCAGCGTAGATACTGCCTGTGCCTCATGGAGTGGTCAGGTACCCTTGAAGGTCATCTATCACACAGACCACAGTGATGTAAATGGTTTCAAATGGTCTGATGTGAAACTAGGGTGCCTCTCACCTCCCTTAAACGTGCCTGGAATTGTGTGTTATTCATCATTTGGGCAGTGGTCACAATGAAGTGTTCAACAGTGTGGGGTGTCCTCTTCTATGCCTTTCTGTGACTCTTCCAGTCTCTTTGTATCTCTGTTACAACCTGCTGATGACACTCTGTGACACTCTAAGCTCAGTGGCCACATCCATCTGAGAACATCCTGCTTGAAGCTTCAAAATGGCAAGTTACAGCTGATCAATTGTTAGGTGTCGTCTTTGTCTCATGATAAATGTGAACAGTATGATGAGGAGGACTGTTTAAATACCAATTCTAATTGAATCCGAAATTTATTGGGCGACTCATGGATCAAACACCTGTAGTGGATTTTGCCATTAAGTTCCTTGTTCGAGAACATCAACTTGTGCAAAAAGCACTGAAACATTAACCATTTAACTGCACATGTCCAACTGTTCAGAGAAGATCACATTGAGTTCACCTGAGAAGGTTAGAGTGCATTGTAGGGTCATCCTGAAATATCACTGGAAAGCCAAATATACTTCTCACAAAAAGTCAAGAGTATATTGAATACCTACTGCCCCAGTGGCTCGACGTATACCCCAAACGGGAAGGTATGTGTTGCCCACCATATACTATTATGCCAACATACGCCAATACTTTGTTGAGGTTAATAAAACATCATTATATTTCTTTTAATTATTTTTACTATTAAAATTTAGTTTGTAATTAAGTAGAAAGTATGTTCAGTATAACAACTTAAGATTATGTGTGTGTAAAATAAGCCATAGAAATTCAGTCTGAGTATTTAATATATTAACATTTTAAGTGCTCTTTTAATTAGCCATGTAGATGTTATAATAGCGCTAAGTAAAGAGTATTGTCTATAGGGCATGTCTAATTTTTCAGATATGTCTGTATTCAGAAATTCTGCACACATATTTTTTTGTTACCCTTATCAAGCCTTACCAGAAAATGTAGCACGGCATGTGTGTCAATTCATAATTAGAAAAGAAGGTGCCCAAAACTGCCGGCTTGCATTTTATTAAGAAATAAGCTAATTTTATTGCATAATTGCCAAGTGGCAAGGTACAATAAAAAATGAGCTGCCCTAGTTGGTGTAGGAGAGGACAAGGACCCCGGTATGCTGTGAAAATGGGAATTGCTAAAGCCAAAATTCTATGTAATTATTGTGCAGCTTTGCACTTTATGAATAATGAGTTTTTTTGCAACTTTGAAGAATAAACAGAGCGGCCGCAGCATGTGAACTCAGGTTTTAATTTATTATTGAAAGCTGAGGTAATTTTCACTACTTTTTATGCCAGAATTCTGATGTAAAAGCTTTGATAAATCAGGCTCTTTTTCTTTAACTTCTACACGCCCCCAGGGTAACCCCCCAAACATCACGGGCACAGTATGCTGTTCTTCATTCTGAATGCTATGTGGGTGATGTCATCCCATATATGCTGTATACATGTCTATTATCACCATCTTGGTTGAGCCACTTTTTAAGGTTTCGCTTATATCTTAGGCTAGTTTCACACTTGCGTTGAATGGCATCCGTTGCATTGCGTTGTGTGCCGGATGCAACGGATGCGTTGCATATAGTGGCACAACGCATGCAACGGATCGTACAAAACAACGGAATCTGCTTTTTTTTTTTTTTACAGTTTTACCGGCAGCAGACTATTGTGAACGATCAGCTGATCACCCGGCTGCCGGGCGATCAGCTGAGCGCTCTCAAAAGCCGGCCGCCGGACGATCAGCTGAGCGCTCTCAAAATCCGGGCAATCAGCTGAGCACTCTCAAAAGCCGGCCGCCGGGCGATCATCTGAGCGCTCTCAAAATCCGGGCGATCAGCTGAGCGCTCTCACAAGCTGGCCGCCGGGCGATCAGCTGAGTGCTCTCACAAGCCGGCCACCGGGCGATCAGCTGAGCGCTCTCAAAAGCCGGGCGATCAGCTGAGCGCTCTCAAAAGCCGGCCGCCGGGTGATCAGCTGAGCGCTCTCAAAAGCCAGCCGCCGGGCGATCAGCTGAGCGCTCTCAAAAGCCGGGCGATCAGCTGAGCGCTCTCAAAAGCCGGCCGCCGGGCAATTTGCTGAGCGCTCTCAAAAGCTGGCTGCCGGGCGATCAGCTGAGCGCTCTCAAAAGCCGGGCGATCAGCTGAGCGCTCTCACAAGCCAGCCGCCGGGCGATCAGTTGATCGTTCAGCCACCAAGAGACAAATCAAAGTTTCTGTGATTAAAAAAAAAAAGATGAGCATGCGCAGTGAAAAAATAAAGGATTCCGCCGCTCAAAAAACGCTACATGCTGCGTTCCCTCCGCCCGATGGTCACTGACTGTCACCAACAAAACAACTGATGTGCCACCGGGCGGATGCAGCGCAAGACCATCCGCTGCAATCTGCCCTTAATAGAAGCCTATGAGGAATAAATGGATTCCTGCAACGGTTACCGTAATTCCTCAAGGCGGCGGATTGCAACGGATGCCGCACAACGCAAGTGTGAAACTAGCCTTATTGATTCTCTTATCTTTGAATTCTGAATAATTGTTACCACACTTTTCCTTTCACCCACATGCAGCTTTATTAGTGAATGGACAGCCTGACAGAGACTGTGGAAAGTAATGGTGTCACCGGAATGATTAATAACATAAAGAAACAGTTGGGGCTGGAAACATCAGTGCTGTCGGGTCTTATTTTGTCACAATTCAGTCTACAAGTTCAGGTCTACAAGAGGGCTCTAAATCCAGCAATGCAATGCGAAAAACACAGGCTGGTATTGATTGTCTCAGATAAGTGGTAATGAGATTAGCTGAAATGTTCTGCAATTTCTTATTCAATTATGTCTTGTTTTTTTTTAATATCCAGCTACTTCAGAATACCATTAGTGTGAATTAGGAAACAGCACAAGCTTTGCTTTATGTCCCTCGGCAGTGTCCCTGCACTAAAGGCAACTCACGCTGCAGCACAGTGTACATTACCTGCGGCTGCCGTCTGTGCCGCTCACAGAACCTTGTTTGTAATGTAAGGAGACACACATCACGTATAACTCCCATGCTTTTATTCTCGGTTGCGCTGGCTTATAGGGGACTGAAGAAAACAGCTGGCCTGTCATTAAGACACATGCTTTTATCGGAGCTTGGCATGGCTAGATAAAATGCACTTACGTAACTGCCAGTCTGGCCAGCTGACATATGTGAGGAAAAAGAGAAAAAGCGATGTGCAGTTAGATAAGTGATAAAAATGTGTTGTGTCATGGAGCAGTGACAGATAACAGAATAAATGAAGCGTTGTTTTCCGAGGCATGAGGTGTGGGAGACCTGGTGGCCTATCATTATGCATCACAAGGCTTGTAAAGCCTCCGTCACATTTAGCGACTTACCAGCGATCCCGAAAACGATGCAACCTGATAAGGATCGCTGGTAAGTCGCTGGTGAGATATCACACAGTCAGACTTTACCAACGACTCAGTAACGATACAGGTCGCAGTAGCGACCTGTATAACGATCTCTGCTGTCATTGGGACCCTGTCACACAGTCTCAGGCCTGCAACACACATCCGTTTAAAACGTGCGTGTTTGGTCCGTTTCCGTACATACCGGAGATACGACCAAACGTGCACATATGTTTTTTTATGTTTAAAGGCACACATGCGTGTTATTTGATCTTCCGTGTGTTCGTGTGCGTCCCACGTTTTTTGCTCCGTTTGGCACGGAAGTATGTTCTTTTTGGGACGGAGCACGCACACACGGACATAATGTTAGCCTATGGGAGTCCAAATAAAACGTTCCTTGCACGGATGTGTGGTTATGTTGTCCGTAAGAAATGTCCGTGTGTGATGCAAAATGTCGTTACTACATGTCGGAAGACAGAGTAGCGGGATGAGAATGAACTCGGGTGAACTTCACCCGACTTCATTGTCATGCCGCAGCTCTGTCTGTGTGCCATGTACTGATTAGCGGTCACCTGTGAAGGATTCACCGGTGACCGCTAATCCCCCGAGTGACCGAAATTCCCCCCCCTCTCTCATACTCACAGATCCCCGATCCCCGGCGCAGCGCTGCACGGCGTTCACACAGCTCCGGCGGCTTTTTCTAATTTGAAAAAGCCGGCCGCTCATTAAACAATCTTGTATTCCCTGCTTTCCCCGCCCACCGGCGCCTATGATTGGTTGCAGTGAGACACGCCCCCATGCTGAGTGACAGGTGTCTCACGGCACCCAATCACAGCAGCCGGTGGGCGTGTCACTATGGAGTATAGAAATAAATAAATAAATAATTAAACAAAACGGCGTGCGGTCCCCCCAATTTTAATACCAGCCAGATAAAGCCATACGGCTGAAGGCTGGTATTCTCAGGATGGGGAGCTCCACGTTATGGGGAGCCCCCCAGCCTAACAATATCAGTCAGCAGCCGCCCAGAATGGCCGCATACATTAGATGCGACTGTTCTGGGACAGTACCCGGCTCTTCCCGATTTGCTCTGGTGCGTTGACAAATCGGGGTAATAAGGAGTTAATGGCAGCCCATAGCTGCCACTAAATCCTAGATTAATCATGTCAGGCGTCTCCCCGAGATACCTTCCATGATTGATCTGTAAATTACAGTAAATAAACACACACACCTGAAAAATCCTTTATTAGAAATAAAAAACACAAACACATTCCCTAGTTCACCAATTTAATCAGCCCGACAAAGCCCTCCATGTCCCGCGTAATCCAGGATGGTCCAGCGTCGCTTCCAGCTCTGCTGCAAGAAGGTGACCGGAGCAGCAGAAGGCCCCCGCCGCTCCTGTCACCTCCACGCAGAAAATGAAGAGAGCCGCGTGATCAGCTGAGCTGTCACTGAGGTTACCCGCTGTCACTGGATCCAGCGGTGGCCGCGAGTATCCTCAGTGACAGCACAGCTGATCGCGCTACTCACCTCAGTTGCTGCGTGGAGCTGACAGGAGCGGCGGTGTCTTCTGCTGCTCCGGTCACCTTCATGCAGCAGAGCTGGTAGCGACGCTGGACCATCCTGGATTACGCCAGACATGGAGGGCTTTTTTGGGCTGATTAAATTGGTGAACCAGGAATTGTGTTTCTGTTTTTTATTTCTAATAAAGGATTTTTCAGGTGTGTGTGTTTATTTACCGTAACTTACAGATTAATCAAGGAAGGTATCTCGGGGAGACGCCTGACATGATTACTCTAGGATTTAGTGGCAGCTATGGGCTGCCATTAACTCCTTATTACCCCGATTTGCCAACGCACCAGGGCAAATCGGGAAGAGCCGGGTACAGTTCCAGAACTGTCGCATCTAATGTATGCGGCAATTCTGGGCGTCTGTTGGCTGATAGTGTTAGGCTGGGGGGCTCCCCATAACGTGGGGCTCCCCATCCTGAGAATACCAGCCTGCAGTCGTATGGCTTTATCTGGCTGGTATTAAAATAGGGGGGGACCGCACGCCGTTTTTTTTTAAATTATTTATTTATTTTACTGCACAGTATAGACATGCCCACCGGCTACTGTGATTGGGTGCAGTGACACAGCTGTCACTCAGCGTGTGGGCGTGTCTCACTGCAACCAATCATATTTGCCGGTGGGCGGGGAAAGCAGGGAATACGAGATTGATTAATGAGCGGCCGGCTTTTTCAAAAGAGGAAAAGCCACCAGAGTTTAGAGAACAGCCGTGCAGCGCCGGTGATCGGGGAACGGTGAGTATGCGAGAGGGGTACTCCATTCAGTCACTCTGGTGATTAGCGGTCACCGGTGAGTCCTTCACGGGTGACCGCTAATGAGGACGCGACACAGACAGAGCCGTGGTATGAGGATGAAGTCGGGTGAAGTTCACCCGAGTTCATTCTCAGCGCGCGACTCTGTCTGCTGTCAGCCGGCATGTATCAACGACATTTAACATCACACACAGACTTTTCACACGGACAACACACACACACACGTCAGTTAAGTTTCACACGCGCACACGGCCATTCCACACGCACACGTGGTTACCATATGCCGGACACACAGCCACCACACGTGCGTTATTTACGGACCAAAAAACGGATTACGGACATGAAAAACGGCCCGTATTACACGTGCGTGGTTATCAAGGACGTGTGTGTTTTAGGCCTCAAACATAGCGATGCGTCCTGCCCAGCAGGACATCGCCTTTGAAGAAAATGGTCCAGGACATACAGCAATGACCGGTGACCTCACAGCAGGGGCCAGGTCGTTGCTGGATGTCACACACAGCGGCATCACTAGCAAGATTGCTGTTGGGTCACAAACCGTGACTTAGCAGTGATGTCGCTTAGTGAGACGTGGCCTTTACTGGTGGCACACTGGTTTTCCCAGAAGACTGGTCAGTCACGTACTGCAGTTAGAAAGCAATATTCATTAGGGAATCTGAGGGTTGGCTTAATGAATATAGATGAGCGGACTTGCAGATAACTGGGACTGGCGGGTCCCTGCTAAATTTTTTTTCAAAAATCCGGATCCGGTCTGGAATCCGGTGCCCATATAAGTCTATGGGGACCAGAATCCGGTGATTAAAAATATTGGTGGAAGGGATGGGGGCATAGGAGCACGCACAATGTACTCACCAAGGCCCCATGTCATGGCGGCAAGCTGATTCCAGCTCACATTTCACTTCCGGCGCTGATTATAAGGTAGATGCTAGAATGTTCATGAACCAGGAGGCTCAGGATGAGCAGATCTCTGCGCCCGCGATGTTTCCTCCTCTCCAATATAGTCATGCAAGGGGGGGGGGCCTTGTAATAGGGACTATGTGAATTGTTATCCCCATTGACAAAGATCCATCACAGAAATCCATTTACCAGGTTGCGTTGAGGTACTGGGATTTCCACGACTTTTTCAGGATTCTTTGGAAACCGACTAGAGGTTCTGAAATTCCCACGCTGACTTTTTCCACCTATCACAGATAGCAACCTGCATGGACACTGCAGCACATGTCATAATCCCATTCCCAGGGGACAATCTATCCCAGCGCTCATCATTCTCTTTAGGGATAATACCATCTGATACATAGAATATGCCGTAAATGTATATTAGATGCCGGTTCCACCAATCTCACCAGCAGAGCCCCCCATTGTGTACTACTGTCAATGTGGAGGTCATTGAAATTTCCATAAAAATAAATGAAAATTCAGTCCACTTTTGCACAGACCATTCTCAAGACTGCATATACTATACATTTATGGCATATCTTAGGAATGTTCTATAAATGTACAAGATTGGAATATCCTTTAAGTGAAATTTCCCTCTAATTCATATGAAGCAGGGCCTATTTGAGCCCCCTCTGACCTTCATGCCTGAATACATGGTCCATAGCCTGTAACTCCATGTCTTATGACCTCCATCTTAGGGGTACTTTGCACGTTGCGATATCGCTACTGCGATATCGTCGGGGTCAAAGCGAAAGTGACGCACATCCGGGCCAGTAACGACATCGCAACGTTCAAAGCCTAGATGCACCGATAAACGATCGCAAAAGCGTCGAAAATCGGGGATCTGTGTAGTGTCGGTCATTTCCATAATTTCGCTGCAGCAACAGGTACGATGTTGTTCCTCGTTCCTGCGGCAGCGCACATCGCTGTGTATGAAGCCGCAGGAGCGAGGAACATCTCCTTACCTGCGTCCTGCCTGCAATGCGGAAGGAAGGAGGTGGGCGGGATCTTTATGTCCCGCTCATCTCCGCCCCTCCGCTTCTATTGGCCGCCTGCCGTGTGACGTCGCTGTGATGCCGCACAACCCGCCCCCTTCGGAAGGAGGTGGGTCGCCGGCCAGAGCGATGTCGCAGGGCAGGTATGTGCGTGTGAAGCTGCCGTAGCGATAATGTTCACTACGGCAGCTATCACAAGATATCGCATGTGCGACGGGGGCGGGGACTATCGCGCTCGGCATTGCTAGCGATGTCGCAGCGTGCAAAGTACCCCTTAATGTGTGATGCTGGCAGGGCTAGGGGGCTATAAGTGCACAATGGGGGGTTATATCATATAATTTATTTCATAATGTTTTTTTTCCATGTTAATTTAATTTTAGGTACTAAGCTGGTGTTATAAATGTGCCTAAACCTGACAACAGGCCAGAAAGCTTTCAGTAGTGCCAGTGTGATGCTTTTATGGCATATCAGATTACTTATTTGTAGCTGAAGCCATACTTAAGTATGTAATAAAGAAAATAATGCACAATAAAACTGGGAAAGTCTGTTTATAAAAGTGGGGGGTCAGTGGGCTGGGTGGGTAGTGCTCCGAGGCAGAGCTTTTACCTCGCGTCATGGTGACTAAGTGCTTGTGATGTGCTCAGACAGACAGTTTGCCTAAAGCACAACTCATCAGCTATGTGTGAGGCCGGGGACTGACATGTCCTACTTAACACGCTGCTAGCCGGCCATAGTGAGATGAATATTAGCTGTATGCCACTAGACAATATACTGATTTCCAATATTGTTCGTTTCTCAGCATATCAGATGTGCAGGTCTGCCTAGAGCCTGACAAGACCACTTGTGGATCACCAGCTGTTGCCGTACTGTGGCTGTCTACTGGTGGTTATATTGTGCAGGCAGTTGCTAATCGAGGGGAATAAAAAAATGATAGAAAGAAGCAGAGGTTAGCCCTAATAAACCCCATATGTCAAGTTGATAACCATCCAACAAATGCTTTCTCTTTTCCTGGGAAAGCAGAGTGATGGCCTGTTCTCTGACTTTCCAATGAGAAATAGAATTTACAAGTCTGTCAATACTGTATATCTTTAAAAAAAGAAAAGAGCTTCTAATACGAGCAGTAGTCATCTGGCAGAGTGATAGTGGTAACAAGTCATGATTTCACTGGCAGCACACTGCCTTGATTGACATCCTGCCCTATGATTGATATCAATGCTAGGTCTGCCCAGCAGGACATCAGTGAAGGCAGAGTGTGCATGCTAACGGTGTGGAGGCCAAGTCTGGTCACCACTGACTGCAGCATCACCCAGATGACTATTAGGGAGTTGTGTGCAGTGCTTTTTTGATTACTTCTTTTTCTGTTCTGTAGTAAAACAGTCTTTGTTTCACATGATCCAAAAGCTATAGCGTCATGCTAGTAGTGATAATTACTGGAGTTGGCACCCACCCCAGGGAAACCTGGTTTGATACCAAAGCCTAGTGGGCATTGGGTGCCTGGTAATTTACGGTAATTTATGCAGAGATGGATAGGCAAGAGACCCATATAAGTAATAAAAATAAATAAATCTTTATTTTTATATAGCGCTAACATATTCCGCAGCGCTTTACATACATCAGGAACACTGTCCCCATTGGGGCTCACAATCTAAATTCCCTATCTGTATGTCTTTGGAGTGTGGGAGGAAACCCACGCAAACACGGGGAGAACATACAAACTCCTTGCAGATGGTGTCCTTGGTGGGATTCGAACCCAGGACCCCAGCGCTGCAAGACTGCAGTGCTAAGCACTGAGCCAACATGCCGCCCGTCCAATATTTATTTGTAAGTTCCTGATATTAGAGAATTAGGGACATGCTCTTGAATTGGCCAAAATATCATTCTGCAAACTCCTTTACCCTAACAATACAATAGAGCGATAATTCTGCCCGCACTCCTCATAATCTGTCCTGCATATAATGATTGTGGGTTTATTATGGTCTAAAAGCAGGAGACGCTACGTACACTGATTACCAATGTGGAATCACAGCATTTCTGCCTGGAAAAGCAAATGCCATGTTTCGCTCCCAAGGGTTGACATTTAGGCACAAGCTATAAAAGACATCAATCTTAGCATGACAGACATTTTATTTTTTTTTTACTGTGTGCCACATAATGTATTGGAATACTTAAGAGCTGCTTTAATACAGGACCCATAATAAGTTCCTTTCATCCATACATAGCTGTATAGGAGAGATTTGTTCCAGCAATCTGCTGTCATTGCAGAATATACTTCTAAGGCCTAAAGGGTACTTTACATGCTGCGACATCGCTAGCGATCTCATTAGCGATGGGAAATCTAGATCGCAAGTGCGATCTTTCGAGATCGCACATAGGTCATTTTACGCACGTGCAATCTCGAAAGAACGTACTTGCGATGTAGCATTTCACATCGCTAACGAGATCTCTAGCGATGTCGCAGCATGTAAAGTACCCTTAAGACACACGACATGAAAATAGATAAAAAAAATCGCATTCCACTCGGACCAATTCTAGCCTGTGTGTCAGCGCATATGAGCGATTATTTTCTCAGCCCTAATCGGACCGAGAAAACAATCGCAGCATGCTGCAACTGTAATGCGAGACTCTTTCTCTCACACCCATTCAAGTCTATGGGGCGAGAGAAAAATCGCACTGCACTCGCAGTACACCGGTGTACCGCGAGTGCAGAGCAAGAATGGTAATGGCCGGCTATGGAGATAAATCCCTCCCCTCTGCAGCATCGGCCCGCCCCTCCTCAGTGTCGGCCCGCCCCCTGCAGCTGAGGTCCGCTCGTACAATCGGACCTCAGACGCAGGGACACTCGCATGACACTCGGCTCTGCTGTACTGCCGGCGTGAGCCGAGTGTCATCCGAGGGAATCGCAGTAATCCCCGTGTGGCCCCAGCCTAATACTAACACATCGATAGTTTCATTTACACAGTCATCAAGTTCTATTGCAATATGTGTTAGGCTATGTCCGCATGTTGCGTCGGTGTACCTGCAGTTTATTCTGCACGTTTTCCTTCCCTTGGTTGTTGACCAAATGGCTTTTGACAATTTTTTAGCGCTAAAAACGCATGCGTTTTTACCGCGTTTTTAGCGCTTTTTACCTGCGTTTTCACCTGCGTTTCTGCAGATGCGTTTTTGAGATCAAGACACTGAGAAATAAAGTTGAATTAGTCAAAAAGAATGAAAAAAGAGAAAAAAAAGTATAAAATTAACTTTTAATAAAATTATATGGGAAATTATCATTTTTAATGTAATAATAGTGGTTATGCACATTTTAACAGAAAAATAGCTAAAGTTTATTAATTTTTTACATTTAAATTTTCGGTTATTGTGTGTGTGTAAAGGAACATTAGAAACCATTAAATTTTGCCCAGAAAAGCATGCGTTTTTGGAGCCAAAAACGCAGTTGAAAAGCAGGTAAAAAGCATGAAAAACGCAGGAATTGTGATTTTGGTTGCTTTTTGCCATTTCTCATTGACTCCAATGTTAAGGAAACGCTGCAGAAATGGCAAAAACAACTGACATGCTGCTTCTTTTTCAGCATGGTTTTTGACCACAAATATGCAAATTAAACGCTGCAGAAAAAAAAGCAAAGTGCAGACAGGATTTCTGCTTTTCCCATAGACTTTGCTGGAAATCAAAAACGCATGCGTTTTAGCGTAAAAACGCTGCTGCCAAAAACGCTGCAGAAACGCGGTAAAAAACGCAACGTGCGAACATAGCCTTAGGCCTTATTGATTCATCCGTAGAAAGAATGATACCATCAGTGTTTTGGATCAGTGTGTCATCAGTATATGTTCCGTGTTTCTGTTTTTGTCATCAGTATTTTCATGGATGGGTAAAGAAAGTAATTCTAAAGCTTCTCCTATACGTTGCAATCTTAAATAAATAGGACAATCCGTGTGTTGTACGTGTTTTTGATAGACACATAGACTTGTATTGGCCCTTTTCATCTGTGATAATGGAAAAAACAGACATTTCCGTATGTCTTGCCTGGACACACGGTTTGTGTAAAAACAAGATAAAACAAGGCACTCTTCAGGGTATACGTTAAACAAAGTTTATTTTCAAAAGAATTTTGTTGTGAACATGTGACGTTACGGCCACGTAGTGGCCTTCATCAAACAACTCACAAAATTGTACGTACTGGAACAAATATATGCAGCAATGTATATTAGCACAGTATAGAGCAGCCTCTTATGCAAAAAGACCAAGGTCAGCAAGAAAATGGTAATTGTGTCAAAACCAGAGATGCATCCAGTAACAGGAGCCAGCGACAGCAGAGCAGCAGTGTCAAGCAGCGGTATCCACCACTATGCAGTGTGTTATTCTGAAAAGAAACTTTGTCTAAGGCCCCCTTCACACGTCCGTGAAAAACACGCATGTGTGTTACGGGCTGTTTTTTGGGTCCGTGTCCCGTTTTTGTGTCCGTTTTTATGGTCCGTGTGGCACCTGTGTGAATTGCGTATTCTAGCCGTGTTTGTGTGTAGAACGTCCGTGTGGAATTAACGTGTATGTGTACGTGGAATGTCCGTGTGGAATGTCCGTGTGTGTGATGTCGTTTATAAATGTCGGCTGACAGCAGACAGAGTTGCGCGATGAGAATGAACTCGGGTGAACTTCACCCGACTTCATCCTCATACCGCGGCTCTGTCTGTGTCGAGTACTGATTAGCGGTCACCTGTGAAGGATTCACCGGTGACCGCTAATCCCCCGAGTGACTGAAGTTTCCCCCCCTCTCTCATACTCACCGTTCCTCGATCCCCGGCGTGGCGCTGCACGGCATTCACACTGCTGCGGCGGCTTTTACTATTTTGAAAAAGCCGGCCGCTTATTAAACAATCTCCTATTCCCTGCTTTCCCCGCCCACCGGCGCCTATGATTGGTTGCAGTGAGACACGCCCCCACACTGAGTGACAGGTGCCTCACTGCACCCAATCACAGCAGCCGGTGGGCGTGTCTATACTGTGCAGTAAAATAAATAAATAAATAATTAAAAAAAACCGGCGTGCGGTCCCCCCCAATTTTAATGCCAGCCAGATAAAGCCATACGGCTGAAGGCTGGTATTCTCAGGATGGGGAGCTCCACGTTATGGGGAGCCCCCCACCCTAACAATATCAGTCAGCAGCCGCCCAGATTTGCCGCATACATTATATGCGACAGTTCTAGGGCTGTACCCGGCTCTTCCCGATTTGCCCTGGTGCTTTGGCAAATCGGGGTAATAAGGAGTTAATGGCAGCCCATAGCTGCCACTAAATCCTAGATTAATCATGTCAGGCGTCTCCCCGAGATTCCTTTCATGATTAATCTGTAAATTACAGTAAATAAACACACACACCAGAAAAAATCCTTTATTAGAAATAAAAAACACACACATATACCCTGGTTCAACAATTTAATCAGCCCGAAAAAGCCCTCCATGTCCGGCGTCATCCAGGATGGTCCAGCGTCGCATCCAGCTCTGCTGCATGGAGGTGACAGGAGCTGCAGAAGACACCGCCGCTCCGGTCACCTCCACGCAGCAACTGAGGTGAGAAGCGTGATCAGCTGAGCTGTCACTGAGGTTACCCGCTGTCACTGGATCCAGTAACAGCGGGTAACCTCAGTGACAGCTCAGCTGATCGCGCGGCTGTCTTCATTTGCCGCGTGGAGCTGTCGGGAGCGGCGGTGTCTTCTGCAGCTTCTGTCACCTCCATGCAGCAGAGCTGGATGCGACGCTGGACCATCCTAGATGACGCCGGACATGGAGGGCTTTTTCGGGCTGATTAAATTGTTGAACCAGGGTATATGTGTGTGTTTTTTATTTCTAATAAAGGATTTTTTCTGGTGTGTGTGTGTTTATTTACTGTAATTTACAGATTAATCATGAAAGGAATCTCGGGGAGACGCCTGACATGATTAATCTAGGACTTATTGGCAGCTATGGGCTGCCATTAACTCCTTATTACCCCGATTTGCCAAAGCACCAGGGCAAATCGGGAAGAGCCGGGTACAGCCCCAGAACTGTCGCATATAATGTATGCGGCAATTCTGGGCGGCTGCTGACTGATATTGTTAGGGTGGGGGGCTCCCCATAACGTGGAGCTCCCCATCCTGAGAATACCAGCCTTCAGCCGTATGGCTTTATCTGGCTGGCATTAAAATTGGGGGGGACCGCACGCCGGTTTTTTTAAATTATTTATTTATTTATTTTACTGCACAGTATAGACACGCCCACCGGCTGCTGTGATTCTGTGCAGTGAGGCACCTGTCACTCAGTGTGGGGGCGTGTCTCACTGCAACCAATCATAGACGCCGGTGGGCGGGGAAAGCAGGGAATAGGAGATTGTTTAATGAGCGGCCGGCTTTTTCAAAATAGTAAAAGCCGCCGCAGCAGTGTGAATGCCGCGCCGGAGATCGGGGAACGGTAAGTATGAGAGAGGGGGGGAAACTGACCAACAGACTGTGAGAGAGGGACAGACAGACAGAGAGACCGACAGAGAGACAGAGAGACCGACCGACGGACTCAGGGAGATTGACCGACATACACAGAAATAGAAAGAATAGCCAACATCACTAGAAATAAAAACACCAAACGGACACGGACTATAGGTAGATGCATACGTGTTTACTAACGTGTGTGCACATACCCATAGACTTTCATTGTGTCCACGTGTGCGTGCTCCGTGCAGATAACGGACATGCATCCGTGCAAAACGCAAACACATACGGATCACGGACACGCACACACGGACATAATGAAATAACGCACGTGTGACCACAATCATAGATTAACATTGGTGCACGTTTGGCCGTGTCTCCGGTATATACGGAAACGGACCAAACACGCACGTGTATCACGGACGTGTGAAGGGGGCCTAAAGCATACCCTGAAGAGTGCCTTGTTTTATCTTGGATATCTACGGTTTAGAAACTGACAAGTGCACCTCCATTTCTAGCTCAAGAACATGTGAATAGCACCATATACTATAATGGGTATGAGTGGTATCTGTGAAAAAATAGATACAACACAGATTTCTGCATGAGGCTTTACTGATGGCTCAGTCTAGCCATGAGGCTAGCAGCCCACTCAGCAACACATACACTTTGATGTTGACCTTATGAAGCTTCTGAAAAAGTTTTTGGAGACTTTGGACTAGACCCTTGTGACTGGCAGATGGGAAATAGATTCTTCCATTTGGACTTTCTGTAGTAAGATACCATATGAAATTAAACACAAAGGGGATGAGCTGTTCTCCAGGTTTCTACAAAATTAAAGCCATATTCCATGCAGGTAATAAGATTATCTTCCAATAGTGCAAATGACTTAAGCGGGCTTTACACACTGCGATATCGGTCCCGATATCGCTAGTGTGGGTACCCGCCCCCATCTGTTGTGCGACACGGGCAAATCGCTGCCCGTGCCGCACAACATCGCCCAGACCCGTCACACATACTTCCCTGCCCGGCGACGTCGCTGTGACCGGCGAACCGCCTCCTTTCTAAGGGGGCGGTCCGTGCGGCATCACAGCGACGTCACTGAGCGGCCGCCCAATAGAAGCGGAGGGGCGGAGGAGATGAGCGGGACGTAACATCCCGCCCACCTCCTTCCTTCCGCATAGCGGCCGGGAGGCAGGTAAGGAGAGCTTCCTCGTTCCTGCGGTGTCACACGGAGCGATGTGTGCTGCCGCAGGAACGAGGAACAACCTCGTTACTGCTGCAGTAACGATTTTTGAGAATGGACCCCCATGTCACCGATGAGCGATTTTGCACGTTTTTGCAACGATGCAAAATCACTCATAGGTGTCACACGCAACGGCATCGCTAATGCGGCCAGATGTGCGTCACCAATTCCGTGACCCCAACGAGTTCGCATTAGCGATGTCGTAGCGTGTAAAGCCCCCTTTACACTGTAATAACTGTCCAAGTCTGTTAATGGCATCATGTCAACCCCGGAGCAAACCTAAAGAAATCCCTCAAGACCACTATTTATGTAAAATATCTTGTAATTTGGATCCCAAGGCCCTGGCTACATGTACGGTGAGGTTCCTATACATTTGTGTACCTATATACACAATGGTCTGTGAAGATCACAGCAGATTCTAGGTATGCTATGGATTTTCTGTTTCTCTTCAGATTACGTATGTAGGCGTCATTGAAGATCTTTCACCAGATTCTATGGCCACTTTCATCTTTGGTTTGCTGCGAGTAAGGCTGCTTTCACACATCCGGTTTGAGCCGTGCGGCTCAATCCGGCTGTGAAACCTATGCAACACATGCGGTGAAAACACCGCATCCTTTGCGTAAGTTTTTTACATGCGGCCCGTCCGTTTTTTGCCGCTTGCGGCATGTTACTGAGCATGCGCAGTGGCAAAAACTGCATGCGGCGGCCGGATGCGGTTTTTGCATAAGGATGCATTGGGAAAAGTGCCGCATCGTCCGGATGCGGCGCGATGCGGGTTTTTTTGCCGCACAAAGAAAACGTGCCAGGCAACGTTCCATCCGGCCGCCGCATCGGCTAAATCTACCACTTGCGGCAAAAAACGGACGGAACGCAAGGCCATGTGGCACTAATTAAAGTCTATGCAGGAAAAACGCAACCGGCAGCAAAAAAAAAATGGTTGCGTTTTTCCTGCAAAGTGCCAGATTGTGCCAGACAGCAAAAACCGTAGGTGTGAAAGCAGCCTAAACCGACATGAAGTTCTTCATAGGTAATATGCACCTTAAAGACATATCAGAATGTAATGGTTATATTCAATTAGTGGCAGACTTGTAATATCAGCAATCGAATATTAGTGGGCCTGACCGGCTTAGTTGGTGGACATGACGACGTGGCCCAGCGTTTCCTTCCTCGCTATATTGCTGGCCTAACCTGCTTATCATTGGTTGTCATATCCATTTCCTGCATGCCGGTGGTGCCTACTTGTAGTAGACCACTTGTCGGTTGTTGCCTCGGGTCGGTGAGCGTACTTTACTCGCTGTGTCCAGAGTGAGTGGGCATTGTGGCCGACTTAGTGAGTAGGAATGATTGGTCTAGTGGGTGTGACCCGGAGTTTCTCACCAGCCGCTTTTCAGGGCACACTCGCCTCCCAGTGATGGGGAACAGTGTAGGGGTGTGATGGTGACCAGACTTAGATTTTCACGTATGAAAAAATAAATAAATAAATTACAAATCTTCTCTTACCACTGCAGTGTTATTCATAGACATCACATGGACTGTACACTGATATCATACGTGTACTGTCTGTGATTTCACAGACCCATAGGCTTGGGTGGGTAATTTTCACCGGCATGTGAAAGCGCTCAGCTGAGCGCCCGGCCGCCGGCATGTGAGAGCGCTCAGCTGAGCGCCCGGCCGCCGGCATATGAGAGCGCTCAGCTGAGCGCCCGGCCGCCGGCATGTGAGAGCGTTCAGCTGAGCGCCCGCCCGCCGACATGTGAGAGCGCTCAGCCGAGCGCCCGGCCGCCGGCTATTGAGAGCGATCAGCTGCCGGTAAAACTGTAAAGAAGAAAAAAAAAAAAAGCTTTCCGTTGTTTTGTACGATCCGTTGCATCCGTTGTGCCATTATATGCAACGCATCCTTTGCATCCGTCACACAACGCAATGCTACGGAAGCCGTCCAACGCAAGTGTGAAAGTAGCCCAAGACTCGGCTCAAACTCTGCTACGAGCGTGAGCCGAGTGTCATTCACTGAGATCGGATTCTGTCACTCGAGAATCTGATAACGTGAGGAGAAGATGGAGGGATTAATTTCTCCATTGTCTGCGTCGGCGTATATCGGATGTCCTCTGAGATCAGTCCAATGTGTTACACGCACGTATAGACTTGAATGGGTGTGCGCCATCCAATATACCATACCAATTGCATTGTTCGTTTTGTTTTTTTTTTCGTGGCAAAATGGCATGAGTAAAAAAAAACGCTGATCAGCACTGCCCCATAGCAGAACATAGGAGCGAGTGCTATCTCATAAAACATCGGATACCACTAGTTCGCTGTATACACTTATGTGAGCAAGTCTTTATATACATAATAAAAAATAACAAAAAAACCCAATATATCCAGCTCCCCAGTCTCTGTGTCTAGATTCCACCTGGGTCGGTGCACAGTATCCGTGGTTGGCGTCCACAGCTGTCACAATCATTGGAAAGGAGAAGGGAAACATCTAGCACCATGTCTTTAAAAAACTTCAAATTTATTAATTCCAAGTAAAAAAATGGTATTTGCCTATGATTAAGGAGTTCTTCTCTGAAACATGTAAGGCATATGGAGAGATTATTTTAGTCCATGTAAGAATTTTTTTTTTTACTTGGAATTAATAAATTTGAAGTTTTTTAAAGACATGGTGCTAGATGTTTCCCTCCCCTCCTCATATACAGTCATGGCCAAAAGTTTTGAGAATGACACCAAAATTATATTGTCACATGATCTGTTGCCCTCTCGTTTTTAATTGTGTTTGTCTGATGTTTACATCACATACAGAAATATAATTGCAATCATATTATGAGTACCAAAAGGTTATACTAACAGAATGAGTTAATGCAGCAAGTCAATATTTGCAGTGTTGACCCTTCTTCTTCAGGACCTCTGCAATTCTCCCTGGCATGCTCTCAATCAACTTCTGGACCAAATCCTGACTGATAGCTGTCCATTCTTGCATAAGCAATGCTTGCATTTTGCCAGAATTTGTTGTTTTTTGTTTGTCCACCCGTCTCTTGATGATTGCCCACAAGTTCTCAATGGGATTAAGATCTGGGGACTTTCCAGGCCATGGACCCAAAATCTCTATGTTTTGTTCCATTAGCCATTTAGTGATCACCTTTGCTTTATGGCAAGGTGCTCCATCATGCTGGAAAAGGCATTGTTGGGCGCCAAACTGCTCTTGGACAGTTGGGAGAAGTTGCTCTTGGAGGACATTATGGTACCATTCTTTATTCATGGCTGTGATTTTAGGCAAGATTGTGAGTGAGCCGATTCCCTTGGCTGAGAAGCAACCCCACACATGAATCGTTTCAGGATGCTTAACAGTTGGCATGAGACAAGACTGGTGGTAACGCTCAACTCTTCTTCTCCTAATAAGCTGTTTTCCAGATGTTCCAAACAATCGAAAAGGGGATTCATCTGAGAAAATGACTTTACCCCAGTCCTCAGCAGTCCACTCCCTGTACCTTTTGCAGAATATCAGTCGGTCCCTGATGTTTTTTTCTGGAGAGAAGTGGCTTCTTTGCTGCCCTCCTTGAAACCAGGCCTTGCTCAAGCAGTCTCCGCCTCACAGTGCGTGCAGAAACACTCACACCAGCCTGCTGCCATTGCTGAGCTAGCTCGGCACTGCTGGTAGTCCGATCCAGCAGCTGAAACAGTTTTAAGATACGGTCCTGGCGTTTGCTGGTCCTTCTTGGGCGCCCTGGAGCCTTTTTGGCAACAATGGAAGCTCTCTCCTTGAAGTTCTTGATGATGCGATAGATTGTTGACTGAGGTGCAATCTTTGTAGCTGCGATACTCTTCCCTATTAGGCCATTTTTGTGCAGAGCAATGATGGCTGCACGTGTTTCTTTAGAGATAACCATGGTTAACTAAAGCGAAACAATGATACCAAGCACCAGTCTCCTTTTAAAGTGTCCAGTGGTGTCATTCTTACTTAATCATGACTGATCGCCAGCCCTGTCCTCATCAACACCCACACCTGTGTTAATGGAACAATCACTAAAACAATGTTAGCTGCTCCTTTTAAGGCAGGAATGCAATGATGTTGAAATGTGTTTTGGGGGTTAAAGTTAATTTTCTTAGCCAATATTGACTTTTCAAGTAATTGCTGTTAAGCTGATCACTCTTTATGACATTCTGGAGTATATGCAAATTGCCATTAGAAAACCTTAAGCAGTAGACTTTGTAAAAATTAATATTTGTAGCATTCTCAAAACTTTTGGCCATGACTGTACATACTATATTGTTTACACAGGCAGCATAGTTGCTCAGTGGGAAGCACTGTAGCCTTAAAGCACTGGGGTCTTGGGTTAAAATCCCACCAAAGACAACATCTACAGCAGTTTGTATGTTCTACCCATATTTGTGAGTTTCCTTCCACTCTGCAAATACATACCTATAAATAATTTATATTGTGAGCCCCAAAGGGGACAGTAATGATTGTGATGTCTGTAAAATATGATGGTACTATATAAGTAGATACCAATAAACATTAGTTTTTGGGTTTTTTTAGAGAGTAGAGATGAGTGAGCAATTCCATGGTCTGGTGCTTTGTGCTCATTAAGCAGTTGGGTGCTCAGCACCCAAGTATAATAGAAGTTATGGGTAAATCTGGTAAAATGCTCGAGTCCCCCATTGACTTCCAGTATACTAGGGTACTCAAATTGCTTCCACCTGAGCATCCAACTGCTCGTTACAAGTACTGAGCACCCGAATACGGTAGTGCTCGCTCATCACTAGTCGTACCGAGCACTCAAGTACGGTAGTGCTCACTCATCACTAGTTCTGAGTACGGTAGTGCTCACTCATCACTTGTCATTACGAGTACCGAGCACCCTGAGTATAGTAGTGCTCGCTCATCACTAGTTGTTACAAGTACCGAGCACCCAAGTATGTTAGTGCTCACTCATCACTAGTCGTTATGAGTACCGAGCACCCGGAATACGGTAGTGCTTGCTCATCACTAGACGAGTACCGAGCACCCGAGCATGGTAGTGCTCGCTCATCACTAGTCGTTACGAGTACCAAGCACCCTGAATACGGTAATGCTCGCTCATCACTAGACGAGTACCGAGCACCCGAGCATGGTAGTGCTCGCTCATCACTAGACGAGTACCGAGCACCCGAGCATGGTAGTGCTCGCTCATCACTAGTCGTTACGAGTACCGAGCAACCAAGTAAAAATGAGAAACATAAAAATGGATGGGAACTGTTGCATTTTCCATAATGGTTGCTTGCGTCTTCATATCCATTAATCTCATTTCTGATAGAATGAAATGTTATGGTAATACCTGACGCATGGAGGCTTAATAAATACAAGGAGATCTCATCAGTTGATGTTCCCAGCTTGAGGCAATACGTAAATAGGCTGTCAGTGCTGGGATGAAGAAAGCAAGCAAACATGTACTTTGTTGGAAAATACACTGTCACCGCTGTGTCATTTTTAATCCCTTTGTCTGTGCTGAAATCATAGTAATCTGCAGCAGATTTCTCTCCTCTGACATCTTCCCCCCTGTAGTGGTATTGTACGATAATGTGCCCACTGTGCGTTCTTACATTTAACTACAAGAAGCTGTTTACGTCTTTACCAAGTTGTTTTGCGGTTAAAGTTTCAGTCTATATTTAAGGCGGTTTTGTATTTCCACTGATCTGTGTATTGTCATTTTAACCTGTCGTTATTGGAAATGACTTTAAAGCAATATATTTCCCCAGTGGAATTGATTTATTGCCCATTGTTTAGCGCAATCGTAATCCACATAATATATATCACTCCTTGTACTCATGCTTGCAGTCTAATTGGGATGTCCAAGTATTTATAATAGTCTTAAAGGGGGGTTCCGGGAATAAAGTCTTCAGCCTTACAACTTGCACTTGGTTGAAGCAATAAAAAAGCCACAACTAACTATAAACTATCCCAGTAATGCCGCTCCGCTTCCATCTGTTTTGACGGGCTACAGCGGTGATATCATGACAACAGCACAAGGGACCACTGCAGCCAATCACTGAACTCAAGGGCTTGTGCCATCTCCAGAAGGGCTTGTGCCATCTCCAGCTCTGGTTGGAAATGAGGATTTTATTAATTCAGCTCTGGCTGGCCATAAGAATTTTAGGAATTCAGCTCTGCTTGGACATAATCATTACATGAATTTTTATCTGGCTGGACATGAACATTTTATGATTTCAGCTCTTGCTGAAGATGAGCATTTTATGCATTCAACTGTACCTGGACATGAGCATTTTATGTATTCACCTCTGGCTGGCAATGAGTATTTTATGAATTCAGCTCTGCCTGGACATGAGCATTTTGTGAATTTAGACATGATTGGACATGAGCATTCAATGAATTCAGCTCTGCCTGGACATGAGCATTTTATGAATTCAGCTCTGCTTGGACATGAGCATTTTATAAATTCAGCTCTTGCTGGACGTGAGCATTTAATGAATTCAGCTCTGCCTGGACAAGAGCATTTTATGAATTCAGCTCTGCCTGGACATGAGCATTTTATGAATTCAGCTCTGCCTGGACATGAGCATTTTATGAATTCAGCTCTGCCTGGACATGAGCATTTTATGAATTCAGCTCTGCCTGGACATGAGCATTTTATGAATTTAGACCTGATTGGAGCATTTTAGGACTTTAACACTGCCTGGACATAAGCATTTTATTGATTTAGATAATGCTGGACGTAAGCATTTTATGAGTTCATCTATACAGTAGTTGGATATGAGCATTTTATTGAGTTCAGCTCTGGCTGAACTTAAAGCGTAACCATCATTTTAATTTTTATTTCATAACTCAATGACCCAAGGTCCAACAAAGAGGTTCTCTCTTCTAAAACATGAAGAAAGGTCAGAAAAGGTATCCTCCAGTCAATACTTTTATCTAGGCGGTATATTACCAGTCATATTGACTTACAGTACATCCATTTGCTGATGAACCTGATGAAAAAGAAATAACAGCAGAGTAAACAAAGTCTAAAGGCCGGTTTACACGCAACGACATCGCTAATGCTAACGCTATGTCGTTGGGGGTCACGAAAATTGTGACGCACATCCGCCCTCGTTAGCGATGTCGTTGCGTGTGAAACGTACGAGCGACTGCTAACGAGCAAAAATACTCACCTTATCGTTGATCGTTGACACGCTCCTCCATTCCCAAATATCGTTGCTGTTGCAGGACGCAGGTTGTTCGTCGTTCCTGCGGCAGCACACATCGCTACGTGTGACACCGCAGGAACGAGGAAACTCACCTTACCTGTGGCCGACCGCAATAAGGAAGGAAGGAGGTGGGTGGGATGTTCGTCCCGCTCATCTCCGCCCCTCCGCTTCGATTGGGTGCCTGCTTAGTGACGTCGCTGTGACGCCGAACGAACCGCCCCCTTAGAAAGGAGGCAGTTTGCCGGTCACAGCGACGTCGCTAGGCAGGTAAGTAGTGTGACGGGTCCGAGCAATGTTGTGCGCCACTGGCAGCGATTTGCCCGTGACGCACAAACGACGGGGGCGGGTACGCTCGCTAGCAATCTCACTAGCGAGATCGCAGCGTGTAGAGCAGCCTTTAGTCCATAGGTGATTTTTTTTTTTTCAGACAAGTTACAGAGCGATAAATGCTAAAGGATAAACCTATACACTGCAATGTAGACACGACTTGCTGCTCATATGTTCAGTCTTTTGAGCTTTTGTGACCCACTTCAGCTTTTCAAAGAAACAAGCAGTTAAACAAAACGAGCTGACCATTCTTCAGGCAGTTTCTGCTTACAAGCCCTTCACTAATTTCTATAATAAAAGTAAAAAAAAATGCCGGTGGCCAAAGATGTGGCAAAAAGCACTCGAGAAACCACCAAAAATGCAGAAAAGACAAGTCTTCCTTCTGAAAAACTTGTCTAAAAGAGGTTGTGTACATATCTATAAAGGGAATCTGTCATTGGGATCTCTTAAGCTATCTATATGGGCAGGTATGTCATAGCAAGCTGAATAAAATGATACCTTGTTATCTGCCACCTGATGTCTTATTTCAGAGAAATCCATGTTTTTCTTAATATGTAAATTACTTTTTAAGGTCTTTGGGCAGATATCAAGGTATCAGCTTATTCAGCTTCCTGTGACCTGCAGGCTCATACGGCTTCGGAGAGCTGATCATGCTGACATATTCTCTTGAGGCCTGTTTCACACGTCAGTAATTCTGGTACGTATGTGCTATTTTTTATACGTACTAGAATCACTGACATACACAGACCCATTATAATCCATAATCAATGGGTCTGCTCACACATCAGTGATTTTTCACTGACTGTCTCCATGCGGCGTATACGCATGTCTGTGATTGACGCACGGATACAAGTCCGTTTTTTTCTGGCATCACTGATGTCCCACGGACCACACTATGGTGTGATCCGTGTAACAAGTACCAGAAAAAAACATACATTGAAAATAAAAAACATTTTCAACTCACCTTCTCCAGCGACGCTCCGTTCAGCCTCTGCTCTCTGCAGCTTCCTGTCCGGCTCATTATGGCATGCATATTTATGTATGCTGCCACAGCTGACCCGGAAGTAGCTGCAGAGGTGAGAGACACAGCGGTGGCCGGATGCTGCAGAGCTGGAGAGTTCAGCACCACGGACAGCAGGAACGGGACAGGTGAGTATACGTCCATTTGCAATCATGGAGTACGGATCACGTATCATGGATTGCACATGGACAACCCACGTGTGCCGTGAATCACGGCACATGGAGGGCCATAAACGTTTTTAACACATCAGTGAAACACATCTGTGTTTTTCTCTGACGTGTGAAAGAGGCCTAAAACAGCTTTCCGAAGCAAGGATCATATTAGACAGCATCAGAAATTTCAGCTTCCATGGGTGGATACACATTTTTAATGATCTCCGAGTTTATTTCTAATGACTATACTATAAAAATATGATTTACTTTATATACAAGTTTATACAGTTAGGTCCAGAAATATTTGGACAGTGACACAATTTTCGCGAGTTGGGCTCTGCATGCCACCACATTGGATTTGAAATGAAATCTCTACAACAGAATTCAAGTGCAGATTGTAACGTTTAATTTGAAGGTTTGAACAAAAATATCTGATAGAAATTGTAGGAATTGTACACATTTCTTTACAAACACTCCACATTTTAGGAGGTCAAAAGTAATTGGACAAATAAACCAAACCCAAACAAAATATTTTTATTTTCAATATTTTGTTGCGAATCCTTTGGAGGCAATCACTGCCTTAAGTCTGGAACCCATGGACATCACCAAACGCTGGGTTTCCTCCTCCTTAATGCTTTGCCAGGCCTTTACAGCCGCAGCCTTCAGGTCTTGCTTGTTTGTGGGTCTTTCCGTCTTAAGTCTGGATTTGAGCAAGTGAAATGCATGCTCAATTGGGTTAAGATCTGGTGATTGACTTGGCCATTGCAGAAGGTTCCACTTTTTTGCACTCATGAACTCCTGGGTAGCTTTGGCCGTATGCTTGGGGTCATTGTCCATCTGTACTATGAAGCGCCGTCCGATCAACTTTGCGGCATTTGGCTGAATCTGGGCTGAAAGTATATCCCGGTACACTTCAGCATTCATCCGGCTACTCTTGTCTGCTGTTATGTCATCAATAAACACAAGTGACCCAGTGCCATTGAAAGCCATGCATGCCCATGCCATCACGTTGCCTCCACCATGTTTTACAGAGGATGTGGTGTGCCTTGGATCATGTGCCATTCCCTTTCTTCTCCAAACTTTTTTCTTCCCATCATTCTGGTACAGGTTGATCTTTGTCTCATCTGTCCATAGAATACTTTTCCAGAACTGAGCTGGCTTCATGAGGTGTTTTTCAGCAAATTTAACTCTGGCCTGTCTATTTTTGGAATTGATGAATGGTTTGCATCTAGATGTGAACCCTTTGTATTTACTTTCATGGAGTCTTCTCTTTACTGTTGACTTAGAGACAGATACACCTACTTCACTGAGAGTGTTCTGGACTTCAGTTGATGTTGTGAACGGGTTCTTCTTCACCAAAGAAAGTATGCGGCGATCATCCACCACTGTTGTCATCCGTGGACGCCCAGGCCTTTTTGAGTTCCCAAGCTCACCAGTCAATTCCTTTTTTCTCAGAATGTACCCGACTGTTGATTTTGCTACTCCAAGCATGTCTGCTATCTCTCTGATGGGTTTTTTCTTTTTTTTCAGCCTCAGGATGTTCTGCTTCACCTCTATTGAGAGTTCCTTAGACCGCATGTTGTCTGGTCACAGCAACAGCTTCCAAATGCAAAACCACACACCTGTAATCAACCCCAGACCTTTTAACTACTTCATTGATTACATGTTAACGAGGGAGACACCTTCAGAGTTAATTGCAGCCCTTAGAGTCCCTTGTCCAATTACTTTTGGTCCCTTGAAAAAGAGGAGGCTATGCATTACAGAGCTATGATTCCTAAACCCTTTCTCCGATTTGGATGTGAAAACTCTCATATTGCAGCTGGGAGTGTGCACTTTCAGCCCATATTATATATATAATTGTATTTCTGAACATGTTTTTGTAAACAGCTAAAATAACAAAACTTGTGTCACTGTCCAAATATTTCTGGACCTAACTGTATATATATTACTATACCAGAAATGGACAATCCTAAAAGGTTCATAAGTCAACTGCTATAAGCAACGCCTCTCAATCTATCTTGTAAAACTCAACGCAGTTTAGGTCACGGTTGAAGAGATGAAAAAGAGTTGACTCATGGAGACAAGCTATTGAACAGGAAGCAAGCATGACTCCATACTCCCCGGTGGTCAGCTGTTCATGCTGGTGGAAGCCACTCCTCGACAGACAATTCTCCTTATTGCTAACAGCAAATGTGAAATTACATGGTGGCCATCCACCAGAGCAGGGGACTCGCAAAGAGCGGCTCTCCATTCTGCTCACAAAGTAGGATTGTTTGTTGTCTGATGCTTGTCTCTATGTTTTGGAAGGGAGAACCTCATTGTTGACTTAGCACATCCATATAACACATGGAAAGCAGTTAGTGATGAGCGAGCACTACAATGCTTGGGTATTCAGTACTCATAACAACCAGTTGGCTACTCAGATGGGCTCGACTCAAGAACCTGAGTATAATGGAAGTCAATGTGGGACTCGACCATTTTTCCGGAAAATCTTCTAGAAAAATGTGCGAGTTTCCCACTGACGTCCATTATAATTAGGTGGCAATGTTTAGAGCTGACATAATCCACACCATATATACAGTATCACTCCTTGTACTTACTCATGCCAGTCTAATTTTGATGTCCAAGTATTTATAATAGTCTTAAAGGGAGTATCCAACTACTTGCTACAAGTACCGAGCATTGTAGTACTTGTCCATTACTAACAGCCATACATGGCCACCTCGCCATGTGTGCTGCCGGTGAAATATTTTGCTGGCCTATTTCCAACAGTGATCATTGGTGGTACACATGACAACATCTCACTAGCAAAATAGTGGCAAAAACTTTTTGGGTCTTATCTTATTCGAACAGCTTTTTAAACAGCATAAGTACATGTGAAAAAGATTGTTACGTAGGCAAATGACTGAATGATCACAAATGAAAATACCAGAAGATTGAACCAGAATGTTAGACAATAGGCATATAATAGAGTGCACAGGGCAGATTAATCACAGTCTTGAGGGTGCTTTACACGCTGCGACATCGCTAGCGATTGCGTCGAGCGCGATAGCACCCGCCTCCGTTGTTCGTGCGACATTTGGTGCTCGCTGCCGTAGCGAACATTATCGCTACGGCAGCGTCACACGCACATACCTTGTCAGCGACGTCGCTGTGACCGCCAAACAATCCCTCCCTCAAGAGGGAGGTGCGTTCAGCGACATAGCGACGTCACTGCAGCGTCATTAAGCGGCCGTCCAATAGAAACGGAGGGGCAGAGATGAGCGGGACGTAACATCCCGCCCACCTCCTTCCTTCCGCATTGCTGGTGGACCGAGGTAAGGAGATGTTCGTCGCTCCTGCAGTGTCACGTAGTGATGTGTGGTGCCGCAAGAACGACGAACAACATCGTACCTGTGGCATCAGCGATATTAAGGAAAGGAGCGACGTGTCAACGATCACCGTTTTTGAACGATTTTGCGATCGTTGATCGTCGCTCCTTGGTGTCACACGCTGCGATGTCGCTACCGGCGCCGGATGTGCGTCACTAACGACGTGACCCGGACAATATATTGGTAGCGATGTTGCAGCGTGTAAAGCACCCTTTAGAATAATCACATGACAGCTACCTAACATCATCATGCGCTCTAGACATTTTTAGGAACAAGTCCTTAATTAGCCCGTGACGAGACGGTTTGCGTCAGGAAATCTTCCAACACCTTTTTAATGGAAAGAGCAGGCCGAAAGGTCTAGTTTAGGTGATAGATTTTTCTTATGTCTTCACACTTACCAGCTCAGAAAAGGAAGGTGCAAATTAACGTTTAATTGAATTTGTAGTTTTAGACTGAATAGATTCTTCAGTGCTCACTGGATGGATTTTGCACATTGCAGTGTAATTCTAACACTAGACAGTAACATTTTTATGAAAAATACACAAAAGGTGAATATTCTGTAATTTTATTTTTTTATGTTACATACTTTTATTTTGTGATTTGTTGCATCCAAATTTATGGACCAAAAACTCCTGTTGGGTTGAATTCTGACTACGCTTATTGATTTGGTGAATGTATAGACTGACGCGTACACCTCATTGCCTATATATTCTGTGACAGTTCACTCTCCTAATGTGATGGGGGGGGGTCACTTACTTGACTTGCTTCAGAAAGCTAACACAGGAACACAGTCCATTTCAAAGTCTAGGTCAGTTTATTTAACACGTCATAAACCTCTCCAATGGAACATAACATTAGCCTTCCTTCAGCTTGAACGCAACACGGTAGCAAAGTCCGTTTAACGGTGGGATCGCCCACATAGATTCCACTGACACTGGTCATACACGGATTTTAAGTCCGTTACCTCATGAGTAAACCTATACCCGTTAGTATTTGCTATACCCTAGTAGTATCCCAGTGGAATCACCTCAAGATCCACTCACTGCCCCCAGTTACTACACACATCCCCTGTTCACCAGGGTTACCTTCAAGAGGTGTTGCCGCCTTCACATGCACTACCTCCTGTCAATCCACAGCACCTCTCTCAGAGGCTCCTTCTTACTGCCCATGTGTCAAACAAACAGTTTTATTCTCCCAACTGAGACACACCCATGGGTGAAGGTATGTGGATAGACAGATCCACCCATTTCTCCAGCTATCCGTAAACCTGGCCCTTGTGAATGGCTTAACAAAACTCTTGGCTCTGGTACCAGAGTAGACATTCCAGGTTTACAACCACCTGTGGCATACATACCAGTCATAATGTAGCCGGTTGCCATCTTACGATTCTCATACCTCTGCCTGCTGGCTGATGCTTTGGCACACCTTTGCCAATTATAGTCTTTAAACACAATGTAAATTTAACCTAAATGGTAGTCTTCTTAGAGACTGCTGTAGCTTATCACATTTCACAAAGAAGGACTCAGCACAGATTACATTTATAAATTTCCATACGTCCATGAAACAGAGCTCGTACTCAGATCACAACGTCTGTACCGACTGCTGGATATCCTGACCTGATCTGACTGCCTCCAAGGCATTTACAAGGCAGCTAGTTCAGGACAGGAGACCCAGTGGATGAGGCGGATATTGTGATCAGGTAAATGGTAAATGTTTCACAAATGTTTAAATCTGGCCTCAGGGAAAGCGTCTCTATTCAGAGAATAGACAGTATCACATACCCACCCCATCAACTCTAGATTTGGTTAAGGGGACTTTACAACTCGTACAACTCGAACTCGTTGGGGTCACGGAATTGGTGACGCACATCTGGCCGCATTAGCGATGCCGTTGTGTGTGACACCTATGAGCGATTTTGCATCGTTGCAAAAACGTGCAAAATCGCTCATCGGTGACACGGGGGTCCATTCTCAAAAATCGTTACTGCAGCAGTAACGAGGTTGTTCCTCGTTCCTGCGGCAGCACACATCGCTCCGTGTGACACCGCAGGAACGAGGAAGCTCTCCTTACCTGCCTCCCGGCCACAATGCGGAAGGAAGGAGGTGGGCGGGATGTTACGTCCCGCTCATCTCCGCCCCTCCGCTTCTATTGGGCGGCCGCTCAGTGACGTCGCTGTGACGCCGCACAGACCGCCCCCTTAGAAAGGAGGCGGTTCGCCGGTCACAGCGACGTCAATGGGCAGGTAAGTATGTGTGACGGGTCTGGGCGATGTTGTGCGGCACGGGCAGCGATTTGCCCGTGTCGCACAACAGATGGGGGCGGGTACCCACACTAGCGATATCGGGACCGATATCGCAGTGTGTAAAGCCCGCTTTAGGCTTTTGTAGCACTGAAGAGCAAAGATCGGGTTTTGCGTGAAAGAGGTTTTCCTCTTCCAACTTTTTACGTAAGTTTTAAAGATGGTAAAATCAGCTGGTACTCATCTTCCCCGGGTCCAGCACTGTGTCTCCACCATTGCTTTGGGAGTTGGTATGGTAACATATCAACAGCACTGCAGCTAATCACTGAGCTCAGTGGCTCAGCGCTGTAGACTTGATGTCACCTCTTCAGTCTGTAACACTATCGCAAGAGCAGTGGTGAAGACCAAGCCCTGGACTTGGGGAGCGTAATTAACAGATTTGTATGTTATGTTTTATAACTGCAATGAAGAATTAGCTAAAAAAAAGGTTAAAGGGGAAACATCTTTAACACCTTCAATGCCAAAATGAACCCAAGACTACCTTCATCAGAATTAATTCTACACAAAAAAATAAGATGCGTGGGTATTTAACCTCTTTAAGTTAGTATTTAATATCGGTTAAGGCCACTTTACACGCAGAGATAAATCTTTGGCAGATCTGTGGTTGCAGTGAAATCATGGACATATTGTTCCATTTGTACACAGCCACAAACCTGGCACTGATTGTCCACAATTTCACTGCAACCACAGATCTGCCGCAGATTTATCTCTGTGTGTGACGGGGCATTTACTTTGGCAATAATTACAACATGAAATTAATGAGCCCAAGGAGGTGAAAAACATAAAAACCTATTCCTACCCGTGCCTCTCTTCCATACTCAGTGATGTGTTCCCCCACCACAGTGCTAAGAGATCATGTGAGCTCTCCAGCCAATCAGACTGGTGATCAGCTGCAGCGGTCACATTTCATCTTAGCAGAATGAAGTGTTCTTCCAGCATGGCCAAAAGGTGAACTCTGCTGCCACTTATTGGCCGGAGGACTCACATGATGACAAAGGTTTGGTATGCTGAAAACCAACATGCTCAACCTTTAATTCCCCCAATAGTGCTTGCAAGGAAGCGTCAGCGGGCAATTACCAGTATATACTAGATATTCAACAGATCCCAGCAAAACCTGCAAATTCAACCCACATATATCATGTGTGAACAACTTAAAAAGCACTTTACTGAGCGAAAATTGGAAGTTGAAAATGATTACTGATATTAAACCATTTTCCTGTTTTTATCAGTGCATGGCTTATCATTCAGTTAGTGAACAACTTGAGAAATAATACGGCTCAGTACATTCTCTCATTTTTTTTGGCATTACAAGTAATTGCCTTTGTTTTTCTAACATTGTCTTTTTCTCTCTGGCAGGCACTGAAGATATTGTAGCAATAATGATCCCGGAGCCTAAAGGGAAAGAAATAGCAAGTTTAATAGAGAAGAACCTTAATGTGACTATTTACATTACCATTGGAACACGGAACTTACAAAAATTTGTCAGCCGTACATCGGTGGTCTTTGTTTCCATATCCTTTATTGTCCTGATGATCATCTCTCTTGCCTGGCTAGTATTTTACTACATCCAAAGGTTTAGATACGCAAATGCCAGAGACAGAAATCAGGTAAGTAACATTTTCTTAGACTTTAATTCTCATGGTGAAACAAATTGGAAGACAGAGGAGCTCAAATAGGGTCTTATCCGGGTAGAAAAGCTCAAGAGAAACACTTAAAGACTCACCTTGTGGGGTTGTGAAAGTCACAACTACTGTTATTCGTATGAGAGCACGGCTACTGCAGCCACTTGAGGATGCAAGCTGTAGGTGGTAATAAAAAGGGTTAACTCCGTGATGCCGCAGAGTAAAGACAGTCCAAGGATTCTTTGGTGATTTTATTATACAACAGAGGAGGTCCTGATGAAGGAGATGGAATCTCCGAAACGAGTTGTATAATAAAATCACCATCAAGGAATCCTTGGACTGTCTTTACTCTACGGCATCGCGGAGTTAACCCTTTCCATTACTGCCTACAGTGTTAATTCTAATGGTGACATATGAACTTGTTTTGCGTAGTCCATCGTAGATCATTCATTAACAGGTTCAGGTGCATAGCAATGTTGGCCATCTGGTGCAACAAGACACTTTACCTTTGCGGGGTATCTAGATACAGAGGCTTCAGATCTACCATAGTCCTTCAGCTTAATTTGCATATCAATTCAAACATGTCTCGATAACAGAGGAATGGATTGGCCATGTAACGGTATTGCTGGGCTAATCTTTGAAAGGTCAACATACTCATACAGATAGTTCTTTTAAGAAATCTGTGTATACACAAAGCAATTTGCAGATTCCTTAAAAGAGCTACCGTATTTTTCATTTTATAAGACACAGCAGATTATAAGACGCACCCCAAATTTAGAGATGTAAAAAATATGTGTCCGTTTTATAATCCGGTGGTGTCTTACCGGGGAGGTGGGGTGGCAGCGGTGGTGGATCAGGGGGTCACAGGATGCAGGGGCGGTGCTTCAGTACGGCAATGCTGCGGGCAGTGCAAAGGGGGGCCCAGATGCTCACTGTGGGCTGCGGCACTGTGCTGGGGCAGCTGGTGCTGCTGTGTCCTGGGGCAGCCGGCATTGCTGTGTGCTGGGGCAGCCAGCGTTTCTGTGTGCTGGGGCAGCTGGCATTGCTGTGTGTTGGGGCAGCCGGCATTGCTGTGTGCTGGTGCTCGTTGCAGGCAGTGAGGCACTGGCCATTCTGAAGATGTTGGCAGTGCGGGCTTCAGAGAAATGGCGACCGGAGTCGGCGCATGCGCAGATGAGAGCTTGAGCCGACAGGTCCATTTGCACATGCGCAGACTCTCGGCGCCATTGAAGCTCTTACAGCCAACATCTTCAGAATGGCCTGTACCTCGCTGCCCGCCGCACAGAGCAGCGCCGCCTGCCGCACAGAGCAGCACTGCAGAGATCAGCACACGCAGCACAGCGCACAGCATTGCCCTGCCTCATGTGGCCGCTCTCCACCCCCCCCCGTTAAGCTACATTCGGTTTTAAGCAGGGTGGATTGATATAAATCACGCCGATTTAAATCATGATTTAAATCACGATTTAAATCAAAAGATTTTTTTCTATTTAAATCGGATCGATTTAAATCATGATTTTAATCATGATTTAAATCACTGATTTAAATCAAAAGGTTTTTTTTTAATATAAATCACGATTAAAATGAGAAGTGAGAGCAGTGTGCATGTGTGCCCATAGTTACACGGACGAAACTAGGGGCAACGATCTAACGCCAGGGTGAGGGGGAGACCCCAAAGTAAGTAAAAATCTTTTTTGTTTTACTATATGGCAATAGGTAGGTGTTTAAAAAATTATCTGAGGCGGAAATCAACTCTGCAATGGAGTGGCTCGCCAATACTAACCATGACATTGTGGCAACTGTGCTGAAATTGAAGTGTGAATCTGCACCATTTCAAAAATACATGTTTGCAGATAACGTCGTTAATGAACTAAAACCACTGGACTGGTGGAAGTCGCAATCACTTGTTCTTCCAGCAAAGATAATAAATCTAGCTACTCAGCTACTGACTGCATCGGCTTCATCCGCAGGAGTAGAGAGATTGTTTTCTTCATTTGGTTTTGTGCACACAACAGTCCGAAACCGCTTAGGAAATGCTAAAGCAGGACAACTGGTTTTCCTATTAAAAGTCCTAAATAAACAGTAGGCTTAAAGGACTGATGTATTCACTGAAGATGTTTGCTTACTTCAAACGTTAGAGATAGGCTATTGTTAAAAAGTACTTACTCTCTGTAGTTCAATTCTGAGTGTTTAATAGTGCAAATAAAAATTATTAGGTTTCATAATCAACTGTTTTAATATTTTTATTTGTGTAAAACAATTAGATTTGCAAAAAGACAAAGTTTTGCTTGTGTACAACTTGATTAAAAAATCTGATTTAAATCAAATGATTTAAATCAAAAAAATCTGATTTAAATCAAAAAAATCTGATTTTTTTGATTTTTTTTAAAAAATCAAGATTTTTATCCACCCTGGTTTTAAGACTCACCCTTCATTTTCCTCCCAAATTTTTGGGAGGAAAAGTGCGTCTTATAATCCAAAAAATATGTTATTTCTTTATATTCCTAAGTAACATACACATAGCTAATTGGTTAATGCGTAACTGTCATTTTAATTTTTATTTCATAAATCAATTCTGCACATGAAAATAAGCAACATTGGAATATATTTTATCAGGGAAAATGTCCTTCTTTCTCTACCAGAATGGATCAGTCATGATCAAAATTCTCAATTTGGAGGAAGAATCTGTATTCAGTGAAGACTTTCCCATTACTGAGATAGCAGATGAGATCTGTTACTGATGAGATTCTATGACAGAGGGGGTGGGGGGAGGAGCTAGAGGCAGAGGAAGAAGGTAAAGGCAGAGGGAGAAGGTAAAGGCAGAAGGAGGAGCTAGAGACCGAGAGGAGGTAAATGTAGAAGGAGGAGCTAGAGACTAAGAGGAGGTAAAGGCAGAGGGAGGAGCTAGAGACCAAGAGGAGGTAAAGGCAGAGGGAGGAGCTAGAGACCAAGAGGATGTAAATGTAGAAGGAGGAGCTAGAGACCAAGAGGCGGTAAATGTAGAAGGTGGAGCTAGAGACTAATAGGAGGTAAAGGCAGAGGGAGGAGCTAGAGACCAAGAGGAGGTAAAGGCAGAGGGAGGAGCTAGAGACCAAGAGGATGTAAATGTAGAAGGAGGAGCTAGAGACCAAGAGGAGGTAAATGTAGAAGGAGGAGCTAGAGACCAAGAGGAGGTAAAGACAGAGGGATTAGCTAGAGACCAAGAGGAGGTAAAGACAGAGGGAGGAGCTAGAGACCAAGAGGAGGTAAATGTAGAAGGAGGAGCTAGAGACCAAGAGGAGGTAAATGTAGAAGGAGGAGCTAGAGACCAAGAGGAGGTAAAGGTAGAGGGAGGAGCTAGAGACCGAGATGGGGGTAAAGGCAGAAGGAGGAGCTAGAGACCAAGAGGAGGTAAAGGTAGAAGGAGGAGCTAGAGACCAAGAGGGGGTAAAGGTAGAAGGAGGAGCTAGAGACCAAGAGGAGGTAAAGGTAGAAGGAGGAGCTAGAGACCAAGAGGATGTAAAGGAAGAGAGAGGAGCTAGAGACCAAGAGGAGGTAAAGGCAGAGGGAGGAGCTAGAGACTGAGAGGAGGTAAAGGCAGAGGCAGGAGCTAGAGACCGAGAGGAGGTAAAGGCAGAGGGAGGAGCTAGAGACCGAGAGGAGGTAAAGGCAGAGGGAGGAGCTAGAGACCGAGAGGAGGTAAAGGCAGAGGGAGGAGCTAGAGACCGAGAGGAAGTAAAGGCAGAGGGAGGAGCTAGAGACCAAGAGGAGGTAAAGGCAGAGGGAGGAGCTAGAGACCGAGAGGAGGTAAAGGCAGAGGGAGGAGCTAGAGACCGAGAGGAGGTAAAGACAGAGGGAGGAGCTAGAGACCAAGAGTAGGTAAAGGCAGAGGGAGGAGCTAGAGACCAAGAGGAGGTAAAGACAGAGGGAGGAGCTAGAGACCAAGAGGAGGTAAATGTAGAAGGAGGAGCTAGAGACCAAGAGGAGGTAAATGTAGAAGGTGGAGCTAGAGACTAAGAGGAGGTAAAGGCAGAGGGAGGAGCTAGAGACCAAGAGGAGGTAAAGACAGAGGGAGGAGCTAGAGACCAAGAGGAGGTAAATGTAGAAGGAGGAGCTAGAGACCAAGAGGAGGTAAATGTAGAAGGAGGAGCTAGAGACTAAGAGGAGGTAAAGGCAGAGGGAGGAGCTAGAGACCAAGAGGAGGTAAATGTAGATGGAGGAGCTAGAGACCAAGAGGAGGTAAATGTAGAAGGTGGAGCTAGAGACTAAGAGGAGGTAAAGGCAGAGGGAGGAGCTAGAGACCAAGAGGAGGTAAAGACAGAGGGAGGAGCTAGAGACTGAGAGGAAGTAAAGGCAGAGGGAGGAGCTAGAGACCAAGAGGAGGTAAAGGCAGAGGGAGGAGCTAGAGACCGAGAGGAGGTAAAGGCAGAGGGAGGAGCTAGAGACCGAGAGGAGGTAAAGACAGAGGGAGGAGCTAGAGACCAAGAGTAGGTAAAGGCAGAGGGAGGAGCTAGAGACCAAGAGGAGGTAAAGACAGAGGGAGGAGCTAGAGACCAAGAGGAGGTAAATGTAGAAGGAGGAGCTAGAGACCAAGAGGAGGTAAATGTAGAAGGTGGAGCTAGAGACTAAGAGGAGGTAAAGGCAGAGGGAGGAGCTAGAGACCAAGAGGAGGTAAAGACAGAGGGAGGAGCTAGAGACCAAGAGGAGGTAAATGTAGAAGGAGGAGCTAGAGACCAAGAGGAGGTAAATGTAGAAGGAGGAGCTAGAGACTAAGAGGAGGTAAAGGCAGAGGGAGGAGCTAGAGACCAAGAGGAGGTAAATGTAGATGGAGGAGCTAGAGACCAAGAGGAGGTAAATGTAGAAGGTGGAGCTAGAGACTAAGAGGAGGTAAAGGCAGAGGGAGGAGCTAGAGACCAAGAGGAGGTAAAGACAGAGGGAGGAGCTAGAGACCAAGAGGAGGTAAATGTAGAAGGAGGAGCTAGAGACCAAGAGGAGGTAAATGTAGAAGGAGGAGCTAGAGACCAAGAGGAGGTACAGGTAGAGGGAGGAACTAGAGACCGAGATGGGGGTAAAGGCAGAAGGAGGAGCTAGAGACCAAGAGGAGGTAAAGGTAGAAGGAGGAGCTAGAGACCAAGAGGGGGTAAAGGTAGAAGGAGGAGCTAGAGACCAAGAGGAGGTAAAGCTAGAGGGAGGAGCTAGAGACCAAGAGGAGGTAAAGGTAGAGGGAGGAGCTAGAGACCAAGAGGAAGTAAAGGCAGAGGGAGGAGCTAGAGACCAAGAGGAGGTAAAGGCAGAGGGAGGAGCTATAGCTCTGCCCCATCCTCCCACTTCTATCTATATATGGTAAAATCTCAATAGTAACAACTGCCATCTCCTGTCTCAGAACTGAGGATTTTGATAATGACGGATCAATTCTGGCAGAGAAAGAAGCAGATTTGTCTGATGAGATATATTACAAAGTTGCTTATTTTCATGTGTTCTATTGATTTATGAAATAAAAATTAAAACGACGGTTATGCTTTAAGTTTAGAAGAAGCGTTCATTATAGAGTAAGTTCTTATGTAATGTGCGTGGCGTTTCTTCTACTATGCTCTCCATAAACTTCTAAATAGCAGAAGCAAGTTAAAATTTCAACCAGATGTGGATTCTGCAATAAAATCTCTTTCCCTCCAAGGTATCATGCTGAAAACCTTGCACCCAGCGTCATTAAACAGCAAGAAGAAATCATTTTTCCTCTGTGCCTTGAAACTGGAAAAAGTTGTAGTGAATATCTGTGCGGTTAGACACAAGGACTCTGTTGATGCAGGGACACAAGGCTCGGTCTATGAGGGGCTGTATTTAATTGCACACAGCTTTATGGCTTAGTAAGTGTAGCAGAATATGTCCGGGAGAAAAACCTCAATCTTAACACATTGACCCTTTCACTGAGCAAGAAAATATTTCTGCTATTTAGGGGGAGGGGATGTTTGTAAATCACCAACATGAACAAATATTGGAACATCAGGAAAATGTTCCTAGTGCTTTAGAAAATATGTAAACTGCATATTTATATGAAGACATTTCCTTAAAGGGATTTTCCACTTTCAAAAACCTTTCTGCAGACGATTGAAGGCTTGTTATAAATCTCTCCCTTTGGTTGCAGTGCCAGCTGTCTGCTTCTTCTGTCTTTTCGCTGCACTGGTAATGCCACGACTACAGAGAACACCACCGGTGCAACCAATCACTGTGCTGAGCAGATCTGTAGATGACATGAGACACCCAGCTCAGTGATTGGCTGCAGCTATGATGTGCACTGTAGTCATGATGTCACCACTGTAGCACAAACACAGTCCAAGGCAGCGACTGCATTCGAGGAGGGGGAGTACTATCTGAGCTTTGTCATTTTACAAGTATGCAATCGATTGGGCACAAGTTGATTTAAAAGTGTGAAACCCCTTTAAAATTGAGATGTTAAATGAAAAAATTGCAATATTGAAATATACAGTTGAAACCAGAAGTTTGCATACACTATCCAAAAAGACACATCTGCAGGTTTTTCTCACTGACATGAAATCAAAATAAACCTTTCCCAGTTTAGGTCAATTAGGAACCAAAATTATTTATATTTGCCAAATGCCAGAATAATGAGAGAGGGAGAATGTTTTAAGCCATTTGTATTACTTTCTGCAAAATCAAACATTTACATACATTTCATTAGTATTTGCTACCATTGCCTTTAAACTGTATGACTTGGGTCAAACATTTTGGATATCCTTCCACAAGCTTCTCACCATAGTTGGTAGGAATTTGGGTCCATTCCTCCTGACAAAACTGGGATAACTGAGCCATGTGTGTAGCTCACCTTGCTCGCATCGCCCTTTTCAACTTTGCCCATAAATTTTCAATAGGATTGAGATCAGAATTTATGATGGCCACTCCAAAACATTGACTTTGTTATCCATAAGCCACTCTGTAACCAGTTTGGCAGTATGCTTCAGTCATTGTCCACTTGGAAGACCCATTTCTGCCCAAGCTTTAAGTTCCTGGCTGATGACTTGAGATATTGCTTCAGTATTGCCACATAATCTTCTTTCCTCATGATTCCATCTATTTTGTGAAGTGCACCAGTGCCTCCTGCAGCAAAACAAACCCACACGATGCTACCACCCGCGTGTTTCACAGTTGGAATGGTGTTTTTAGGCTTCCTTTTTCCTCCAAATGTAACGATAGTGATTATGGCCAAACAGTTCAATTTTAGTTTCGTCAGACCACAGGACATATCTACAAAAATTAAGGTCTTTGTTCCTGTGTGCATTTGCAAACATTAATCTGGCTTTTTTATGTTTCTTTTGGAGTAATGGCTTCTTCCTGACAGAGTGGCCTTTCAGCCCATGTTGATGCAGTACTCGTTTCACTGTGGATAATGACACAATCTTACCAGCTTCCGCCAGCATCTTCACAAGGACATTTGCTTTTGTTCTTGGGTTAATATGCATATGTGTGACCAAAACACGTTCATGACTTATACACAGAACGCGTTTCCTTCCTGAGCTGTATGAGGGCTGGACATTTTCATCTTGTTTTTACTTGCGTACAATTGTTTGTACAGATGAATGAGGCACCTTTCAGGTATCAGGAAATTGTACCCAAGCATGAACCAGACTTGTGCAAGTCGACAATTCTCTTTCTGAGAACTTGGCTAATTTCTTTTGACTTTCCCATGATGCTACACAAAATAACAGTGTGTTTCAGGTGTGCATTAACATGCATCCACAGGTGTGTCTCTAATTAACTCAGATGTTGCCAATAAACGTATCAGAAGCTTCCAAAGACATGACCTCATCATATGGGCTGTCCCATATTGTTTAAAGACATAGTACTCTTAGTGTATGTAAACTTTTGACTTTGCAGAAAGTAATAAAAATATCTTAAAACATTCTCTCTCTCAATATTCTGGAATTTGGCAAATATAAATAATTTTGGTTCCTAATTGACCCAAAGCGAGAGAGGTCTATTCTGATTTCATGTCAGATAGTGAGAAAAACATGCGTATGTGTCTTTTTAGGTAGTGTATGTAGACTTGTGGTTTCAACTGTATTTACTACACTGTTTCCCTATTTTCCAGCCTTTAAGGAAGTACCGTATATACTCGAGTATAAGCCGAGTTCTTCAGCCCATTTTTTTTTTAAGCTGGAAATGCCACCCTCGGCTTATACTCTGGTCAGGGTCCCACAAAAAAATTATTCTCATATTTTCACCTCTCCTCTGTTCCCGCGGTGCTTCGCTGCTCCTTGTAGACCCCTCTGTGATAGCGTCTGATGCATGGGGCTCCTGTCTGCCGTCATGTCTTTACTGCAGTTGAATGCGGAGGTGCAGTAAAGCAATCAACTGCTGTAAAGCGCTGACTGCAGCGGTGGCCCTATGTATTGGACGCTATCATGGAGGTGTCTATACCAGCGGTCTGCAAGAGGCACCCCTTGATGATCGCGTCCCGTGTTGCAGGCTGCCATCGTGGCTTTACAGCAGTTGAATGCTTTACGGTGGCAGCGGTGCGCAAAGCATTCAACTGTTGTAAAGCGTTGACAGCAGTGGTGGCTCCATGCACGGGACTTGATCATCAAGGGGTGCCTCTTGCAGACCGCAGGCATAGACACTTCCGTGATAGCATCCTGTACACAGGGCCACCGCTGCCGTCAGTGCTTTACTTCAGTTGAATGCTTTGCTGCACCGCCGCCGTTGTAAGGCTCTGTGCGCACTGGGAAATGGAATTTTCTTGAGAAAATTCCGCATGCTCTCAAAGATTACCGCACCCGCGGTAAAAAACCGCGGGAAACCGCACCCGAAAACCGCATGCGGTTTGCCGCGGTTTGCTGCGGTTTTACTGCGGTATTGTTCGCGGTATTGCCGCGGTTTTGCCGCGTGCGGGTTGGGATGTGCTTTATTGCATTCAATGCAATAAAGCACATTGAAGAAAAAAAAAAAAATACATTTAATTCTGATAGTAGATAGACAGAAGAATAGATAGAGGGATAGATAGATAGACAGACAGATAGATAGATAGAGGGATAGATAGATAGATAGATAGATAGACAGACAGATAGATAGAGGGATAGATAGAGGACAGATCGCTACATTTCCCACGGTCGGCAGTGAGTTCACATTACCGGCCGTGGGAAATGACCGGTAATTACCTCTGCTGTCTGCTGCATTCAGCCTGTGTCTGTGACAGTCGCGGCTGGATGTCAGCAGTGCAGGACGCCGGAGCTGTGGATGTCGGAGCGGTGGATTACGCCGGAGCTTTGTTTGGGGGGGGGTTAATAAAATGGTGAACGAGGCTTGTTGGTTTTATTTAAAATAAAGGATTTTTGGTGTCTGTGTTTTTTTCACTTTACTTACGGGTTGATCATGTCAGCTGTCACATAGACGCTGCCATGATCAAGCCTGGGGTTAATGGCGGTGGTCCCCCACCATCATTAACCCCTTGTATTACCTTGCCACCACTGCTACATGGTGGCAAGAAGAGCCGAGGACACGCCGGTGCTGCCGCATATTGCATGCGACAGTCCCGGGGCAGCTGCGGCTGATATTCTCGGCTGCCGGAGGGGGAGTGAGGCGGGGGACATTAACCCTGCCCCTCTCCCTCCCCAGCCTGAGGATACCGGGCCGCCGCTGTGTGCTTACCTCGGCTGGAAGGTAAATATGCAGCGGAGCCCACGTTCTTTTTTTCCTATATTTCCGTTTTCTTTCTATGTGTGTTCTATGTGTCTGTGTCTATGTGTTCTATGTCTGTGATGTGTTCTATGTCTGTGATGTGTGTGTGTCTGTGATGTGTTCTATGTCTGTGATGTGTGTGTGTTTACTCTCTGCACGGCTTCCTCTTCCTGTAATGACATCACTTCCCTGCAAAACCGCAAGCAAGTGATGTACATTACCGGAGGTAAACCGCGAAATACCGCAGGGAATAACGCAGCAAAACGCAGTGAACCGCACAGAATTTGCTGCCTGCGTTATTCCCTGCGGGATTTCATGATTAACATTGAGTCAATGGAGTGAAATCCCGCAGCGATGTGCGGAAAAGAAGTGACATGCACTTGTTTTTGCTGCGGGATTTCCGCAGCAAAACATGCAGCTGTCAAATTCCGCCCAGTGCGCACAGGATTTTTTTTCTCCATAGGATTTGCTGGTGATTCACTGCAGAGATGTTATGAACATTTTCTGCAGCGAAACATGCAGCAAATCCGCGGAAAATCCGCGGCAAAATCCGGTAAGTGCGCACATAGCCTAAAGCATTCAACTGCAGTAAAGACATGATGGCAGACAGCAGCCCCGTGCATTGGACGCGATCACAAAGGGGTCTACAAGGAGCAGCTGAGGTCACCGCGGAAACGGAGGAGAGGTGAGAATATTTTTTTTTTCATAATAGAGGACAAGAAGGGGACCAGTAGGAGGACATTACTACAGGGGACATTACTGCAGGGCCCAAGTAGGGAGCACAAGGATGGGCATATTACAATAAGGGGAGGGGGGAGAAGGACAGGGCACATTACTACAAGGAGGGGGGCAAGGATGGGCATATTACTACAAGGGGGACAGGGATGGGCACAATACTACAAGGGGGATAAGGATGGGCACATTACTACAAGGGGGGACAAGGATGGGGCACAGTACATTTTATTGGGATCTATTTTTGAAACTTTCCAGTAGCTGCTGCATTTCCCTCCCTAGGCTTATACTCGAGTCAATATGGTTTCCCTGTTTCTTGTTGTAGAATTAGGGGCCTAGGTTTATACTCGGGTCGGCTTATACTCGAGTATATACGGTAGTCACAGTGGCATCGAAAAGCAAAAAATCGAGGGAGCAATGCAATTGTATAGGAGCCCTAATACTCCGTATCCTAATACGTCCATGTGCTCTTTGTCTGGATTATTGTATAGCGATAGAGCTGATCAGTTTGTCCAGTAATGACCGTTAACGCTTTTCTCATCTTTGTAGCATGATATTACTTTCTAGTTACAGCTCAGCACAGTACATTAGCATTTTCTTTCCATGTGAGCCAGATCTGCTCTTTTGGAAACTATTAGAAGTTCTTCCTGTGCAGCATTGTTTAATGTAACGTGGAGCCGTTGCTACAACTAATCTGCACTTATACACTCACCAGAAATTTTGGTGACATCATAGCTGGGATTTTCTTTGACTCTGGCCGTGGAAAGTCTGCAGAGTAAAGTTAAAACTGAGAATATGTAATTGTGAAATGTTAAAGGGGTTGCCCAGTTTGTAAAACCAGTTTTCATTAAAGGGTTATCCCATGTTCTTAGATGGGTATATTTGCATAGCGCTTTTAAAATATAGCAACTTTGCAAATAACTTTCAGTTAAAATTGACATTAGTTGAAATTTAAGTCTATTATTTACAAATTATTGCCAAGTGTGCTAGCTACAGCTGTGGTCTGACTGAGTGCTTACAAGCGATTTCTTAGTGAGCTTGTAAGCTCTGCCCTGAGGTTGGCCGGTATCGCTAGAGCTCGTGTGTAGCGCCTTATCCCAAGCGGCTAAAGTTCTTCTCTGCTTCCGATGCTGCAGAGACATGAGAGCTTTATAAAGCAGCATCGGTAGTGCACACGGACCAGGACAGCGATGATTGCCCTGCTGCTGGTATGAACGGTTACTCAAGCGACAACTTATATGAGAACAAAACAATACCCTATCAGGAAATTCATCTAAAAATATTCATCAACCAAGTTTTGTGTGTTAAATTAATTTTTTTGCAACATTTTTTATACATCTCACACTTAAGCGGGCTTTACACACTACGATATCGTTAATGAATTATCGTCGGGGTCACGGTGTTTGTGACGCACATCCAGCGTCATTAACGATATCGCAGTTTGTGACAGTTATGAACGACCTTAAACGATCGCAAAAGCGGTCAAAATCGTATGCCACAGAGAGGTCGTCCTGAAATAAAAAATCGTTTTGTGCTTATTAGCGATGTTGTTCGTCACTCCTGCGGCACCACACATCGCTATGTGTGACACCGCAGGAGCGACGAACATCTCCTTACCTGCCTCCACCGGGAATGCGGAAGGAAGGAGGAGGGCGGGATGTTACGTCCCGCTCATCTCCGCCCCTCCGCTTCTATTGGACGCCTGCCGTGTGACGTCGCTGTGACGCCGCATGAACTGCCCCCTTAGAAAGGAGGCGGTTCGCCGGCCAGAGCGACGTCGCAGGGCAGGTAAGTGCGTGTGACGGGTTAAGCGAGCTAGTGCGGCTCGGGCAGCGATTTGCCCATGTCGCACGACCGACGGGGGCGGGTACGATCGCTTGCGATCTCGCTAGCAAGATCGCAGCTTGTAAAGCCCGCTTTAGATATGAGTGAACTTGAAGTTCAGTGTTCGTACCGAACACAGACTTTACCAAAAACACAGTTCGGGTTTGGAGTTCAGGTTTACGTATGCTGACCACTCGTGTGAGCATCGCTGTGATCAGGTACACGCATTACTCAGCTCAGTGTGAGCCACTTGCAGTGTTTAAACGGCTCTCACTGGTGGTAACAACATTGTGATCTGATGTAGTGTACACCAAAAAAAAAAGGAAAAACACCGCCCCTTTATCCCCGGAAGTGATCTGTTTATGGCTGGCTGCATGTCACCGGAGACCGAACTGTCAATCACTGACTTCAAATGAAGTTCAGGTCAAGTCCAGAACCGAATATCTAAAGTCCGGCTGGACCTGCCGAGCCTGAGATTTAACATGTCAGCTCATCGCTAATCACGATCTGTATTAAAAAAATAGAAATGTGCAATTTTCGCACTGGCCACAGGAGCTGTTTTAGACTCCTACCTTCCTTTTGTTTCAGGAAACAACACATGCCCACTAACCACAATGAACAGACTCAGACCCTATCTCTTGTATTGAAGTATCTCATGAGCTTGTGCAAAGGTCGTTGTGAAGAGAGTGGGAACAGAGTCAGCTGTGACATCGCCTATTATATTAAAAAAAATAAATAAATGTAACACAAACTTTACTTAAACAGTAGGTAATGTTCTGATGATGCGTTCCCTTTAAGGCTAAGCGCCCACTATCAGGAGATGCTGCGTTCTAGATGCAGCGCCATACCTCTTCTGGAGATGTTTTCTGTGGGAGAATGTGCTGTCCGAGCCCATGATCAGGATTCTGGGCACAGTGGATTTTCACTGTGTTCTCCCTCTGAGAAAGTGGGGCGTCTCCGCAAGAATAAATTGACATATTGTGGCTCAGGAAGCCGCACCGCATGTCAGTTTATGCTGCAGAAAAGAACAGTGGGCATGGGATTTTTATAAATCATCCACTGTGCTTCCACTGTACAACGAAGCGAAAATATGCTGTGTCCAAAACACTGCTAATCCTGATTGTGGGCACGTAGGCTTAGAAATTGGTCCTTTATAGCTATTAAAAACAAAACAAAAAAAGAATTGTATTTACCCATAAAAAAAGTTTACCTATATACAGTGCCTTGCAAAAGTATTCGGCCCTCTTGATTTTTTTTCAACCTTTTCCCACATTTCAGGCTTCAAACATAAAGATTAAAAATTTAAATTGTATGGTGAAGAATCAACAACAAATTGGACACAATTGTGAAGGTGAATGAAATTTATTGCTGATTTTAAACTTTTTAAAAAATAAAAAACTGATAATTGGGACGTGCAATATTATTCGTCACCTTTACTTTCAGTGCAGCAAACTCACTCCAGAAGTTCACTGAGGATCTCTGAATGATCCAATGTTATCCTAAATGACTGATGATGATAAATATAATCCACCTGTGTGTAATCAAGTCTCCGTATAAATGTACCTGCTCTGTGATAGTCTCAGTGTTCTGTTTAAGGCACAGAGAGCATCATGAAGACCAAGGAACACAACAGGCAGGTCTGTGATACTGTTGTGGAAAAGTTTAAAGCTGGATTTGGTTACAAAGAGATTTCCAAAACTTTAAACATCCCAAGAAGCACTGTGCAAGCAATCATATTGAAATGAAAGCATTATCATACCACTGCAAATCTACCAAGACCTGGCCGGCCGTCCCTCAAAACTTTAATCTCAAAGAAGGAGAAAACTGATCAGAGATGCAGCCCATGATCACTCTGGATGAACTGCACAGATCTACAGCTGAGGTAGGAGAGTCTGTCCATAGGACAACATTCAGTCGTACACTGCACAAATCTGGCCTTTATGGAAGAGAGGCGAGAAGTAAGCCATTTCTCAAAGATATCCATAAAAAGTGTCGTTTAAAGTGTGCCATGAGCCACCTGGGAGACACACCAAACATGTGGAAGAAGGTGCTCTGGTCAGATGAAACCAAAATTGAACTATTTGGGCACAATGCCATACGATATGTTTGGCGTAAAAGCAACACAGTTCATCACCCTGAACACACCATCCTCACTGTCAAACATGGTGGCAGCATCATGGTTTGGGCCTGCTTTTCTTCAGCAGGGACAGGGAAGATGGTTAAAATTGATGGGAAGATGGATGGAGCCAAATACAGGACCATTCTTGAAGAAAACCTGTTGGAGTCTGCAAAAGACCTGAGACTGGGACGGAGATTTGTCTTTCAACAAGACAATGATCCAAAACATAAAGCAAAATCTACAATGCAATGGTTCACAAATAAACGTATCCAGGTGTTAGAATGGCCAAGTCAGTCCAGACCTGAATCCAATCGAGAATCTGTGGAAAGAGCTGAAAACTGTTGTTCACAAACGCTCTCCATCCAACCTCACTCAGCTCCAGCTGTTTGCAAAGGAAGAATGGGCAAGAATTTCAGTCTCTCAATGTGCAAAACTGATAGAGACATACCCCAAGCAACTTGCAGCTGTAATCGCAGCAAAAGGTGGCGCTACAAGGTATTAACTTAAAGGGGACTAATAATATTGCACGCCCCAATTTTTCAGTTTTTTATTTTTTAAAAAAGTTTAAAATAATCAATACATTTCATTCAACTTCACAATTGTGTCCCACTTGTTGTTGATTCTTCACCATAAAATTTAAATTTTTATCTTAATGTTTGAAGCCTGAAATATGGGAAAAGGTTGAAAAAATCAAGGGGGCCGAATACTTTTGCAAGGCACTGTATGAATGAGTTTTACACTTCTAGTTAATTCAAAATAAACTCCTTCCTTTTAGCTACTTTTTATATTGCCACCTTCTCAGCACTCCTCTGGATTGTCAGCCCTAAATGACGAGTGAGTGGTCGACCTTCCGCTGCCCATTTGCCGTATACTCATATTTTCCATTCAGGCCTGTAGGGAGCCTGGCTGACGGCCCCTGTAGGGAGTAGGTTGGTTGTCACTCAGCTTTCCAAAAATAGTGTAATTAAGAAGCGTCAAGTTGACAACGTAAGATTTTATTCTATGCCCTTTAGAGGGACTTGTCTTTTATCATTTCACGTATGAGTAATAACTTAAATAACCTGATATTATGTGTAAATGTCTCATCTCTTCTGATGGCACACAGGCTACATTAATCAGACTATCACCATTCCCCAGTCTCTCCACACCACCTGCTTGTCTCTGCAGCCGGGGATTGCTGGGCCTGTTCGGCAAACACTCCATTACTACATCTGTGCCTCTGTCTACCCGCGGCCCCTCGTGGCTCCATTATTTGATTAAGTTCTGTTTTCTCACTCTGTCCTTTGACCCATATGACAGGAATCCAGACACTTGCAGGCTACCCAATAATTCTGCGCTCTCGAGGGAAGCCTGTCAGGGGAATCGGCGTTCTTGTTTAACTACTTATTTGTACTTTAAAACATAAGAGCTAAATACTTTTATGCCAAAAAAAAGACAAAAGCATTCTAGGAGTGATATTTTTATTGGTTAACCAGAATAATTATATTTGCAAGCTTTTAGAGCACAGAGGCACCTTCATCAGGAGGTTTACAAATGAAAGAGATATTACAACAGGACATTTGTGAATAGGGTGAACACTACTAAAGGTACTCCATGCCAAGGTTATAAAATTAAGGTTTTGTTTTTTATCCAAAGGTTGAGGTAGTGGGACATCAAGTATAGAGATAGAATCTCCTATTTTACCACCATCAGCCATGTTTATTGGCGAAACATCCATTCTCCACCGAGCCATGTGAGCAGAATCACAAAAGTTGCAAACTACAAGTGCATCTCAATAAATTAGAATATCATAAAAAGTTTACTTTATTTCAGTAATTCAATACAAAAAGGGAAGCGCATATATTATATAAAGTCATTACAAAAAGAGTGATCTATTTCAAGTGTTTATTTCTGTTAATTTTGGTGATTATGATTACAGCCAATGAACACCCAAAAGTAATTATCTCAGAAAATTAGAATAATTACCACAAAACACCTGCAAAGGCTTCCTAAGCTTTTAAAATGTCCCCTTAGTCTGGTTCAGTAGGCTACACAATCATGGGGAAGACTACTAACTTGACAGATGTCCAGAAGGCAGTCATTGACACACTCCATAAGGAGGGTAAGCCACAAAAGGTCATTACTAAAAAAGCTGGCTGTTCACAGAGTGCTATATCCAAGCATATTAATGGAAAGTTAAGTGGAAGGAAAACGTGTGGTAGAAAAAGGTGCACAAGGAACCGGGATAACCACTGTGATAGTCATTCAAACTCACCTGTGGCGAGTAACAAGCTTGGGCAAAATGGAAATAACACCTGAAATCCAATAAAAAGGGGAGAAGTCTATGCAGTCTTTGCATTGTATGATATTGAAAATATCAACTGTTTCAAGATTACAACTCCATCTCCAGAGATCTTCATGTTCCTTTGTCCAAAGTGAGAAACATAATCAAAACATCTACAACTCATGGCACTGTACCTAATCTCCTTGGATATGGAGAGCAGAGAAAATTTGATGAAAGGTTGCAACGCAAGATAGTCCGGATGGTGGATAAACAGCCCCAATCAAGTTCCAAAGAAATTCAAGCTGTTCTGCAGGCTCAGGGTGCATCGTGCCAACTATTTGTCAACGTTTGAATGAAATGGAACACTGTGGTAGGAGACCCAGGTGGACCCCACTGCTGACACAGAGACATAAAAAAGCTAAACTGCAGTTTTCCAAAATGCACATAAGTAAGTCAAAATCCTTCTGTTAAAGCATCTTGTGGAAATATGAGCCCAAGTTAGAGCTGTAAAGCACATCATTCTACTATTTCTTGAAAACAGAATGAGACCTACACAGAAAAGAACACAGTACCTACAGTCAAATATGGTGGAGGTTCAAGGATGTTTTAAGGTTATTTTACTGCCTCTGGCACTGGGTGCCTTGACTGTGTGTAAGGTGAAATGGAATCTGAAGATTACCAAAGGATTTTGAATCGCAATGTAGTGCCCAGTGTTAGAAAACTGGGCTTGCGTCCTAGGTCATGGGTCTTCCTGCAGGACAGTGACCCCAAGCATACTACAAGAAGCAGCCAGAAATGGATGGAAACAAAGATCTGGAGAGTTCTGAAGTGGCAGCAATGAGTCCAGTCTAAATCCCTGTGGAGACATCTTAAAACTGCTGTTGGGAGAAGGCTCCCTTCCTATATAAGAGACCTGGAGCAGATTTGCAAAAAAAGGTTTCCAAAATTCCAGTTGAAAGATGTAAGTAGCTTGTTACTGGTTATAGGAAGCAGCTCATTGTAGTTATTTATTCCAGAGGGTGTGCAAACAAATACGGTATTGAGAGTGCAAACAATTTTGTCCGGCTCATTTTTGCAGTTTTGTGTGACATTATGTCCAATATGCCCCTTTTTTCTCTTTTTTTATGTGTTTTTCCAATGCACACAAAGGAAGTAAACATGTGTATAACAAAACGTGTGAATGCAATTCATTTTCTGGGAGAAGTACTTCATTTTCTGGAACAATTGCAAGGGGGGCAATACTTTCTTCCATGACTGGATGTAAAGTCATGGTGGTAGTTTAGGTGGTGTAGGGAAGGTTACAGGATCCCTTAAAATAAATATATACCGTACTACCAGATATCAAAGCTTACTAATAAAGAATGAAATGACTATGAGGGGAAATATTCTATACAGTACTTCTTAAAGGGAACCTGTCACCAGATTTTTACCTATTAAACTAAAAGAATCCCCTTCTGCAGCTCCTGGGCTGCATTCTATGAAGGTGCACCTTGGCCCTGACTCCCTTTCCAGACCCCAAAAATAACTTGGCCATTAGGTATGCTAATTACCTTGGTTGGCCCATTTTCTGCTCCTTTATCCCCCTCCTGTTGCTGATCGCCGTCCTCCTTCCTTGATTGACAGGATGATGCCCTCCATCTTCCTCTTTGCATTTTCAAATCTCGCGCCTGTGCAGTTAGGTCTGCTTGCACAGGCGCAGTTTGCTCTGCCATATCGCGAGCAGGGCAGAAAACAGCTGCCCTCGCTTGCGCCGATGAGCTAAATGTGCATGCGCGAGATTATGGGCGGGTACGAGCATGGCACTGGTGAGGTCATGCACAGCGCCGACCTCACCAGCGCCAGCAAGGGCAGCTATGTTTTCTGCTCTGCCCGCGATATGGCAGAGCGAACTGCGTCTGCGTGAGCAGACCTAACTGCACAGGCGCGGTATTTGAAAATGCGACGAGGAGGATGACGGAGGGCGTCATCCCGTCAATCAAGGAACGAGGACGGTGATCAGCGGCAGGAGGGGGATAAAGGAGCAGAAAATGAGCCCGCCCATCTGGCCAACCAAGGTAATTAGCATACCTAATGGCCAAGTTTTATCAAGTTATTTTTGGGGTCTGGAAGGGAAGTCACAGCCAAGGTGCACCTTCATAGAATGCAGCCCAGGAGCTGCAGAAGGTGATTCTTTTAGTTTAGTAGGTAAAAATCTGGTGACAGGTTCCCTTTAAAGTGAATCTGTCATCAGGGTTTTGCTAACTTCTTTGAGAGCAGCATGATGTCTGCAATGTGACCCTGAATCCAACAATGTATTACTTAGTTTACTGGGTACAGCGGTTGTGACATAATCAGAGTTTTTAGATTTAGCATGTAGCAGAGCTCAGAAAGCTGCCCCTGCCCACACTAGGCTCTCTATATACAAATTCTATAGACAGTGAGCTGCTAATCGCAGCAGGGTCGTGCTGGATTAGCTGACCTTTAGTAGATCTAATTGGCAATGATAATCTGAAGCTAAAACAAACATTGCAGGTAAACAACTATGCTGTGTGATAAGAGATGCATTTCTGAAATCTGTGTTAACCCCTTCAGCATGCTGTATTCATATTACATAGCAAAACCCTGCTGACATATTCCTTTTAGGCTGTTATTAAACGGCTGTTACATAACCAGTTATCCGGCACCGGAATGTCACATGTTTCACATCACATAGTGGATGTCAGTCTTGTCACAATACCTTCTCCCACATTTGGTACCTTAATGCTCTATAGTCAGACACGCGGAATTGATTTGTAAAGAGAACGACCCGGTAAATCTTACCTCACAACACTCCACGGCATTGCAGTATTTATAGTGCAGATTTGGCCATGAAAGCCGGGCATTGACTGGTTGTAATGGAGACACTCCGCTTTTCCCTACCTCGTCTTTTTGATTAGAAAACACACAAGGGCTTACTTGTGATCATAAACGGGCCCTGCCAGCCTCAGAATCCTGCAGCATTGTGGACCAGCGCATGCAGCTCTGTCCACAGGTTAGAAGCTGTGTTTTTGGTACTATTTTGGGAAAGTAGTGTAATATTTCACACGCAGGAGTGTTTCCAGGTAGAAAACCCCTATGAAGTGAACAGCAGCCATAAGCAGTGTTACCGTGTGGGTATATTGCTTTACTCCTATACACTGCTGTACATTGCAGCCTTCTGCCAGAAATGCTCTGCCGGAAATCATCCGAGCATATAGTATAACTCCACACAACAGCCATATACAACAGCTCATTCAAACAGGCTGAATTGCACTGTAAAGCATGGTGGAGGAGAAAAAAAAGAGAGAGTGTACTTTACTCCGCTCTTACAGTAAACATTAGCTGTCGTTATTCTTCTTTCCAAAACATAATGGCCACATTTTTGCTGTGGCAAATGTACAATTACATGCAGACATTGGAAATCTTATATATATATGTGTGTGTGTGTGTGTGTGTGTGTGTGTGTGTGTGTGTGTGTGTGTATATATATATAACAATCAAAAATAGCAACAAGAAGAGGAGATAAAAACTCCCCCAAAAATGTATTATAAAATACCTCACATAAAAGCGTAAAAGCAACACAGCTCATTACCCTGAACACACCATCCCCACTGTCAAACATGGTGGTGGCAGCATCATCATGGTTTGGGCCTGCTTTTCTTCAGCAGGGGCAGGGAAGATGGTTAAAATTGATGGGAAGATGGATGGAGCCAAATACAGGACCATTCTAGAAGAAAACCTGTTGGAGTCTGCAAAAGACCTGAGACTGGCTCGGAGATTTGTCTTCCAACAAGACAATGATCCCAAACATAAAGCAAAATCTACAATGGAATGGTTCACAAACATATCCAAGTGTTAGAATGGCCAAGTCAAAGTTCAGACCTCAATCCAATCGAGAATCTGTGGAAAGAGCTGAAAACTGCTGTTCACAAACGCTCTCCATCCAACCTCACTCAGCTCCAGCTGTTTGAAAAGGAAGAATGGGCTAGAATTTCAGTCTCTCGATGTGCAAAACTGATAGACACATACCCCAAGCAACTTGTAGCTGTAATCGCAGCAAAAGGTGGCACTACAAAGTATTAACTTAAAGGGGACAAATAATATTGCAGGCCCAATTTTCAGTTATTTATTTTTTACAAAAGTTTAAAATAAGAAATACATTTCGTTCAACTTCACAATTGTGTCCCACTTGTTGATTCTTCACCATAACATTAAAATGTTTATCTTTATGTTTGAAGCCTGAAATGTGAGAAAAGGTTATAAAATTCAAGGGGGCCGAATACTTTTGCAAGGCACTATATGTTGCCTGCAAGCAATTCCATTGTTTTCAGGCTCCATAGCATACAGATCTCAAATTGGAGTATGTGATTCTTTAAATGTTTTCACTATTAGAAGCAATAGGATGTGCTAGGATATTGCATGGCCTCACATGGATTCCCTGTGGCTTTTATGTATTGTGCCACAGTACAACTTCTACCTGTGTATGGAGCTTAAGGTCCAATGCTTAAGACCTTGTCTCTTCAGAACAGACTCTATGTGGCTCTATGGCATCCTCATAGAGCTCCCTTTTCAATACCGTTCTACCGGCACGGCACGGCACGGCACGGTGGCTCAGTGGCTAGCACTGCAGTCTTGCAGCGCTGGTGTCCTGGGTTCAAATCCCACCAAGGACACCATCTGCAAGGAGTTTGTATGTTCTCCCCGTGTTTGCGTGGGTTTCCTCCGGGTACTCCGGTTTCCTCCCACATTCCAAAGACATACAGATAGGGACTCTAGATTGTGAGCCCCAATGGGGACAGTGTTGCCAATGTATGTAAAGTGCTATGGAATTAATAGCGCTATATAAATGAATAAAATTATTATTATTAATTATTATATATATACATATATATATATATATATATATATATATATATATATATATATATATATATATATATATATATATATGTACACACAGTATATATATATATTTTCTTTATTTTCATGACTTCGAAAATTGTAGATTCACATTGAAGGCATGAAAACTATGAATTAACACATGTGGAATGAAATATTTAACAACAAAGTGTGAAACAACTGAAAATATGTCTTATATTCTTGGTTCTTCAAAGTAGCCACCTTTTGCTTTGATTACTGCTTTGCACACTCTTGGCATTCTCTTGATGAGCTTCAAGAGGTAGTCACCGGAAATGGTTTTCACTTCACAGGTGTGCCCTGTCAGGTTTAATAAGTGGGATTTCTTGCCTTATAAATGGGGTTGGGACCATCAGTTGTGTTGTGCAGAAGTCTGGTGGATACACAGCTGATCGTCCTACTGAATAGACTGTTAGAATTTGTATTATTATTATAGAAAAAAGCATGAAAGTAAAGAAAAACGAGTGGCCATCATTACTTTAAGAAATGAAGGTCAGTCAGTCTGAAAAATTGGGAAAACTTTGAAAGTGTCCCCAAGTGCAGTGGCAAAAACCATCAAACGCTACAAAAAAACTGGCTCACATGAGGACCGCCCCAGGAAAGGAAGAACAAGAGTCACCTCTGCTGCGGAGGATAAGTTTATCCGAGTCACCAGCCTCAGAAATTGCAGGTTAACAGCAGCTCAGATTAGAGACCAGGTCAATGCCACACAAAGTTCTAGCAGCAGACACATCTCTAGAACAACTGTTAAGAGGAGACTTTGTGCAGCAGGCCTTCATGGTAAAATAGCTGCTAGGAAACCGATGCTAAGGACAGGCAACAAGCAGAAGAGACTTGTTTGGGCTAAAGAACACAAGGAATGGACATTAGACCAGTGGAAATCTGTGCTTTGGTCTGATGAGTCCAAATTTGAGATCTTTGGATCCAACCACCGTGTCTTTGTGCAACGCAGAAAAGGTGAACGGATGGACTCCACATGCCTGGTTCCCACCGTGAAGCATGGAGGAGGAGGTGTGATGGTGTGAGGGTGCTTTGCTGGTGAAGGCATACTTAACCAGCATGGCTACCACAGCATCTTGCAGCGGCATGCTATTCCATCCAGTTTGTGTTTACTTAGACCATCATTTATTTTTTCAACAGAACAATGACCCCAAACACACCTCCAGGCTGTGTAAGGGCTATTTGACTAAGAAGGAGAGTGGTGGGGTGCTACGCCAGATGACCTGGCCTCCACAGTCACCAGACCTGAACCCAATCGAGATGGTTTGGGGTGAGCTAGACCGCAGAGTGAAGGCAAAAGGGCCAACAAGTGCTAAGCATTTCTGGGAACTCCTTCAAGACTGTTGGAAAACCATTTTCGGTGACTACCTCTTGAAGCTCATCAAGAGAATGGCAAGAGTGTGCAAAGCAGTAATCAAAGCAAAGGTGGCTACTGTGACTGCTTTAACCTTTTCGCACCAGAGCCTGTTTTTGCCTTCGTGACCGGACCAATTTTTTTATTTCTGACCAGTGTCACTTTGACAGGTTATAACTCTAAAACGCTTCAATGGATCCCGTCAATTCTGAGATTGTTTTTTTATGACATATTGTACTTCAAGATAGTGGAAAAATTAAGACGATATATTTTGTGTTTTTTTGTGACAATATCGAAAATTTGGTAAAAAGTTAGAAAATTTTGCAATTTTCAATTTTTTTATTTTTATGCCCTTAATCCAGAGGGTTATGTCCCACAAAATAGTTAATAAAAAACATTTCCCACATGCCTACTTTACATCCGCGCAATTTTGGAAACATAACTTTTTTTTGTTAGGAAGTTATAAGGGGTCAAAGTTCATCAGCAATTTCTCATTTTTCCAACAAAATTTCCCAAATAATTTTTTTAGGGACCATACCCTATTTTTAGTGACTTTGAGGGGCCTAAGTGACAGAAAATACCCAAAAGTGACACCATTCTGAAAACTACACCCCTCACACTGGTCAAAATCATATCCAAGAAGTTTATTAACCCTTCCAGTTCTTAACAGGAACTAAAGCAATATGGAAGGGAAAAATGAACATTTTACTTTTTCCCACAAAAATTTAACTTTAGCCACAAATCTTTAATTTTTACAAGGGTAAAAGGAAAAATTGAACCATGTAGTTTGTTGTACAATTGCTCCTGAATTCGTTGATACCCTATATGTGCTGGAAAACTACTCTATGGATGCATGGCAGGGCTCAGAAGGCAAGGAGCGTCATTTGGTTTTTGGAATGCAAAACTGTCTGGAATGGATTGCGGACGCCATGTCTCATTTGGAGTCCCCCTGATGTGCCTAAACAGTGGAGCTCCCCCACATGTCACCCCATTTTGTAAACTAGACCCCTTAAGGAATGTATATTGATGTATAATGAGCACTTTAAACCTACAGGTGCTTCACAGAATGTAATAACACTAAACCGTGAAAATTAAAAAATGAAATTTTCCCATAAAAATGTAACTTTAGCCACAAATCTTTAATTTTTACAAGGGTAAAAGGAAAAGTTGAACCATATAGTTTGTTGTACAATTTCTCCTGAATGCGTTGATACCCTATATGTGCTGGAAAACTACTCTATGGATGCATGGCAGGGTTCGGAAGGCAAGGAGCGCCATTTGACTTTTGGAGCATGTGTATTCCTAGACTAGTTTGAGGACTCCATTTGCAGAGCTGCTAATTGCAATAACAGCAGAATCCCCCCTGAAGTGACCCCTTTGTGGAAATTACACCCCACTGGAAATTCATATTTAGGTTTAATGACAAGTTTCACTCCATCAATTATTTCCAGAAACAAGCACGCAGTGGATGTTTTTAGTGCAAAATTTGCAAATATGCCATAGTAGTGCTCAATATATTGTACCGTGTATAATTTACTATTTCCATGTATTTGAATGATAAAAGGGGATACTTTTATACTATTTAAAAACGTGCTTCTGTGTGGAAGATTTTAAAGCATTCAGTGAGGCATAAGGCTGGTAATGAAGGGCATTGTGGGCAATAATAGCGGGTATCATGTCTCACTCCTCTCTTGGTACATACACGACATCTTCTCTGGGGATTCCTTTTGGTTGCTGATGGTGGAATGAGTGCTATAAAATGTCGCTCAGTCAGTCTTTTGACATTTTCAGATTCTAATGGATAAGTGGGGCCAAAATTTGCAAAAAGTAAATTTTCGATTACCTTTTCTTGATAATCAATGAAAGTTTCTGAATGTCCTGCTTTTTTATATAACACAAAAGAATTGTATGTGGCAACCTGAAACAAGTGAATGACTAACTTTTTGTACCAGGTGTAGGATTTTCTTGATACCTGGTATGGCTGTAGAACCTGGTCTGCAAGGTCCACACCCCCCATGTATTTGCTGTATTCAATGATTGACACTGGCTTTAGCTTTGGAGTAGTGGACCTTAATTCTTCAACAGCCGTTGTGGCATCTGTGTGGATTGAGCTGAGGATATAAATATCTTTTTTATCCCTATACTTGAGGGCAAGCAGCTTTCCACTGCGAACAGCTCCTGACTACCCCTTTTGGAACTTTTCGTTCACCAAAGATTGCGGAAACCCCTGACGGTTTTTACGAATGGTCCCACAAGCCCCTATGTTGCATTCAACCAGGCTTTTAAATAGTGGTATGCTGGAGTAGTAATTGTCCACATATAGATTATAGCCTTTTTGTAAAAATGGACTAATCAGTTCCCAAACAATTTTTCCAGATGTCCCCAAATAAGTAGGGCATCCTTGTGGGTTTAGCTGGCTGTCTTTCCCCTCATAAATGCGAAAAGCTGATGTGTATCCAGTTGAGCTCTCGCACATTTTATATAGCTTTATTCCAAACCTTGCCCTCTTAGATGGAATAAATTGTTTGAGGTGCAGTCTTCCTTTGAATTTTACAAGGGACTCATCGATGGAAATGTTTTGTGTTGGGGTGTAGATCCGTAAGAAGGTTTCTGTGAACTCTTCGATGATGGGTCTGAGTTTATATAGTCGGTCATGTTCTGGGGCATTTCTAGGCAGACATTGACTATTGTCATTAAAATGCCAAAATCTCATCAGAATTTCATAGCGACTCCTAGGAATAACGGCAGGAAACATTGGGGTGGCGTAAACAGGGCTGTTGGACCAGTAAGACCGAATACTTGGTTTTTTAACAAGTCCCATGGCAAATGTAAGCCCTAAAAATGTTCTCATTTCAGCACAATTTGTTGGCCTCCATGAATTTGATCTGGCATAATAGGATTGAGGATTCTTGGTGATAAATTGGGAAGCGTATAAGTTTGTTTGCAGGACAATATGCTCTAGCAACCTATCTGTCACAAACAAATTAAAAAAATTAACTGGCCCAAAACCTTCCACCTCCACATTTATACCAGGGTTAGCAGTAAAATCAGGGATGAAAGGGGTAGCTGAATCTGGAGCTTCCCATCTGGGAAATGCTACATCAAAAGGCAAAGCATTTTGTACATTGGCATCCGCCAATTCACTCGTACTAGGGACCTCGCTTGTACTGGCCATCGTTCCCTGATTTGGAGCCGTTTCTCCAGTAGCGCTATTTGCCTCTGTTGTACTGGTTCTGGTCGTTTTTGAGGATGGACCAGACTGACTGCTCATTTCTGAGCCATCACTGGCGCTGCCACTAAAGCCCTCAAAATCCTCATCACTACCTGACTGAACACTTTCCTCACTGTCAGAGCATAAAAGGGCATACACCTGCTCTGCAGTATAAAACCGACGAGCCATTTTATTACTTTTTAGATTTTTATATATATAATGTACTCAACAGTACGCTACTAACTGATTGACGCTACTGACAGATTAACACTACTGATTGATAAAAATTTATTTTTGATCAATTTTTAATCTTTATATATTACTAAATTATTTATCTAACTTATCTAATCAACTTATATTATACTAAACTATACTTTATTCTATACTACACTATACTGTATTCTATACTATACTATACTGTATTCTATACTGTATTATATACTACACTATACTATATTCTATACTATACTGTATTCTTACTATACTATACTGTATTCTATAATGTATTCTATACTATACTGTATTATATACTGTATTCTATACTACACTATACTGTATTCTATACTATACTGTAATCTATACTGTATTCTATACTATACTGTATTATATACTGTATTATATACTACACTATACTGTATTCTATACTATACTACACTATACTGTATTCTATACTATACTGTATTCTATTCTATACTATACTACACTATACTGTATTCTATACTATACTGTATTCTATTCTATACTATACTACACTATACTGTATTCTATGCTATACTATACTGAACATCTACCCTATCTAACCCTATATGCTGCCTAACTGGGAAAAGGGGGAATTGATTTCTATAGATGTAATATGTGGATTTTTTTACTGTGTGAAAAATCGCTGACTGACAGAGCTCCTGTCAGCAGCACTTGTCACACTGTTTCTCCTCAGATCAGTCACACACGGAGGATCTGAGGTGAAGCAGTGTTTTATACCGGCAGATCGCCCAGGCAAGTTTGTAACTACAACAAACTTTCCCAGCGATCGTTTTCATTGGTTAGCGCGGCGCTGACGTCACCAGGACCTGAACCAATCAGATTCTGGTGAGGTCAGGGGTCGCAGCTAGCGTCCTGCACCGGAATCCCGGCGCTTACAGGTACCATACGGTCACGATCGCTGCAAAACCGCGGACCGTTCATAAACGTTGGCGCTGCACAAAGCCCAGCAAGCGCCGACGTTTATATACCGTCCGCGGTCGGGAAGAGGTTAAATGTCTCCACAACAGTATCACGGACCTGCCTGTTGTGTTCCTTGGTCTTCATGATGCTATCTGTGCTTTAAACAGAACACTGAGACTATCACAGAGCAGGAGCATTTATACGGAGACTTGATTACACACAGGTGGATTATATTTATCATCATCAGTCATTTAGGACAACATTGGATCATTCAGAGATCCTCAATAAACTTCTGGAGTGAGTTTGCTGCACTGAAAGTAAAGGGGCCGAATAATATTGCACACCCCAATTTTCAATTATTTATTTTTTAAAAAAGTTTAAAATTAGCAATAAATTTCGTTTATCTTCACAATTGTGTCCCACTTGTTGATTCTTCACCATAACATCAAGATTTTTATCTTTATGTTTGAAGCCTGAAATATGGGAAAAGGTGAGAAATTCAAGGGGGCCGAATACTTTTGCAAGGCACTGTATAGATGCTTTTTCTGTGGAGTCCCCATGAACACATACAGTATATAAATAACAGCATGTTTTGCATTAGTTTTTATAGTTATACTGTGTAAAATGCAGAACCATATGGACAGTAGAACTAGTATGTATTTGTCATGGCTTGATGCCGGAGCTCAATCCGGTGACCTCTTGATGTGTGGTCAGTATCCCTCTCTGTTGGACTATAGCCTATTTGTTAATCTGTCCTATTGTTAATAGTTCTCTTGTCTTTCCTTTTCTTTTGCTTTCCTTTTTATTTCTAGTCAGGCATTTTCAATTCCTCATTTTGTTTCCATAACTTGGAAGTGGCTATTTTTACACTCTCATTGCTGGCTGTATTCTAAGATAGCTGGATGTTTGGAGTCCCAGCTCATCACTTAAGGATATTCTTGCTGAATTTTGTTTGTTTGTTAGTTTCCCTTCCTGACATTCTTCCCATTCTGTTACGTTTTACATTTGCGAGGTTACCATGTATGCCGTAAGTCTTTTGTTTTTTGTCTGTTTTCCTGCAGCTTCCCTATATGACTATGTGAACACGTCTTAGCCCTGTCCTTCACCCTCTGCTTGTGTGCACTTCTTTTATGGTTATTGCTGCTAACAATATTGCAGTCAAAAATGAACACTGTCATGTTTAAAGGGATTTGTTTTGTTGACAGTTGTTCTTTTAATAATAAGTCATTTTAAAGTGGTTGTTCACCACTGGTTAACCCCTTATTAATGGCCTAAGGGTGCTGCATAAGTATAAAAACAATCTATACTTACCTCCTGGACTTGCATCACTCCTCTGCTCTCAGCTCTGTATCACGCACTGGTCTCCTATCACATACAATGTCATGTGATCATTGCAGACAATCAGTGGCCACTAATTGGGTGTAGCGATCATGTGGCATTGTTTATGTTAGGAGACTGGCAGGGCACACAGGGCTGACAGTGGTGTGTTGGTCCAGGAGGTAAGCAAAGATTTTTTTTAATTTATTAAGCATCATGGAGCTATTAATCAGAGGCTATGCTATAGTGAACAACCCCTTTAACTCTTTAGCAACTTTAAGGCCTAAGCCACACGGCATGAAAATCGGAGCGAGTGGAATGCAATGTTTTTTATCGCATTCCACTTGGACCAATATTAGCCTGTGTGTCAGCACCCATGAGTGATTATTTTCTCAGCCCTAATCGGACCGAGAAAACAATTGCAGTATGCTGAGATTGTAATGCGAGTCTTGTTTCTCTCGCACCCATTCAAGTCTATGGGGCGAGAGAATAATCGCACTGCACTCACGGTACACCGGTGTACCGCGAGTGTAGGGCGAGAATGGCAATAGCCGGCAATGGAGGAGAGAGGCAGATAAATCCCTCCCGTCCCTCCGCAGCGCCTGCCTGCCCCTCCTCAGAGCCGGCCCACCCCCCGCAGCTGAGGTCCGATCGCACAATCGGACCTCAGTCGCAGTGACACTTGCATGACACTCGGCTCCTGCTGTGCTGCTAGCGTGAGCCGAGTGTCATGCGAGGATCGCAGTAGATCCCCGTGTGGCCCCGGCCTAACTTTCATATACAGGATCTCCGTACAGTTCTCAGTCCAGAATATCGTCTTTCAGCTGACATAAATGTTAAACACGTCTCAACACGTCCTTTTGAGAGTTTTCTTTCCAAAGAATATTGGAGAGAGAAATATTAAAATTAATTAGATTAGTTGTCTGTAGTCACAGAAAAGACTTGTCACACATTAGATTAATCTGTATAATCACATTTACTGTACAGCAGAGGGGTTATGTTCTGGAACAACTGTATGTGGTGGTAAAGGTTATTGCATATTTTTCCAGAATTTTAAAAAGAAATCCTATTTTTGTCCTCATCTTCTTTGCTGCTTACTGTGCTTGTGCTGCTGCCTGCTGCTTGTCTCCTCGCCCAATTTCCCAAAGCTTTCAGCGTCAGTGTTCACTCCCACAGATAGCTGTTCATGCCTCTCTTTCTTCTCTAATGGGAATTGGTTTTTCTCACACATTTGGCTTCAAAATTAGATTTCATAATACTCCGCAAAATGATTTTTACCATTGCTGCAGGTTATATCTCTGCCTCTGTGGCTCTGTAGTGACTGGTAGGAATGTTAGTGTGTTACTGCAGAGAAAGAGGATGCTGCCTTTATGGAATCATGATATTTATTATTATTATTATTATTATTATTATTATTATTAATAATAATAATAATAATAATAATAATATTATTATTTATACACTTACTGAAATAAAATAAAAAATGGTGTTGATGTACAGTACAGACCAAAAGTTTGGACACACCTTCTCATCTCTAGAACAACTGTTAAGAGGAGACTTTGTGCAGCAGGCCTTCATGGTAAAATAGCTGCTAGGAAACCACTGCTAAGGACAGGCAACAAGCAGAAGAGACTTGTTTGGGCTAAAGAACACAAGGAATGGACATTAGACCAGTGGAAATCTGTGCTTTGGTCTGATGAGTCCAAATTTGAGATCTTTGGATCCAACCACCGTGTCTTTGTAGGACAGGTGAACGGATGGACTCTACATGCCTGGTTCCCACCGTGAAGCATGGAGGAGGAGGTGTGATGATGTGGGGGTGCTTTGCTGGTGACACTGTTGGGGATTTATTCAAAATTGAAGGCATACAGAACCAGCATGCCTACCACAGCATCTTGCAACGGCGTGCTATTCCATCCGGTTTGCGTTTAGTTGGACCATCATTTATTTTTCAACAGGACAATGACCCCAAACACACCTCCAGGCTGTGTAAGGGCTATTTGACTAAGAAGGAGAGTGATGGGATGCTACGCCAGATGACCTGGTCTCCACAGTCACCAGACCTGAACCCAATCAAGATGGTTTAGGGTGAGCTGGACCGCAGAGAGAAGGCAAAAGGGCCAACAAGTGCTAAGCATCTCTGGGAACTCCTTCAAGACTGTTGGAAAACCATTTGCGGTGACTACCTCTTGAAGCTCAAGAGTGTGCAAAGTAGTAATGAAAGCAAAAGGTGGCTACTTTGAAGAACCTAGAATATAAGACATATTTTCAGTTGTTTCACACTTTGTTGTTAAATATTTCATTCCACATGTGTCAATTCATAGTTTTCATGCCTTCAATGTGAATCTACAATTTTCAGAGTCCTGAAAATAAAGAAAACTCTTTGAATTAGGTGTGTCCAAACTTTTGTTCTGTACTGTATATTCATGCTAAAGTTGAGTGCCATGAGGCAACATAGGAGTGGCTCAAAAAGAAGCACATTAAGGTGATGGAGTGGCCTAGCCAGTCTCCAGACCATAATCCCTTAGAAAACCTATGGATGGAGCTGAAGCTCCAAGTTGCCAAGCAACAGCCTCAAAATCTTAATGATTTAGAGATGATCTGCAAAGAGGAATGGACCAAAATTCCTCTTGACACATGCGCAAACCTCATCATCAACTACATAAAAGTCTGACTTCTCTGCTAGCCAACAGGAGTTTTGCCACCAAGTATTGTCTTGTTTGCCAGAGGGATCAAATACTAATTTCTCTCTGCAAAATGCAAATTAATTTATACAATGTGATTTTCTTGATTTTATTTTGGATATTTTATGTCTCACTGTTAAAACTAAGCTACCCTTAAAATTATAGACTGTACAAGTCTTTGTCAGTGGGCAAACTTAGGCTGCTTTCACACTACGTTTTTTTAATATGCGTCATGAACGTTATATTTACTGTAAAAGCGGATCCTGCTTTTACAGCAAAAAAACGCATGCAAACGCATGTGTTATTTTGCATGATCCTGTCACTTTAAGTTTATGGGTGGGCATTGGAGTCATGTGATCGGGAGTCAGTGGAACTGAACGTGAAAGACTGGGAGCCGGCTTCTGACAGCTGCGGAGGCTCGTAAACAAGGTAAACATCGGGTAACTTGCTTGGATACCCGATATTTACCTTGGTTACGAGCATCCGCAGCTGTCAGAAGCCGGGGAGAGAGAGAGGAGAGGGAGAGAGAGGCAGAGAGGGAGGGAGAGGCAGAGAGGGAAGGAAAGCGAGACAGAGAGGGAGGGGGAGAGAGGGAGGGGGAGATAGACAGAGAGGGAGGGGGAGAGAGGGACTGATCACCCGAGGCTGGTTTCTGTGCATGCTAAGTAGAGCAAGCAGGATCCTGTCTATCAGCATGCCAGCGTTCACATACGTTTGCATGCAGTATAGTCAGGATCCAGCAATTTGCAGTATTTGGACGCAGCTCAAAAACGCTACAAGTAGTGTTTTTGAAAAATGTTAAAAAACTGCAACTTGCTGGATCCTCACTATAACGCACGCAAATGCATGTGAACGCATGTTGACCATTGCAAATGCATTGAAATGAAAACGCATTAGCAGTGGATCCGTTTTTGCGTTAAAAAAACGTTCAGGACGCATGTTAAAAAAACGTAGTGTGAAAGCAGCCTTACAAAATCAGCAAAGGATGAAATAATGATTTCCTTCACTGTAGGTTATGAATATGGTAGAGCCCGATGCCCATAGGCTGTACGCCTCCTATAGTGCAGTCTCTGTGCGCTGCCATAAAGGCTTTTTTGAACTCTGTGTATGGAGATATTCTTCCCAGAAGGCTGTGTGCACACGTTGCGTTTTGCCTCATTTTTTTTTATGCATTTTTGCTTGAAGATTTGTCACAAAACTGCCAGCAAATCCTGATGCCATCAAAGTCAATGAGCATCCTGAAGTGTCATGCACACGTTGAGTATTTTCTCCTTGCAGATTTGGTGCAGAAAATAATCTGCATTGTGTCAATTCTTTCTGCATTTTTGGTTGCGTTTTTCATCAGTTGACTTCAATAGAAAAAAACTCATCAGTAAAAAAGTGGCAAAATGCACATTTATGCCCCTGTGTTTCCTGTTAAAAGATAAGGAAATGGTGCAGAAGTTTCTGCAACCAAATCTGCAACATGCCTCCTTACCCCTGTCCTCCACATGCATGAGCCAAAGGATACTCTGCATGGTTACGGTGATGTTCATTAAGACCCATTTAAAGAGGTTATTCCGGAATTTTTTAAAACATTTTTTTAACCTCTCTTTAGTCTCATAACCCCTCCACATTAACCCAGCCACTCCTTCAGATAGTCACTGGCTAATTTTCTACCGCTACTTCATAATTGTGTCTCTATTCCCTGTAATGTGGGTGGTCCTTCTGTGCTGCCCATGTGACCAGTGTAGACTACATTTCCCACAAGCCTCTGCTTCTCCAATCTCCCTGTTCTCCCCCATTCACAGATAACATTAGGCGCTTCTCTAACTGCTCTGTTACCTGCTAAGGCTATGTGCATATAAGACTATTTTTGCCATAAATCTGCATCTTCGGTCAGAAAAACGCGCCATAAGCAAGGTGTGTTTTTGCCACGCTTTGGGTGCGTTTTTTTTACCTTGCGTTTTTCATAATGAAGTCAATAGATGGAAGGGCTGAAAATCACATCAAGAATTGACATGCTGTAGATTTTCCTGCACTAAATCTACAAGGAATAAAGAAGCAACACGCTTCAGAATTCTGATTGACTTTGTTGGCATAAGGATAGACATGCAGATTTGTGACAAAAAATGCCGTGTGTGCACATGTACTAATGGCCCACCAGGGCAGAGCTGACAGGAGACATGGTACTGTGCATAGTGTCCATATAAAAGTTTCTAGTCCCTAATCCTCCAAATCTGTATGTGTTTCAGACAAATTCCCGCTATGCGTCCTATCCTGGCTCCACAAACTGTCTGTTACCCATAGCAACCAATCACATTGCTGCTTTAATTTTACCACAGCTGTATAAAAAATAAAAGCTGGGCTTTGATTGGTTACTGTGGGCAACAGAAACTGTATCTCGTTCAGAGAGTATACTATAGATACAGGCATAGTAGTATTTAGAAGGACTGAAGGAGGGGGTCCATTATAACAAATATTGACAGAAATATTCACTCTTTTAATGAGAACCATTGATGTAATGGCTGATACTGCTGCATCTCTTGTTCTACTTAATCAGTCACACTGCGGGGGGTGAGGATGGTCAGGGGGATTGCTGTTTCGTCTTTTATAGGGGTGGGCATATAGCACCCATGTCCATCGTGCAGTAGGACGGTGTAATCATACATACGCTGTCTCATTACAAAATAAGAAGAGCATACTCACTATACAGTAGAATAGTGAAGGTATCTACTGAGCCTGTGTGACCTATTGGACTTTTCCATGGGCAACATTCGGCTTGTCAGAGGGCGATATCCTGAGCAGCGAGCGCTTTTGAAAATTGATTGATTCCATTAGAAAAATTCCTTTATTTCAGGATTATAGCAACTGATCTGTGCTTGACATTTTGGGAAATAACCCTTTAATTCTATGGGCACTAAGAGCTGACGTTTTTCATGAATGGTACCACTGAACATGAAACCCTATTAAGATCGTGCAAGTTGGTATAGATGTCTTTCAAGAAGCCAGAGGATAGTGTTTCTTTTTTTTCAATGTAATATATAAATCTCAGTGTGTGTGTGTGTGTGTGTGTGTGTGTGTGTGTATGTGTGTGTATGTCCGCTAAAGGAATTTGCACCAATCACGAAATTTTGCACAGACTCCCCATGTGACCCAGGGAACGTCATAGACTATGTTTTGACGGGAAAATTTAACCCCGCGCTTTAGTTACTCTCCAAAATCCTGCCTCCATTAAATTGAATAGAGGTGGGAGCTACAGGCTGTAAATAGCAACTGTCAGTGGTTGCTATAGGAACAAAATAAACTGTAAAGCGGGCTTTCCACGCTATAATATATCATACGATATATCGTCGGGGTCACGTCGTAAGTAACGCACATCCGGCATCATTTGACATATCGTAGAGTGTGACAGCTACGAGCGAGTGTGAACGAGCAAAAATACTCACCTTATTGTTGCTCGTTGACACGCCGCTCATTTTCAAAATATCGAACGTCCTTCTGCGCGCCAGGTGGTTCATCGTTCCCGAGGCAGCACACATCGCTCCGTGTGACACCCCGGGAATGATGGTCTGCAGCTTACCTGCGTCCCGCTGGCAATGCGGAAGGAAGTAGGTGGGCGGGATGTTTACGTCCCGCTTATCTCCGCCCCTCCGCTTCTATTGGCCGGCCGCTGTGTGACGTCGCTGTGACGCCAAACGTCCCTCCCCCTTCAGGAAGTGGATGTTCGCCACCCACAGCGACGTCGTTTGTAAGGTAAGTCCGTGTGACGGGGTTACCGACTTTGTGTGACGCAAAAACGATGGGGGCGGGTGCGATTGCAAATCCGATCGCATGATTAATTGCAGCGTGTAAAGCAGGCTTTAGTATAAGAAGCTTATGTGTGAGGTTATAAGATGTTGGTGGGGAGACGAATAGAGAGACAGAAGGAGACAGACAGACAGAGACACTGAGACAGCCCTGGAAAGAGACAGACGGGCAAAGAGACAGACGGGCAAAGAGACAGACGGGCAAAGAGACAGACAAAGACAGACGGAGAAAGAGACAGATGGGGAAAGAGAGAGCCAGACAGACACACATATAGAGACAGACACAGAGATAGAGACAGACAGACACAGAGATGGAGACAGACTGATACAAATACAGACAGAGAGATAGAAACAAAAAGACAGAGACATACACAGACAGTCAAAGAAAGAGACAAACAGAGAGACAGACAGACAGCGACACAGACAGAGGCTGGGAGAGAGACAGAGACAGTTACTATCCCGGGCAACGCCCGGGTACTACAGCTAGTAGTTAGATAAAAGTAATTTCCCTAGACAACAGGTGAAAATGTTAGGCACCAGTAGCAGAATTATAGGCACAATCACCTTCCATTACAGGTGTTCCAAAATTAGTGCGGTACCATGGATTACATGACTTCTCTTCTGTAGAAACAAGCTGGTTTTTGCCTCCGTGTAGACAAAGAAATGGCTTTCATCATCATCATCATCATCGTCTAAGGCTATGTTCACACACTGCTTTTCTTAACCGCAAAAATGCAGCGGTTTTGGCCCCAAAAAAACCGCACCTGCAACAAAAACGCATGAGTTTTCAACGTGTTTTTACCACATTTTACCCAAAGTGTTTTTTAAGTCAAATCTATTGACTGGAAGGGCTCAGAAACACTGGAAAAATGCAAAACGAATTGACATGCAGCATCTTCAAAAACGCAGCCAAGATGCAAAAAAAAAAAGATTCACAGTGTAGACAGACAAAAAGAAATCTCATAGACTTTGCTGGGAGAAGCAAATTCATGCATGATTTAGGTGCATTGTGACCTGAAAACCCACCAAAAACGCAGCAAAAGATGCAATGTGTGAACATAGCCTAACGGTGTTGCTCCCCATAGTCACTTGAACCTCTTCAGTTAAAGTTGACCATGTTGAGCTCTTGTGTTGACCATTGCTTGCAAAATAACAGTATTCACACCGACACAATAGCTGGTTTATAGAATCTTTGATGGATATGGCAAATCCATCATGATCCATTTTATGATGAGCTATTATTCAATGGGATCTGTTTTTGTTTGTATGTTTTGTACACCCGTATCCTTTATTTTTGTATTTGGAAATTATTGGCTAAATGCTAGAAGTGAGACGATGATGGAATAGACGTAATGGTTCTGAACGTGAACACCTACAGGAGAGCAGGCAGAGGAGCTATAGATGCTGGTGAGCGGCCATGTTTCCTTCTTTGGTAGGATGCTGTCCATCAAGGCTCTGGGCACTCGTGTGGAATAAAGAGCTCAGGCTGCATTAGTACATTGCCTCTTCAGCTGCACAAATAATCTGCTGCTTAACAAAACCCATTCAATTATATGACTGGATTCCAAAGCAATACATAATACATTATCATTCTGATGGATAGTCTTTGCTTATGAGGAGGTGCTTGTATTCAAAATAAGAATAAGAAAACTCAAATATAACTTTGCTAGGGAGAGATTCGTTTTGAAGTCACATTCTACCTTGTAGACAATGGAAACATTGTCTTAGGAGACCTCATGATTAGCAGCTCCTTATTATGGATTTATTATCGCTATTTCATGTTCCCTTTGGAGGTAGAGGGACTTCAGATATTAGATAAGATCAGATTCATTATAATGTCTATTATGTGGTAATGGAAAGTTGAGATTTGGGCTTATGTCGGATTGTGCCCTGTTCAGTACTTTGTCTTTATGTCCCTCAATAAATCAATAAATAAGGTATATTGTTACACAGTTTACAAAAGTCACACAAAACACTGCCTAAGTATAGGCATAGGCCGGTTTCACACATCCGGCATTTCCCCGCTTTGCCAGATCTGTCACACTCCTGTACAGTGCAATACAATACAATGGCATCGCGGCAAGCTCTGGTCACATGCTCCGGTCACATGACAACATGTGACCAGAGCTTACCGCGATGCCATTGTACTGTATTGCACTGTACTGGAGTGTGACAGATCTGGCAAAGCGGCAAAATGCCGGATGCGTGAAACCAGCCATACACAGCACTGGCTAAATAACACTTCCATAGGGGTGCGTGAGGGGTAACTATTATTGATGAGCAAACATCAGCTCGGGTGCTCAGTACTCATAACCAGCAGTTGGGTAAGACTCGAGTACTTGAGTATAATGGAAGTCAATACTGAACTCCAGCATTTTTCCAGAAAATCTTCTAATTTATTTGGTTGATTCCTCTCTTCTGACAAGGATCCAGTGATGTGAATTCTTACGCCGATCCTTTTGTTTTACAGACTGATAGGCCAATGCCAGATAAACCTGGCAAGAGCTTGTGCCACTTTCCACAAATGTGTTATCCTTGTCTTTATAAGAACGGACTAATTGACTTGTCCACTACTTGGACAACCCTTCTTAAGCCCCCTTGTAAAATAATAACTTCCAGAAGTGATGCACTCGATCTCCCTGGGCACCTGTGCCATTATGTCATGCAGTGCCTGCAGCCAAGTAGTGCTAGCTTCACTTTTCCATTCTTCTTTTGGAAATTCAGAAGGGGTTGTCAGATTAGTGGACAACCCCTTTACGGAAAGGATTGGGACGCACCTCATAATCATTGAGTTTGGGTTCTTCATTTGGTCCCATTGCCACAGTTGTCTATTATCCAGCCCCTAGCCATAGAGTCTGACTTAAAGGGGTTTCCCCACAAACAAAGTTAATTTTAAAGTTGATTAGTTTTTGGAATAATAGTAAATTCCACAATTGGGTGTGTTTATTTCCGCACAGGAACATTTTTTTTTTAATGTTAGAAATGTGTCGGCAATTGTGGAGGCACACATTGCATGAAATCTCTTTTGGCATTAAAATCAGCACAAAAAGCTATGTACCTGGAGTTTTATGACATAGGTGTCATGGCTGTGCTGCCGCATGCAAGGCTTTTTATCACCAAGCACACTGCCAAAGTGTTGGGTGGAGTGGTGTTTTGCGGAGTAAGGAATGACAATTCTCTGTCAGTCTGATGAAATGCCAAGGTAAATGTTACAGGACTGACTGACAACCTGTTGCTTCCTCTGGGAGCTCCAGATTCATCCCACTCTTCAAAGACAAAGAGATAGGGAATTTAGATTATTACTGTCCCAATTGGGACTCACAATGTCTGTAAAATGCTGTGGAATATAATGGCGCCTATATAAGTGTGTAAAATAAGTCCACTGTAAAGTTTGACATAGGAGAGTTCCTTAGTTCCATCATAGCAAGGCATTTTTTTTGCTTTCATCCCTGTAGGAATAGTTTGTGGAGGCCTTTTCCATTCCTGCATGACTGCCCGCTATGGTTGTAGAACCCATAGATTGTAAGCTTTCGAGCAGGGCCCTCATTCCTACTGTAGCTGTTGAATTATGTACTATTTTGTTTTGTTTTTGTCTATACAAGCCCCCACCTGATTGTAAAGTGCTGCGGAATATGTTGGCGCTATATAAATAAACTTTATTATTAATGGAATGTAGATGTCATAAAACCTCCCGAATATGTAGGTGTCCCAATACGTTGGTTAAAGCCAACCTGTCAGGTCTAATAACGCTATTAACCTGCAGATATGAGGTTAACTGATGGCTGTCATTCAGTGCCGGGGTTGTGCTTACAGCTGCCGCTCTCAGTATTGTGCGCGGCGACTATACTTGCTCCGGTCACGCCTGTATAACTGAAAGCCAGCAGCTTCCTGGAGAAAAAAAAGTTAGTTTTCTCCCGTGTGCCACCCTTTCAGTACAGCACCTGAACACCTTCATAATGCTAATAATCTGCAGAATAACTCTATTTCTGCAGGTTTAAAGTGTAATTGGACATGAAAGGTTCCTTTTAAATAGTTTGTATTTACAGTCATATGAAAAAGTTTGGGCACCCCTATTAATGTTAACCTTTTTTCTTTATAACAATTTGGGGTTTTGCAACAGCTATTTCAGTTTAATATAGCTAATAACTGAAACCTCATTTCAATCCAGAAATATTACTCAGTCCATCAGTTATTAGATATATGAAACTGAAATAGCTGTTGCAAAACCCCAAATTGTTATAAAGAAAAAAGGTTAACATTAATAGGGGTGCCCAAACTTTTTCATATGACTGTAAGTCTATGGGGATGTGCATCATGACCAGCTGAACCTGGACCGATTGTCAGATGGAGAGTTTGTATCCTAGTCTGGGCACTTCTATGCGTATTACAGAATGCAGCGGCATGTCGGATGCCTCCTGCTATCTTCTATGAGCCTGCTGGAAAAGGTTGAGTGTTTTAGCCCCTTAGGGAATTAATGGAGTGGCAGTCAAACAAGCTCACATTCTGATGAGGATGAAAGTCCCCTGTTCTGCCTACTGATGTGTTTCGTAGCAGTCAGTCCCCTACTGATCAACAAGTTATCTTCCATCCTCTGGATAGGTGATAACTTGCTGTCACTGTTCATCCCCTTTATATAAGGCATCTTCTGAGCTCACAGTTTTACTGAGTATAAAAAGCAACATTTTCTTAAGATAGTAGACTGATTTTGTGGATAATACATCACTTGGTCTTGGTTTTTGATCTATTGGATGGAAATACTCAAGTCTGTGATCTCTTTTATATTGTTGCTGACAGACAAGGCATTCTGAGACTTGTAGTTCAGGAGCTACATGGTCTTTTCCCTTTCATCCTCCATGGTCTTTTTCAGTGCATTTTAAGCACTTCTAAGAAGTCTTGGGTTTTTGACGCTTTGCAGTTTGGTCTTATTCTTGAAGGTTTTGCATGCTGAGGACTATTAATAAAACTGGTTTGATTACTTCCCGTCACCGCTGGAGAGATCGAGCATCTGAACACAATGTTCCCAGTTTTGTCTTTTAGCACCTTGACGTGTTGGCTGTTTTAGAAATATGTCTTCAGATGAGGAAGAAGCCTGCTGTTTGCCATTATTCTAAGGCCATTGCACATAATGGACTGGCTATTCTTGTTGTTTCTCATTATGTGGAACACTCTGTGGTCTTCCCTAATTGTAAACTTCATTGTATCTGGAAGGACAGAAGACCTCACGTTTCCTCTCCTGAAGAGATAAAGGATTGGAACACATGACTGTATATTCAATAGGTTCTCTGTATACCTGGCCTCATGTGTATTCTATGGATTCTTAGCTCGTGTGTGCAGTCTTCCAAAAACCTAAGTGGATATATGATTTGTATAGAGAATCTGGATCTACACATCTACCCTTAGGCCCGCAATTCATCAATTTTTATCTCATTTTTGCATTTTGGCTTTCTATTTTCGCTGGTGGTTTTTGGGTTGAATTTAAAAAAAAATGGTACACAATGTTTGATTAATTTGTGGAAAAATCAAAATATGTTTTTGTGCCTAGTTAAGGTAAAATGTTTCATGATAATTTAACATTTTGCACATTAGTCTTCAAATGCGCAAACAAATACAGAATTTCTACACCTAGAGGGCCACTGTGCAAAAATGTTGTGATGTTTTTAAAAGCTGAAAATGATGACTCAGTCGCGAACGTCTGGTTGATGAACACCACTCCCACATTGTCGAGATAAGCCAAAAAAGGATGTTGACTGAAAAAAATTGCTCATAAGCCATAATGAATTTGGAGCAATAATAATAATGCAGACAGAATAAGAATTTTTGCCATAGTGATTTTTGCTACAACCCAAAATAGTCTTCTAGTAATGCTTGTATGCATCAGATCCAACACCGTTTCCCCAAAAATAAGACCTTCCCGAAAATAAGCCTAAAGGCCCCGTTACACGCAACGACATCGCTAACGAGATGTCGTTACAGTCACGGAATTTGTGACGCACATCTGGCCTCGTTAGCGACGTCGTTGCATGTGACACGTACGAGCGACCGCTAACGATGCAAAATACTCACCAAATCATTGATTGTTGACATGTCGTCCATTTCCCAAATGTCGTTGCTCGTGCAGGACACAGGTTGTTCGTCGTTCCTGAGGCAGCACACATCGCTATGTGTGACACCCCAGAAACGACAAACAATACCGTACCTGTGTCCTCCTGGCCGTTAAGTATGTGTGACGGCTCCTAGTGATTTTGTACGCCACGGGCAGCGATTTGCCTGTGACGCACAAACGATGGGGGCGGGTGCTTTCACGAGCGACATCGCTAACGATGTCGCTGTGTGTAAAGCCCTTTAGTGGTATTTTGTGTTTTTTTTTTTTTACTTGAATATGCGTATAATATAAGCCCTACTCCAAAAACAAGCCCTATGGAAGTGTCCAAGCAGCTAAAAAAGTCAAGAAATACAGCAGGACTTGTCATCAAAGAAAGCGGACATCCCCAAAAGAAAGCAGATACCGCTAAAAGAAAGCAAACCCCCCCCAAAGAAAAAAACCTCAAACAAATAAATAAAAAAAGGCACTCAGCAGACCCCAGATAATAACAGTTGGCAAGTGCCGATGGTGGATGGGCTCTCACACAGAGATCTGTGTTGCTGTAAGGTCCCTCGTAATTACAGCTGCATTGCACTTCAGCTCTCACAAACAGATCCGATACCAGTATCACTGTCCGCAAGGGATACTGCTTCCAGTCACCAGGGGGAGCCAACCGTTGTATAACGCAGAGGGACCGGACAGCGATGCAGATTTGTATGTGAGAGCCCATTCACTAATTGTTTCTGCTCTGGTAAGTGAGATTCTATTAGGGGGGTGTCTGCTTTCTTTTGGGGATAAGCTTAGCAATACATAGAGAATAATAAATGTAAGCACATAATTTAAACCAGGGGTGGGCAATTAATTTTCCCATGGGGCCGCATGAGAAATTGGGATTGGTTTAGAGGGCCGGACTAATATAATTACCTCAGTTCTACCCAATATACTACATCACTACACCCCCTCCATATACTACACCTGTAATAAACTACACCACTACACCCCTATATACTACACCTGTATTATACTACACTCCCTCCATATACTTGTAATATACTACACCCCCATATACACCTGTATTCTACTACACCACTATATAATACACCTCCGATATACTACATCATTACACCCCTATATACTACACCTGTAATATACTACATCACTACACCCCATATACTACACCTGTAATATAGTACACCTCCATTTAGCACACCTGTAATATACTACATCACTACACCACTATATAGCACACCTGTAATATACTACAACGCCATATAGTACACCTGTAATATACTACATCACTACACCCCTATATACACCTGTAATATACTACATCACTACACCACTATA